>NW_023501044.1:0-600000 GCF_014066305.1 Letharia columbiana | reverse complement strand
ATTGATCACGGGGCTCAGGGGCATGATATCTAATAATATTAATATTTTTTTTTTTTTTTTTTTTTTTTTTTTTTTTTTTTTTTTTTTTTTTTTTTTTTTTTTTTTTTTTAGAAGTGTAAATAACATATAAAAAAAAAATAATTTTTTTTTTTTTTTTTTTTTTTTTTTTTTTTTATCTTTTTTTTTTGTTTTTTTTTTTTTTTTTTTTTTTTTTTTTTTTTTTTTTTTTTTTGGGGGGGGGGGGGGGGAAGGGTGGGGGGGGTGGGGTTTTTTTTTATTTTTTTTTTTTTTTGGGGGGTGAGAGGGAAATATTTTTTTTTTAGCCCACCTTTTGGGGGGGGGAAAAAAAAAAATTTTTTTTTGTGGTGTTTTGGGGGGGGGGGTAATTTATTTAAAAAAAAAAATAATTAAAATTTAAAAACATATACTTAACATATGCCTTACCTACCTAATCTCTTAAATCTGTTAGAATTCCAGGTATGTCATGTGTAGAACGGACGGATTGATTCTCCAAAACCTCTCCGAGGCCAGGTCCTAAATACAGTACAAAATCAGGTGGCTGGAAAATATGGTGGCTGGGATACGCGGGGGCTACATTTCAACAAAATCCCCTTATTTCGAAACCTACCTTTGTTAACAACTCAGCTAAAAAAGCCTGGTTTCGGGGGTGTTTACGCTTGATAATAATAGCTAGACACCCCTATTGGACCTAAATAAGACCCGCGTGAGGGCTGCTGCTAATAACCTTATTCCGCGTTTACTTTAAATCATAGCATATGCCTAGTATATGCCTTGACCCCCTAAAGTGCCGATATTATTTTCGACCCGGCCCGAGTTCATCCGGGGTGAAACGGATACGTTCAGCATATGCTATGAGTTCATGTGGGGTGAAGTGAGCATATGCTGAAGCTTCACCCCTGCCGAACTTTTTTCACCCCTGCCGAGCTGTAACCCGGACTCGTGCTGTCCAGGAGTGAGTTACCTCGCTTAATAGCGCCGGGAGAGTTGACCAATCAAACTACTCAGTTCTCCGCGAAAATCGTAGTTTGATTGATTAACTCTCCCGGCGCTATTAAGCGAGGTAACTCACTTCTAGATAGTACGAGTATAGTTATAGAGTATTCTACTTAATACTACTATTAGCTATTATTTCTACTATTAATAACTATATCTCGCTTATTTAATAAGAAGATATAGAGACGTAAGATATTTAATCTCTTTCTTATTAGCCTTAGAAGATATAATAGAAGATATTCTAAAATAAGAAAATAGCTAGTAGTTTATAAGGCCTTTATAAAGAAACGCTATATGAAATTAAGAACTCTTATATCTAAATTCGACTAAGCGAGTAATATTCTTTTTTAATACTCTTATTATTCTACTATAACTTCTATATTCTACTATATCTATTTAATTACGAGAGCGCGAGATCTCTTCGATTAATTAAACTAAGAGATACTAGTAATACCTTCGAAGATAGATCTAGAGAGCTTTTTTCGCGTTATTAAGAAGGCTAGAAGATATTAAGAAGAGTAGAAGATATTAAGAAGAATATAAATATATAAAGAATCGTAATAGTAGTAATAATATTATTAATAAGTAGTAATAGTAATAGAATAATCTTATTTAACTACTAGATCTATAGAATCTAATTAAAAACTACGACTAAAAAAACTATTAAATTAAAAAAAGGTACTTCGAAGTCTTATTATTTTTAGACGTAATACTTTTAAATTTTTAGACTTTTAGTAATCTACTATCGAAATGTAATAATAAATTATTAAAAGTCTAAAAATCTAAAAGTATTACGCGGAAAAAAAGTAGTCTAAAACTCTCTAATATTAATTTAAGTATATATATAATATAAATCTAATATATAATAAGATATATAAAGTTACGTAAAGATTAAAGATTAAAAGATTATAAGAATTAAAGTATAGTTACTCGTATATATTCGAAAGTATCTAATATTTAATAATATTAAATAAAATTCGATAAGTTCGACGTAATATTAAAATAAAACTATTATTTTTAATTTTACTATATATCTATTTAAATAAGATATTATACTTTATTAAGACTCTATAATATAATAGAATATTATAAAGAATAATTTACTTATTTATAACTAGTTATTAATTTCGTTAATAAATAAATTTAATTTTTTTTAATTATTTAAAAATTATAGAATTAATTAATTATAAATTAATTTATTTAAATTAATATATATAGTAGAATAAGATAGAGCTAAGCTTGAAAATCTTAAATTTATATATATAGTTAATTATTAATTTATTAGATTTACGCTCTTTAATTAGATCGACTAACTTATCGCGGATAAATAAATTAGCGTTCGCAATTATTAAAAATCTCTTTCTCTACTTTTAACCCTTTAATAACTTTACTATTTTCTATGAAAATTTTAAGATTATTTTTTTAAATTATAAAGCGTAGATTGCGCTTTTGAACGTATTAAGAATTTCGAAATTTGATCTTATAATTATCAAAAGGCAAGGTATTCAAATATCGCTCACCAAAGATCACATCAAAGACCGCTCACTAAAGATCGCTTATTAAAGACTACTTACCACTTTACTCGATAGCCCTAATTAAAAAAAAACGATTACGAATTTAATTTATAGATCTTTACTCGTTCTTATATAATAAATACTAGTTTCTCTAAATTATTTATAATCTAATAAGTTTAGATTTATAAATTAAATTTATAATCTATTTTTTTAATTAGAACTATTATTAAGAAATAGTTTTTAATATTATATAATATTAATATAGTATAGAGTTATTTTATTAATCTATATAGTTTATAGATATATATATATAAAGAGAGACGCGTTAAGATTTAATTAGAAAGATATATCGAATATAGAGAATTAATTTATAATAATTATTTATAAATAATAGAGAAAGGCTATATTCTTATAGTAAGAAGTATTAAAATATTAAAAAGAAATAGAGATAACGTATTAATTAATAATATAAATTCTATAATATCTTTTATCGTAGTAAAATCTTTCGAATAATAAAATAGCTATAGACATCGAACGATTTTAATTCGTTTAAATATATATTATTTAATATTTCTTCTATAGAGACTTAATTAGCTATAATTATTATAGTAAATTCTTTTCTTATAATATTATTATAGTAATATATTATATTAATATAATAAGAATAATAGACTAAATTATAATAATATTCTTCGCTTATTAAATAATAATTTAATATAGAATTATAGAGAGTATATAATATAAGATCTTAAAGAGCTAAGTCGTATTCTTAACGATAATAATCTTATTATTACTTAATTTCTCTATAGTATTCTTTATAGTATTCTTCGTAATATTCTTTATATTTATCTATTATAATTTCTTATCTTACTTCTTCTTTTATAGAGTATTAAATTAAGTAACTAGCTAAGTAATTAATTAAGTAAATTAGCTATTAAACTCGCTTACGACCTCGATTATTAATAATAATAAAATTATTAAAAAGCGATTTAGAAGCGTTAATAGAGACTTTAAAAGAGAGATAAAAGAAATATATATATCTAAAGCGTTTAGTAATATTTTCGCGAGGGGTATCGAGGATAATTATATTTATATTAGTAAAATTAATAGAATTAGTAAAGTAATAAAAGAATAATAATTATATAAATAAATAAAGGAAATATTATTTAATTTACTAATAATAGACTAAACTTTATAATTTTTACATCTTTAGAAAACGTAAATTAAGTTTTATAATTTACGAAATTATAAAGTAATAGTATTTATAGAAAACTAATTATTTTAGAATATAAAATTTCTATATATAAATTTTTAATAAGAGAGCTTAAAAGGGCTAGCGAGCTAATTTAGTCGATTTAATTAAAGAGTATAATAACTCTAAATTTATAATTAGCTATATATATAAATTTAAAATTCTTAAGCTTAACTTTATCTTATTCTTTTATATATACTAATATTTAATTTTTATTAATTTTTATTATATTCTAACGCGATTATTATTAATAATAAATTTTTAAATATATTAAAATCGATATAGATATAATATTAATATAGATATACTAGATCTTAATAAATAATATATTAAAAAAGATATCGAGTTACTTACTCGACTATAAAACTCGATATAGAATTTAAATTTAATTAATATATAGATTAAATAATTAATAACTTATCTTTTTACTTATTAACTACTATAATAATATATTTAATAGATATCGTAGATTCTATTAAAAGATTTAATATAAGACGAGATTAATAGAGTTCGATTAAAAGCTATAAATCTTAAAGTATTATTATTAATTATTAAGAAATTATTATAATTTAATTTATTAATATATATAAGTAAAGGCCTATAAATTAAATTTATAGAGTTAAAATTTTCTAAGTTAAATCGAATTTTAGTCTTAATTCTAAGTTAAATCGAACTCTAATCGCTTACTATATATTTTTAATCTACTTTTACTACTATAAAATTAATTTAATCTATATAATATATAAATATATATATACGAAGAGAGACGCGCTAAAGTTTAATTAGAAAGGTATATTAAGTATAAAGAATTAATTTATAATAATTATCTATAAAAATAGAGAAAGACTATATTCTTATAATAAGAAGTATCGAAATATTAAAAAGTAATAAAGATAACGTGTTAATTAGTGATATAAATCTTATAATATCTTTTATTATAGTAAAATTTTTCGAATAATAAAATAGCTATAGATATCGAACGATTTTAATTTATTTAAATATATATTAAAGAGTATATAACGTGAGATATTAAAGAGCTAAGTCGTATTCTTAATACTAAGAGTCTTATTATCGCTTAATTTCTTCGTAATATTCTTTATAGTATTCTTCGTAATATTCTCCGCATTTATCTATTATAGTTTCTTCTCTTACTTTTTAATATAATAAAGATAATAGACTAAGTTATAGTAGTATTCTTCGCTTATTAAGTAATAATTTAATATGAAATCGTAGAGAGTATATAACGTGGGATCTTGAAGAGCTAAGTCGTATTCTTAATACTAAGAGTCTTATTATCGCTTAATTTCTTTATAATATTCTCTATAGTATTCTTCGTAATATTCTCCATATTTATCTATTATAGTTTCTTCTTTTACTTCTTAATATAGTAGAGATAATAAGCTAAGTTATAGTAATATTCTTCGCTTACTAAGTAATAATTTAATATAAAATCGTAGAGAGTATATAATATGAAATCTTAGAGAGTTAAGTCGTATTCTTAATACTAGAGAGTCTTATTACCGCTTAGTTTCTTCGATAATATTCTCTATAGTATTCTCTATAGTATTCTTTATATTTATCTATTATAGTTTCTTCTCTTACTTCTTAATATAGTAGAAATAATAAATTAAGTTATAGTAGTATTCTTCGCTTATTAAGTAATAATTTAATATAAGATCGTAGAGAGTATATAACGTGAAATCTTAAAGAGCTAAGTCGTATTCTTAATATTAAAGATCTTATTACCGCTTAATTTCTCCGTAGTATTCTCCGCATTTATCTATTATAGTTTCTTCTCTTACTTCTTCTCTTATAGAGTATTAAATTAAGTAACTAACTAAGTAATTAACTAAGTAAATAATTAATATAACGTGAGATCTTAGAGAGCTAAGCCGTATTCTTAATAATAATAATCTTATTACCGCTTAGTTTCTCCGTAGTATTCTCCGCATTTATCTATTATAGTTTCTTCTCTTACTTTTTCTTTTATAGAGTATTAGATTAAGTAACTAGCTAAGTAATTAATTAAGTAAATAATTAAGTAACTAATTAACGATCTAATTAAGTAAATTACTAAGCTAATAAAATAAATAGTATTAATTAAGTAGTTAATTAAGTCGTATATAGAGGAGAATAATAGCTATAAATTCGTTCGAGCTCTTTTTAAGAGTCTTTTAACGCGTTTATAAGTAGTAGTAAATAGCTATTAAACTCGCTTACGGTCTTAATTACTAGTAATAAAAACGTTAATAAGAGATCTAAAAAACGAATAAAAGAAATACGTATTTTAGATATTTAGTAATATTTAAGCACGACGAATTTATTTATAATTAATAAATTAATAGAATTATAGAAGAAGAATAATTATATAAATAGATAAAAGAATTATTATTCGAACTTAAACGCGTTTAATATAATTATTATAACTATTATATTTAAATATTTATTTAATTTACGAATAATAAGTTAAACTTTATATTTTTATAGCGTTAGAAAAGCGTATACTAAGCTCTATAATTTATGAAATTATAAAGAAATAATATTCGTAGAGAGCTAGTTATTTTAGAGTATAAAACTTTTATATATAAATTTTTAATAAGAAAACTCGAAAGGGCTAGCGAGCTAACTTAGTTAGTCTAGCTAAAAGACGTAATAACTCTAAATTTATAATTAACTATATATATAAATTTAAGATTTTTAAACTTAACTCTATCTTATTCTTTTATATTAGTATATATAATAGAATAAGATAGAGCTAAACTAGAAAACCTTAAATTTGTATATATAGCCAATTATTAATTCGTTAGATTTACGCTTTTTGATTAGATATCGCGAGTAAATAAATTAGCGTTTATAATTATTAAAAATCTATATATAGAAATCTTATACTCTAAAATAACGAGCTTTCTAAGAATACTATTTCTTTATAATTTAATAAATTATAGAGCTTAGTGTGCGCTTTCTAACGCTATAAAAATATTAAAGTTTAACTTACTATTAATAGATTAAACTAATATTTAAATATCGTAGTTATATTAAATACATTCGAGATAAAATTAAATAATAATCCTTCTATCTATTTATATAATTATTATTTCTTTATTACTCTACTAATTCTATTAATTTTATTAATATAAATATATTTATTCTCTCTATTTCTCGCTCTTATATTACTAGATCTATAAGATATATATATCTTATTTACTCGCCTCTTAGAGCCTCTATTAACGCCTCTAAATTATTTCTTAATAAATTCGCTACTATTAATAATTAAGACTATAAGCGAGTTTAATAGCTATCTATTACTAGTTATAAATATATTAAAAGACTCTTTAAAAGAGTTTAAATAAATATATTCTCTTTTATATACTCCTTTTAAGCTAGCGATAATATCTTTTAATCTAGCGATACTATTTTTTAAGACGCATTTTTCTTCTCTATTTATTCTTTATTACTCTATTTTAAAGTCTCTTAACGCGTATTAAATTCTAAATAAGAAGAAACTCTTAAATAAAAGGAAAACGCTATTGAAGACTCTCTATTATAAGATCTATTAGTAGACTTCTTTAATAACGACTTTTTCGATAGCCTACGTTTTTTTAGTCTATCTTTTAATCTTTATTTAAATTTTATTTAGTCTTTAATAAAGCTCGCTAGTTATATCACGCGTTATTTATATATTATAAAGCTTATATAATATAATTTAGATTTTATAAATTAGATTTATAATAGCTACGATATAGCGTTATAAAAAGATAAAATAGTTAAATAATACTATAATAGCGAAAAGACTAAAGTTAATATATCTAAAATAGATATTAATTAAGAAGTAAATAATATAGAATAGGGCTATAAGGGCGTTAAAACGAGTATAAATAATTTAATTAATCTTAGCGAGTATACTATTAATTAAATCCTCTATTCTTTAATATTAGAAATCTTAAATTTTATTAATAATTATAAAGAATTCTATTATTATAGCGTTTAATATAATAATATAACCTCTATAGTCTTATAGTAGATTATTATTAATTATTTAATCGCCCTCTATATATATAAAATCTAGAAAGCGATTACTACTTATATATCTGCCTTAGCGCTTTTAGAGAGCGAAAAATCGATTTTTAGCTAAATCTATATTATAAATAGTATCTAAGATTAGTCTATAATACGATATAATTTTCTTTTAATTACGTTTTTTATATTGACTTTACTAGATATAGCTACTATAAATATATTAATTAGATACTTTATCGTAAAATAGCTATAATTCTTAGAAGTATTAATTCATATATTATTACTCTTAAATTAATATTCGAAAAGTTAAAGATTAATCTAGATATATAAGGCTATAAGCTATTTTATAAGAATTTATAATATTATAATTTACGTATTTATAATTATTCTATTTTAGATAAAATCGCTATCGCTTAAGAGAGTAATATAAATAATTTATTAAATCTATTTAAGGCTAAGAATATCTTAATAGAGGCTTAAAGTAGTAAGAGATTTAGTATTCTATATTAATATCTAATTTATATACTCTTACACTATTTTATTATCTTCTTATTTAATAAATAATTATAATATAATAATATATCTAATATAGACATTATACTAGATAAGAGTCTTTTTATCTATTAACATAGTAATAATGAAATCGCTCTACGAGTTAATGAAATTATTAGTCGAGATAACTCTATATAAGTAACACTTATCTTATATTATAGATCTATATTATTTATTTCTTCTATTTTATCGATCGCTAACTTCTTATAGATATATAATATAGATTCATTTTAGTAAGTTTAATCGCTTTCTTTACTACGATAGATTACTATAGTATTTTATCTACGATATCTATATAGCTATTAAAAGTAATAAACTCTATTAGCTAAAGATAAATTAGAAGATTATTTAAGTCGATATCTATTAAGTAGTTATTGATATTTATATCAATAAAGCTATTATAGATAATTAGATTAATAAATAATATATTATTCTCTCTTTCTTCTATTAAGAAGATCTATGATTTATAAAATAACTCTATTAAGATATTATTATCTTATTTATTAAGTTTAATTAATTAAATCTCTTTATAACTTTTACTTATAACTTAAAATAAATCGAGATTATTAAAAATCTTTTATTCGGCGAACGCGTTATTAATTAGTTTAATTTAATTACTAGAGTATTTAGATTAAAGCTAAAGACTTTTATAAATAATATTTTAAAGGGGAAGGTACTAGATATGCTTTTATTCTTTTTACCCCCTATTGTAGTATAGTAGCTCTCTCTTATTTTATTTAGTAGAGTAGCTTCTTAGATAATATATTAGTTAGATAATTAGTGTAGGTTATAGTCTTTAAGAGTACTTTTAATATGATTTAGCTTATTATATACCGTAATTCCTATTAGTTAGCCTTACGATATCGTTTAATTTTTTTTTCACCTCTATAAGGGCGAAGTATGATTGGTTGAAATGTTGATTAGTCTTAATTCTAACTAACTTTACGGGTAATAGATCGAGTTCCGGCCTATGTCTATACTATTGAATTTTAAAAACGAGGCTTATCATATGTCTATATTCTTATTATTTTACACTTTAAAGATCGATTCTTTAGCGTTATTGAGGTCGACGTCGCTATTAATATTAAGATTTCTAATTAGAGTTTATTTCTTAATCTCTATATAATCGTTATTAGATATATACTTTATAGAAATTATAATTAATATACTACTAGTAGAATAGATATTATTTTATCTTATTAAAACTTAGATAAAAATATATATAATAAGCGATTTCCGAAGGACTTTAGCGATTATATCGTTTTTAAATTAGATTTTAAATATTTTATATATTATTAACGTAAATCTATTAAGATATTAGATAATGAATTTAAATAGAATTACTAGATAATATTCTATAGTCTCTATTTATTAATTAAGTATAATATTTATATTAATATAAAAATCTATATTAATATTAAAGTCTATAAATATATCTTTAAGTATATTTATAAGAGTAGTGATTAGATTAATCTTTAAATAGAGTGTAAGAGTAATATAGATTAGAACGATATAGGGCTAGATTAGATAAATAAGATTTAAAAGTATTAAAACGCACGGTAAATAGGCTCTACGAAAGTCTATTAAAGGATTTTTGACTTTAAATTATATAATTATAATTCTTCTATCGAATAGTTATCTATTTATCTCTTAAATTAATAGAGTATAATATTTAATAATAATAATAATCTATTTTATATGATTGATATAGAATATAAATGTTAGATTAAGTTAATAGTCTTTTTTTAGCTAAATTAATTACGTCGATAGGGAAGATAAGTAGAAGATCTTTTCTATATCGATTTATCGGTGTAATATATCTAGAAAAAGAATAAGCGAGGTATATTTAAATAGAGTTTACGTTAGAGGCGTAGAGGTATTATTATAAGAATATATTATATTAATTCGAACGCTGGGGAGCTCTTCTATCTACGGTATCTTCTTTTAAATATATCGAACTCTATATTCTTCGAAGACTTACGTATGATAAATGATAATATTTTTTCTTTTTATTATAATGTCTATATAGCGAGAGGCTTACTTTATAATAACGCTAAATAAAATTAAGTATTGAATAAAGTAGCGGCCTAAAAGGGAGAATACTACTTATGGGTTTTTTTTATAATAATTCTACTATAATATAAGCTCGATAATTCTTTAAATCTATGAAATAATTATAAATTGAGATATATGAGTAATTTCTTTTTTATTAAATAGAAATACTTTAAGCGTAGTATGAATAGCTTATCGCGCTAACGGTGGTATTGAAATATTACGACTTTTTTTAATATAATATTTCTTTTTTTATATATTAAAACTTTTCGCGTTAGGTGTATTTTTCCTTAGTAATATCTTTAATGAGTTAAAGTATTTTAAGTTATAGAATAAGAAGATTACCGCGCTAACGGTGGTTTTAAAATATCGCGATTTTTTTTAATATACTATTCTTTTTTTAGCTACCAAAACTTTTCGCGCTAGATATATTTTTTCTTTTTTTACTCATAAATAATTTAATTCTTTATTTATATTTTACGTATATTTCTTAACTAATACTTATTATTCTTTATTTAGATTATTTAATAATCTTATTTATATTCTTTAAACTTAGTATTATACTCTTTTTTTATTAAATAATATATAATATAAGTAGATCGTCGTTAAAGACTTCTATCTTTATTTGATTTAAATTCGCTTAGAGAAAAATAATATTAGCTCTATAAAGAATATTAGTCTTATTATTAGCTTTAATTTACTCGTAATCTAGCGAGATTACGAATAGTATTATATTAATAATCGAAATTAACTTCTACGCGAAGTACGTAGTTATTAAATTAATATCTAGAATTAGATATAGACGAGTTTTAATAATAATTAAATTACTATAGTTAACGCTATTTAAAATATAATCTCTTATTTTAATAATTAACTTTTCTTCCTCGATGGCTATAGAGATATCGATAAGATTATACTTTAGAATATCGTATTATAAAGAGTACGAAATGACTTTAAGATAGCTGTTATTATGGTTTTATCTAATATTACCTTTATTTTTCTTTAAGATAATATTATCGCTTATTTTCGCTTTAAGATCTTTCTTAATACTATTATTTAGTCTAATTATAATATATTAATAAAATCTAATTTAGCTTAATTATTAAAGGCGATTAAACTTATCTTCTAGAATAAGATCTCTATATAAAACCGCTATAATATCGAGGCCGTTAATCATATACTTTAAGATATTTAAAAGAATTTTACTTCTTTTAATAATATAGTTATATACTTCTATAATAACTTTTATTAAATTCTTTCGATTATTAAGGGTATTAAGTTAGATTATATCGCTTAAACTACGTTAAAAATATCTTATCTTTAAAATTATATTTAAATTCTTAAGTTAATAAAAAATATAAGACTTCGAAACCTTAATCTAATTAATTAAGATCGGACTAATATAAAGGAATTCGCTTAAATACTATTAGATATAGATAATAATATCTTAATAAGCTTCGAAGAATAAGAAGCTATTAATTAATTTATTAGGTAATTATTAGATAACTTTATTATTTAGCTAATTAATATTATTTATAATAATCTTAACCTATATTAAATAGCTGATTTCTATATATCTAGAGCGATTCTTTATATTCTTAATAAGAATATCGCTTAATTTAATAGTTAAATTCTCGATAAGTTCTTTAAGATTAAGATCGTTTATAAAAGTAGAGATTAAGTCGTTAATAAGGAAGATAGCTTCCTTTTATTTACTAAAATAATAAATACCTTTAAATCAACCTCGCTTTTATCTTATTATTTAGAGTTAAAATAGAATTATATAGTAATATTACTAAGGAATTTAAAGTAGTATATAAGTTTATATAATGAAATACGTTTATAAGTTAAGTATATTGAATCTAAGATACTTAATTATCGTATTTTTAAAGGCGAATATAACGGTAAACGATATTATATATTATATATCCCTTTAACTCCGCTTAATTCGAATAATTTATATATTTTCTTTTAACGTATTTAATTTCTAATTCGATTGGCCTTTAGTATAATAATTAATAAGTTCTAAGGCTAGTTATTATAGTAGATTAGTCTATATTTATATCTCGAGATCTTTACTTATAGTTAATTATATATGATTTTAAGTTAAGTTATTAGTAAAGTCGACCTATTAATTATAACTTTAGATGATTTATTAAGAAGATAATTTACTTAACTAGTAAGATATATTAAGAATAAGATTATTAAGTAGATATTACTTTTTTAGATAAGAATATAATTAATTAGCGATTTATAGTAATAGAAGTAGATTATTTATTATATAGAAAGTAAATAGAGTTCGATTTAACTTAGAGTTAGGGCTTTTATCTTCTTTATTAATTTTATAGTAGTGGAAGTAGATTAAAAACGTATAGCAAGCGATTAGAGTTCGATTTAACTTAGGGCTAGGGCTAAAATTCCATTTAACTTAGAAAAATTCAACTTCATTTGACTTAGAAAAATGAAAAATCCAACTTTATAAATTTAATTCATAGGCCTTTACTTATATATTAATAAAAGAATAAGATAGAGTTAAGTTTAAAAATCTTAAATTTATATATATAGTTAATTATAAATTTAAAGTTACTACGCTCTTTAATAAATAAGTAAATTTAATAGCTATTAAGTAATATTTTTATATATATAAAACTAGAGCTATCTACTAGCGTACTTTTATCTTTACGAAATCTCGCTATAACGAATTAATTAATAAGAAATATTAATTTAGCTATATCGAGCTTTAACTATATAGTAGTAATAATTATCTATATCGAATTCGTCGAATTTAAGAGCGTATAAATGAAGGTAATATATAAATAGAGGTGAAAACGAGTAATTTCGAGCAATTTCCCTTTTTGGAAAGCTAGCTTTCTTCCTGTCGATAAGTTTTAAAAAGTACTATTAAGATCTGAATCGAGAAAGCCAGATACCTATTCGGGAAGTAACTAAATTTCTTAGCTACGAATATCAAATTTTGTTAGTAATCTCAACTTTATCTCCGTCTCTCCATTTCTTCTCTAAAAGAATTCTATCTCTACAAATTATATCTCAATTAACTCTTTTCGATTATGATATCTCTTCTTCTACTGCCATACGTACTACGAATCGTTATTAAAAAAAGCGTCAATAATAGGAAAATAAGCATGCCCTCTCGCAATTACGCTCCCAAAATCAGCTATAATTTTAGAGAAATTAATAAAATTCAGCTCTCTCGCAATTACGCTCTCAAAATCAGCTATAATTTTAGAGAAATTAATAAAATCCATAATAACGTCGAGATTCTATACTCTATAATATAATAATACGCTGTTAATCTTAGTCTACAATATCTTATAGATCTTCTTAATATATATTTAAAGGCTTTAATAAATTATCTACTAGACTTCTCCTCGATTCTTCTCATCGATATAATAATCTTAAATTTCGCTGTTAAGATTCTATATAACGTTTAATCTTTAATATATAGAATTTATATCGAGATTATAGTCTTCTCACTTAATAAGACTACGATACTTATTATTTAAAGAATTCTATTCATATTCAATAAGTAAAGCGAAATAAAGAGCTTCGGGATACGATAGAATAGCTGAAAGATACTCGGATTCTCTATAAATATAATACTGTTCTGAAGCTATATAACGATATTATCGATATCGTTACTACGAGTAAAGATAAGAATAATAAGAATAAGAATAACGAGGACGAGGACGATAAGGACGACGAGGACGATAACGATGAGATATATCACGAGTAGTTACTTAACGCTCTTAAGGATATATACTCTTAAATATAGAATAAGTCTCGCTTAACCTTCTTAGAACGATTAGTATTTGATCGTAACACACAGATCTACTCGGCAATATCTACTATAATTCGTTACGGTGATTATGAGGCTATAGAGAATCTCATATATTCTGAGATTAACCGACGATGTAATCTATTTCTTAGATATCGTTATGGGGCTAATTATCGAATCATACCCCGAAACTATAAATCCTTACCGAATCATACCCCTAATTACTAAATCATACCCCTACACCAAAATTTGAGGTATGATTCAGTAAGGATTAATTGCTTGGGGTATGATTCGATAATTTACCAAACTTGCTGTGTAGACTATTGGGAGTGAAGACTGTGTATGAGAGTCACAGACTGGGTGTAGACAGGCTTGGGGGCCAAATTTAGCCCACTGTTAGCAGCCCCCCACGGGGCCCCTGCGACGGCCCTACGGGGGCCCTATTTAGGTCCAAATAGGGGTGTCTGGCTGTCAAGCGCAAAAAAGCCTGGTCCCGGGGGTGTCTGAGCCAGACACCCATATTTGAACCTAAATAGGGCCCCCGTGGGGGCTGCTGCTAACACCCACTCGGCTTTCGTCTGATGTATTCGAGCTGGTAGGTCACCCATTGAATACGGTCGGAGATATTTCCTCTTTTCTATGGTCGGATGGCCCAGGTCGCGAATTTTCTCCTTTGCGATTTTTATCATGAATGGCAAATTACCGAATCATACCCCAAGTAATGGCAAATTACTGAATCATACCCCTAGGGGTATGATTCAGTAATTAGGGTATGATTCGGTAAGGATTCATAGTTTTAGGGTATGAATTAGTAATTAGCCCTATCGTTATGGGGAGGATCCGGAGAATCAATTAAATGCAGTATCGTAAACATGTTTAATTGTAGCGATGTTCTCAGTGTTCCCATAATGCTTGGCTAGCTTTTCACTACTGGGTAGCCCGCGCCCCAGCACATATTATTAGAAATCTTTCTACTCTACGCTCTATGGCTTCCAATCACTCTAGAGATTTCTCTACTCTACGTTTCCTACTACCCTACGATTTCCCGCTATTCTACGGCTTCTAATCGCCTTAAGAGTTTCTCTATTCTACGATTTCCTCTTTTCTATAGTTTTCTCTTTTCAACGGCTTTCTCTTATCTTACAATTCTTATCCCATTAGAGTTTCTCTATTCTACGACTTTTAATTTCCTTAGAGACTTTAGAAATTATATAAGTTTCGGAATTGATATAATTTCGAAAGTTGCACAAGCTCGAAAGGTATATAAACTTGGTAGTTGAACAATTTTTAAGACTATCAGGGAACGAGGCTTGGTAAGAGGTATCTCATTCTCCATAGCTAGAACTAAATACCGATCGTCAAGAGGCTTTACAATACTGTTGTAGGAGAGGACAGAAATCCGCTCTCCGCTCAGTCAGGGCTCACCTGAGGCTGCCGGTCTTAGGGTGAGCAGAGGGGATATAGCATCTCACCTCTGAGGTGATGCAACACTCGATCTTGATGATGTCTACCGTACGATGCGATGACCCTCTAGATATTACACCCTTGTGGGGTACCGTAGCACTCTGTATAATATATCTTTCGCGAAATATGAGTATCGTAGGGCTGAGACTGACCTCGGGGCGAGAGCGTAAAGTATGATGCTGTGATATCCTAGGGGTTGAGATTGAAAGTCGTAGATTTGAAGTAGAATAGACGCCAGAGTGTGTATATCGGTCTTCTTGCGTTAGAGAGCCCGGCCGTTTACACCCTCCACTCGACTTTTTACTCGAACGAGCTGTCTCTGTCGAGAGGTAAACCGCGTACGGATAGAACTTCGAGGCGGGTATGGTGGTTAGTATGAGTTCGTTGGTTGTATATCGAGACCTTGAAGTATTTCAAGGAAAATGCTAAGGAGTAAAGATAGAACATCGGCAAAACGGGAAACCGCGCGAGTTATCAAATGCGCATTTTGCGTATTTTACTACCTATTTCCAATTTCAAATATGTCTAAAAAATTCGCATTTTGCATATAGCGCTTCGGGGCTTATGTGCCTGCTTCGGAGCGTAGTTTAGGGCCCGTTTGGCTATCAACCTAACAGCTACATTTTCAAAATAATTTTCTTTAATCAATTATCAGCCCTACGTCTTTAATATAAGTATAAAAATATTATATAATCTTAACGTTAAGATCAAATTCTAATAGCTGAAATTTTAGCTCTAAGGATAAAAAATATGAAAATATACGCTAATTTCTAAAACTTGCCCTGAGATAAGTTTTAAGCTAAAATATATACTAAAGAAAAGCGATATTCGAGATTAAATTTCTATAAATTTCTACTCTTATATTTAAAAGCGATTTAAATTTTACGCTCTTTTATAATTATAATAATTAAGCTTAGTTCTCTCGATTATATACTCTTAAATATTCTAAATATATATAATTATAAATTCTTATTTCGAGGGTTTAACGTTAAAGCGATTACGGAGCGTAATCTATAATTCTCTTAATACGTTATAATATTTCTAACGTTTATAATCGAATAACGAGAATAACTGAGCTTCGAGAATCTTAGTAAGCATATATAAAATTTAGTAGTCTAATCGCATATAGCATAGATTTATTAGTAAGGGTCTTTCTATAAAATAATAAAGTTCGTATTCAGGCGACGTTCTCTATATAAAGCGATTTGTTCTCCGAGGGGCTTAATTGACTCAATTGACTATCATATGAGCCTATTTGAAGGCCACTACATAGACAAATACATCATTGTTCCACTACATTACATATGGTTTATGGACTGAAATAGCGGAGAAAGGTGGCTAGCAGCAGCTTTATTATGGAGAACACTAGTGGTAGCCCTACCAAATTTGACCAATTATCTCTATGCGCTAATGTTAGTATGCCAAGATTCTCGAAGCCCAGTTATTCTCGTTATCCGATCATGGACGTTACCTGAAAAGAAAAGTTGAAAATCTAACCTGATCATGTCGAAAATGTGGCTGTCAGGTGGTAGCCAAACGGGCCCTTAGCAACTTTGATTACTGTATCTGGGGAAATGAAGAGAAGAATTTTTTGAGACAATGCTGTAAGAGTTATTAAATCTATACTTAATTCTTACCAATGACTAGCTAGACTTGTGTGGATTGATTAAGTCTTATAGATTTACAATGTTGATATCATTGCCTTGTCCGTTTGCTCCACGTAGCCTCAGTCTTCCGTGTCTCGAGTCTTCAATTTCCTTCCGCGATAGAGGGCCTTGACGGCAAAGATAATTTCGCGAAGAGCTAAAGCAACAAACATTGATAGAAGAAGAAGTACTATCAGAGCCACACAAACAAGCGTAAGTACTGCAAACCCTCCTGAGACTCGCGCAAATGTTTTCCGTGACTGTCCAAATATATTGAGTCGCTGTACTGCCAGTACGAGCTGCATAGCGCTGAGCGATAGACTAATTATCGCGAATACGAATAGTAGCGGACCGTAGAACCGAGCAAAATAAGCGCCGTATTGCTGATCAACTTTTCGATAGTGAAAGCGGTGGAGGAATACTTTGGACCAGAAATTCAGTCGGCCCAGTCGCAGCTGCCCGAATCTATAGCGCGGCGACACGTCTTCGTCGTGGACTTCACTGAAGGTAGCGATGAACTTGATAAAGTCGGCGTACGAGACGTCCTTGGGCAGCAGGCGGAGTTTCTCGTCCTTGGTAGCGAGGTTGAAATCGGATTTGTGTTGAATGAGATGGAAGTAGGTTCTTAGGAACCCGAGGGTCGCCTTTGTAATATCCCCTCTCTTAGACTCTTCTATCTGCGAGTGAGTTCCGACGAGGTAGAACTCCCAGAAGGCATGTGACAAAAGGTATTTGGGGATCGGTTTGATATACACTCGATCGTAGATCCAAAGTAGATGCAACCCAGGGTCCTCGGTAAGAATGATGTGGAGGCCCCTGAAGATCTGTTGCGTGAGAGACGATATGTGGGAGCTATCCTGCGTACCTACCAACCAAAGGTGCGGAGCGAGTCTGTCCAAATCTCCGGTCAAGAAATCTTGCTCGAGATAGGACTCAAGCCTAGCGCCTTGAAGCGCGATCCGCGGCTGCCCCGGGAGATAGTCCTTCTCCACTGTGACCTTGCCCGTTGCGGTATTCTCAGAGGGCTCTCTGGACAGCCGTGTAATTGAGAGCCTATCATCGGCGATATGGAGAGTTCTGCAAAGCTCGAGATTTTGTTCGAACGGAGCCTTATTCATTTCTCTTAGATTTATGTCTGATGGATTGACGTTGACTTCGAGGGCTGACGAGGGAATGTACTGACTGCTGTGTATATTCCGTGATGAACGTGAAGAGGACGAGGAGATTGGACGCAGAGAGTCACGATTGATTTCTCCCCGACTGGTGCCAAGACTTCGCATGGTAGTTGTCGTAGATTGTTGCAGAGAAGTCATGATGTGACACGATAGTGATGATTGGTGAGGTAAGAGACTCGAACTGGTATGGATGAAAGTGCTGCTGTGGTAGGGGGACTGGCGGGACTGGAGTCTTCTGACTGCACAGTACAAAAGGACGGGCAACGACTCGGAGAAAGACGCTATCTTGTCGAGAAGAGAAGTCGAGACTGGTACGAACGGACGTATGATACTGAGGCCCAAGAGAGTACTCGGCGGTGGTGGAGGGACTGGTGGGGCGTGGAAAACGGCTGTATCTTCTGACTTGACAGTGAAAAGATGGGGAGCAAACTCTGAGAAAGCTTTCAAAACAAGTACTCAACGCACACGAGAACATAATCGTTCTCTTTCTAGCCTCTCTGAAGCGTTCCTGATATCACAAAAGCAAAGGGAAAGAAGTACGGACGCCCGTAGCAAAAGTCCTAGACGCCAAGACTCCTGGGATCAGCTGCTTCTCTTTTCACTTTATCTCATGGACGGATCAGTATGCTGGTTTTCAAGGCCCAGAATCCTAGGGTGAGTGGTCGGCCCTCTCAGTCTCGAGAGAGGATACACGGCAAGACTAGGCTATACGACCCTTCTGATGTCGAAACCAATTTTCCAAAAGAGCACAAGCAGTAACGCGTTAGCAATTTGGGTACAGACGCATGCAGTCATCAAATAGGCTCTACTGCCGGGAACTGTGCGGTGAGACTCAAAGGTGTAAGAACAAGGGGGGGGGAAGGGGGAAAAGGGGGTGCAAAAGTGGGGCTTACTATGCCGCATTTTTGGCTTATATTGGGTGGATGGATGATTTGGGATTTTATTTCCTGACAATACATGCAGTGCACGGACAGACTTTGAAGATGGCATATTGTTACAGGCTCTGCCCATGCGTGGCACGGTGGGAAGGCTGACAGTCATCAGCTGCATGCGAGAGTCTTGGCGTCCGGGACTTTTGCTGCGGACCTCCATACTCGTGCTGTCCAGGAGTGAGTTACCTCGCTTAATAGCGCCGGGAGAGTTGACCAATCAAACCACTCAGTTCTCCGCGAAAATCGTAGTTTGATTGGTCAACTCTCCCGGCGCTATTAAGCGAGGTAACTCACTCCTGGACAGCACGAGTACCTTAGGTAGCGCACAGAGGGTCTCTTTCATTGTCTTTTTCATTGCATTGCCATATGAATCAATTACAGTGTTTTCACGTGGGAATGGGCTGGTTTTAGATAAAGTGGATATCCACCCTAAGGCTTGGGCTAGCGAAGGCGGGCGCGGGCGGGGGACCATCGGCAAACCGGGAAACCAGCATTTAATGTTTTCTGTGCGCATGTTGCGCAATTTTGCGCGCAAAACTGCGGGGCTCATGTCCCTGCTCGAGAGGGGCTCACAGCTCGGCAGGGGTGAAAAAAAGTTCGGCAGGGGTGAGTAGATGCTAAGTATAGGGACTTTCAGACTAGAAGTTTTCAAGTTCTGCACACACTGTCTTAACTATCTTACGCTAAGAAGATACTTTCGGGCCTCTAGATCGCCGTTAGTGTTATTCAATATTTAGCGTAATTTAGCTTTTAGTACACTTAGATATACTCGAGAACTTATATTAGCAATTTAGTTAAGATATACTAAAGTCGAATTATACTTACTAGTCGAAAAGGTATAATATATTTCATAGGATATTTCATATTAAGTGATATTATATTATACTCGAATATAATATAGATAGAGTTAGATATCATATCATTTTTCTAATATAAGTTCGAGATCTTAACGAGATATTCCACGATATAATATATTTATAGTATTATATTATGAAATAATATATATATAAGATATCTTAATTAAGATTTCTATATTTATAGAATAATTCGACTAAGATATATAGAATATATTTATTCTTCTTTATTAAGAGAGAGGAAATATAAAGAGTAATTTAATATAGCTATTTATCTTCTTATTAATAGTAATAATTAAAATAATAATTAAAACTATAAGCGTCTCTATTCTTCTTCTTAAAATTATAATATAAAAGAATATTCTAAATTTTAAATCTTTAAATATTATAAGAATAAAATTTTATAATTATCTTTATTTATATATTTATCTTAACGCGTTAAATAAGCTTAATAAACTTTATATTTATTCTTCTTTTAAACTCTTCGCTATTCTTCTATTCTACTTTATTATAATTCTTTTAAATTCTTTAAATCTATTTTTATCTAATTAAACTTATTAATTATTTATAAATAAATTCGCTTTTTAAATTATTTTAAATCTCTTTTTCGAGATTAAATTTATTATTATTAATTCTCTCTAATTATAAGCTTATTAATTATCTCTCTAGATATTATAGAGTATTAGTAATATATCTTAATAAACTTATAAATATTAGACTTATTAAAGTACTTTTTATAAGCTTATTATCTTCGCTAATATAATTATTATAAATATTAATTAAATTTTTATATAAAGTATTATTAGCTTTTTTAATCTAATTCGATATACTAAAATCTTTTTTAAGATTAAATCTAATCTATTTAAGCTTATTTTCTTAATATTTTATATAAAAAATTATTATTAAAATATGAAATATCGTTAATAAATAATACTTTTAAGTATTATAATATCTTTTAATTATTAAGAAATATCGTTTATACGTAATAGCTTCCGCGAGAGAATAAAGAATATTATAAGTTATTCCAATAATTATAATATATTTAAATTTTAATTTCTTTTATTATTTTAAGATTAAAAGATTTACTAGATTATTAAAAGAAGCTTTATAAAGATTAGAAATAAGATTATAACTAGAATAATAATTAGAAAATTTATTATTTCTTCTATATTATTAAAGCTAATTATATTTATTCTTATTATTTAAATTTTTAACTTTAAATTTTATCGCTTAATTAAATATATTTTTATTTAATTAACTTATTCGCTTAACTCTTTATAATTAACTATTTATATTAATATTTTAATAATTTTAAAATATTTTTTTAAGCGCTTTCTAGTAGATCTTCGTCTATAACTTCTCTCTAATATTAATCTTTTAATTTAATCTCTTTAATTTTATATTATTATAATTTAAATATAAAAGTATAACTTATTTATATAGATAGCTTAAATCTAATTAAATTCAATTATAATAAATAGTTAATTTCTTATGAGCCGCTTTAAAAGCTTTAAAAAATTCTTTTTTTAAGAAACTCTTTTTCTTTTTAATTTTTCGAGCTTTTTATCTATATAATTAAATAGATAATTATAAATATTAAAAATATAGTAAATTATAATTTTCTTTTCTCTATTTATTAATTTTATAAATTTATAAAAAGACTTAATAAGCTAAATTAAATATTAAATTTATTAAAAATTAATTAAAAATTATTTAAACGCTTAAATTATAATTTTTATTTATAATTATTTTTTATTACTTAATCTTAAATAGATAGTTAATCTATTTTTTAAAAAGTATATAATAATAATATAAAGAAGTAGAGCGCGGATTAATATCTAATAAATTAAATCTTAATAAATTTTAATATTCTAAAAAAGCTTAAAAGAGTATTTTTAATAATATTACTTTTTTTTTAAAAGATTAATATTTATCTAATATTAAAATATTTTTATCTTAAAGTTATTTAGCTTATAATATAAAAAAGACTTTTTATATTAATCGCTAATATTAATATATATAATAATTTTTTAAATCTTAATATAATTAATAATATAATAATTAGAATAATAATAAGAAATATTATATCTTTATTAAAATTATTAATAAATTAATTATATTTATTTAAACTTAATTCTTATCTTCTTTATTATTTTAATTTCTCTAGAATTTTTTATTTATTAAAATAACTCTAATATTATTTATAAGTTCTTTTAAGACTAGTTAAATAATGTATATTATATAAAAAATATATTATAAATAATTTAAAGACTTAAATTCTCTAATATTAAGTAAATTATTTATTATAAAAATAGAAAGATAAATAATTAAATTATCGAAGAGTATACTATTATTATTAATATTATTAATTATAAATTTAAATATATAAGATTAAATCTTATATTTTATAAGAATTAAATTAATAATACTTATAAGTTTCTAATTAATATATTTATCTTCGATATACTCGAAGTCTATAAGAATCTTATATTATTATTAATTAATATTAATAAAAAAGATTAAAATTATTATAAATAATTAGCGATTATAAAATAATTAATAATTTAGAGCTAAAGAGACTTTAATATTATTAATTAATAATTTTTCTAATAATTTTATCTCTAGCTCTATAGCTTTTTTTATTAATCGATTTTTTATAATAAATATTAACTTTAATTATATATTAGAATTAAGATAATATAAAAATTATAATATTTTAAAATTATTAATAATTATAAATAAAATATTAATATTTATAATTTAGCGATAAAATTATTTCGAAAAATCTTCGCGTATAAGCTTTTAGTCTTCTAATATTATAAGAGAATCTTAATATTATTTTTTCTAGAATAAATAGTAAGTTAGATATTCTATTTATTATTTTATTTATTAATAATTTATATTATTTAATTTAAAAATATATCTTATTTTTATAATTATCGATTAAGTTTATTTATTATAAATTACTTAAATTAGATTTCTTAATATATTTCTTAAACTTAATATATATTATTATATCGCTTATTTTATAATCTATAAATAAATAAATTAAAATCTTATTATAGTAATAATAAATAATATATAGCTTTTTAAAATCGATAAGCGTATATTTATTAAATTATATTTATTTTTAAAATTTTCTAATTTTTAAGCTTTAATAGATAGATTAATAGTCGTTATTAAATTTAAACTAATTCTATATAATCTATACTATCTTTATTTATTATTATATCTATTATTTCTTATTATTAATATTAAAAAGAAAGTAAGATTTATTATTATCTTTATATTAAAATATACTTATTAATATTTTATACTAAGTATCGTTAATTAAGAAAGCTAGATTTACGCTAAATAAAGATCTAATTAATATCTTAAGATTAAAATATTTAAAGAGAAATTATAAAAGATATATAAACGAATAAAATATTAGAAATAAAATAAAATTAATATTTAATATATAAATCTTATCTTCTCGCTATAATAGAAACTTATATTACTTTAATAATATATTATTATATTATTTTTAATATTTTAAATTAGAGATTAATTTTTTCTAATTAATATTATAATTAGTAATTATATATTTAAAAATATATAATAATATTAATATAGAATTAATATTTAACTTTATTAATTTAAAACTTTAATTAATTTAACTATTAACGCTTCTCTATTTAATATAATATATATTTTATTTATTTTAATATTAATACTTATTTATTATTATATTATTCTAATTATTAAAATTAAAAATTATATCTATTTAATTAATATTTTAATTATTAATTATATTAATAAAAGCGTATATTAATATTTTAAAATTATTAAAATTATTTTATTAAATATTAATATAGAATTAAAATTTAATTTAAACGCTTTAATAATTTAATTAGCTAAACTAGTTATTATTTAAATCTTCTATATATAAGAATTAAATCTTTTATCGCGCTAAGATTATTCTTAAATATTAAAACCTTTTTTATTAATATAACTCTCTCTTATTCGAGTAATATTATAATATCTTTTACTTAAGCGTTAAAATATTAAAATATTATATTCTTCGCTTTTAATTAAACGATATTATTTTTAAATTAATATTTTTAGTTTTATAAAAATAATAATTAATTTATTATAGACGAAAATAAAAAGAAATAATATCTTTTTCTATCTTTATAATAGAAGAAGAGAAGAGAGTAAGTAAATTAATTATAAATTATATACGACCTAGCGTCTAAGAATAATAAATTAATAAAATTATAATATTAAAATAAAGAGCTCTTCTTATAATTAGTGAATATAAAATTAAATAAAAATTAATTAAATTAATAAGATTATCTTTAATAAATATATCGCGTATATAAAGAATATCGAAATATATGAAATATAAGAGAAGATATATATATATAGCTATAAATATCTAAAGTATATTTAAAATATAGAAAGAAGCGCTTATATATAGCTCTATAATATATATTAATAAAAAAAAAATTAATCTCTTTTTCTAATTAGCTTTCTAATTAATATTTAAACTTAATTTATTTTTAAATAATATTTTATTCTAATAAGATTTTAGTTATATAATATTAATTAGCTTAATAATAGATATTTAATATTATTCTTTTCTAATTTACTCTCTTCTTTCTTAAAAATTCTTTCTATTATTATAATATTTATATTATAATACGCTTATTTATTATAATACTATTTATATTTAAAAAAATAAAATTATTTTCTTTATATTTTATAATTAAATTAGATTAATAATATTATTTTTATAAAGTAAGTATATATCTAATAACGCTATATCTTTTAATATAATAATTAATTATAATATTAATTATAATTTATTAATATATAATATTATTATTTATTAAAGCTATTAACTTAATAATTATAAAAATTTAAAAAATTCTTAATAATTTACTAATTACTAATTTAGATTTATTTAAATTATTAAAATAAAATAAAGATAAGACTTCGCGAAGATAAAGATTAGAAGATTATACGCGAAATTTAAAAAGTATAATTATAAATAAGAAAAGTATATAATTATATTAATTATATATATCTAAATTAAATAATAAATTAATTATATATACTAATTATATTATTATTAATTAGACTTTAAAATTTATATATTAAAGAAAATCTATAAACTATAGAGATTAATAAATTTAATTATTTTTTAAATCGTATTTGCTTAAGTAGTAAAGAAGATCTTAATTTATATAACTTTAAAATCAATTAATTCGCTTTAAATTTAAATCTCTATATTATATATATTTTAAAAAGCTATAAAGATAAAATTAGCGAGTAATTTTACTAATATAACTTACTTTTTAATAATTGTAAATAAAGAAAATTACTAACTAATATCTAGCGACTTAATTATATATATTTTATATAAAAAGAATTATTTTATAATTGAAAGATATATAGTTTTTTAGATAATTATAATAAGATATAAATTTATAAATAATAATATAATATTATTAAAGTCTAGACGTAGTTTTTATAAAAAGAAAATATATAATAAAAAAAAAAAAAACTATTTTAAGTTAAGAATAAGATATTCTAATTATTATTCTACTTATTACGCTTAATTAATAATATTTAACTATTATACTTAATCTAATAATTTTATATATTTTATATTTATAAAATAAAACTTCTTAAATTAATTTAAATATAGATATATATTTATAAAAATATTACTATTTTAATAAAAGAGACTTTTTATTTTAGAATCTATATTAAATTAAAAGTTATATATCTATATTCGATAGCTTTAATTTTTATAGTTACTATTAATATCGCGACTAAATTTATATAATAATAATATATCTTTCTTATTAGTAAATATCTCTATATTCGATAACTTTAATTCTTATAGTTATTACTAGTATCGCGATTAAATTTATATAGTAATAATATATCTTTCTTATTAGTAGATATCTTTATATTCGATAGCTTTAGTTTTAATAGTTATTATTAATATCGCGACTAAATTCATATAGTAATAATACGTCTTTTTTATTAATAAGTATATTAATAATTATAAATAGCTAAAATATAATAGAAAATAGTAGGCGATCTTTAGTAATATTCGATTTTAAATCTATAGCTTCTTTATCTTATCTAGAAGTAAAGATATTTATATTTAAAATTTAAAATAAGTAAATTTTAATATATAGTTAATAAATATCTAGATATAAATCTTCTAGTATTTCTCGCTAAGCGTTTAACGCTTAAAAGAAGAATATTAATCTTTAATTACGCTTATATAAATCTTTTAAAAAAATATATATTAATAGAAAGTCTTAATTTATATTAATTTTAATTATAAAGATAATTATAATTATAATCTTAAATATAATTAGATATATAAATTATAAGACTTATTATTAGCTAGTAAATAAAAAATTAAATTCTATTAATTATTCTATTTAGTATTTTATTTATTATAAAAATATAAAGTTATCTTTTAAAAGCGAAACTTTAAAGATAATAATTAAATAATATAATATATATATAATATAAAATCTTACAAATTACGCGCTAAAAGGGAAGCTTCGAAATTATAAAATTAATTAAAATTTAATAATAATAAATCTCGCGTAAAGCTTAAGCTATAGCTCGCGTTAATAATATATAATAAGAATAATAATAGCTAGAAGAATATATTATCTAGTTTTTATTAATACTTTAATATTATTAAAGTAAAAACGATATCTATTAAAATAATAATAATATCTATTAAAGTGACGGCGATATTTATTAAAATAGCGATGATATCTAATAAACGCTTTATTATAACGCTTTTAAATAGATTATTACCTCGCGTAATCTAAAATAATATTAGCTTTTTTAAGAAGCTATTAATAATAAATTAAATATATATAAATTAAGCTCTTTACGCGATTTATCTATATATTAATTTAAAGTTATTAATAGATAAAGAATAAATATATAATTTAACGTCTATGTTATACTTTAAATATTATTATAATAATATTAGATTACTTAAATAGAAATTTAAGATATAAAAAAGATAGTCTTATAAGAAGAAGAGTTAATATAAAAAAGAAAGTTTTAGAGAAAAGAGAAAGCTTAGATATCTATCGCGTATACTAAATATTTAGATTATTTTAAATTATTTAATTTAATTTAAGTATTAATAGATAACGCGCTTTCTCTTTAATTTTAAAGATTTAAATTTAAATAAATTATATTTATTAAGCGCTATTATCTAGTACGATCTTATCTACTTTTATAATATTTATAGTTATTATTATAGCTTATATAGATTAAAAGATAAGATATCTAAAAGAGCGAATTAATAAATAATTATCTTTATCTAACTTAATTAAAATAAAATTATTATAATTTATTAAAATTTTCGCGTATTTCGTTTTTATTTTCTTTTCTTTATATAAATAATTATTCTTTTAATTTAAAAACTATAATTAAAATAGTATATAATATATATTCTCTATATTTCTAATTTCGATACTTACTAGAATTAATATACTTTTTAATAAAATAAATATTAATTAAAATTAAGTATAGCTTAGTATTTATAGATATTTATATAAATTCTTTAATTTTTTTATATATATCTATTAATTTTTCTTTTTATAGCGATTAAAATAGAAGATATTAAATTTAATAATTTATTATAATAGATATTAAATATTAATAATAATAATAATATTAAAGAGTCTCGATATAAATTAATTAGACGGTAATTAGATTTTTAGTTAAAATAAAAAGCGAAGAATAAGCTTAATAAAAATAAAAATATTAAGAAATCGCGATAGCGAATAAATACGTTTATATTTAAGAAGAAATTAATTAAGAAAGTAAAGAAAGTTAATATATTAGTTATTAATTATATTATAGCTTATAATAAGTGTAAAGCTAGATATATTAATATATCGTAATTAAAATAAAAGTAAGCTCTTAAGAAAATTAGATAAAATATAATAGATAAATAATAAGTAATTTTTAATTCTAGTTATTATTCTAATAGACTTATATTTTAATAATATTATATAAAAAAAAATACGCGAATATAATTTAGAGAAAGTCTAGAGTTTTATTTATCGCGTAAATTATTATATATATAGATAAAGATAAGAGCTCGAATTAGAAGAAAATAAATAATATCGAAATTAAATAGAGTATAAGTATTAAAAATAATTCTATTATACGCGCTAATAATTAAGTAAACTTTATCTTTTAAGCTACTTAAAAGCGTAATATAAAATTTAATAATAAGCTTTATTATAATTTAAATATAATAGTATTAACGCGTTAACTAATAAGTATTAAGCTATTATAAAAATCTTAAAATATTAAACGCGATTACGCTTAAAAAATAAAATTATAAATCTTTATTAATATATAATTAATCTAATATATAGTAATGAAAAGTCTACTATAAAAGTTATACTATCTAAATTAAACTTTAATCTTAATTATTACTCTTATTATTATATAAGTAATATAAAATTATCTTTTATTCGAGTATATCTAATTTTTAATTCTAATTATTATTATAGATATTATTAATTTATTCTAGAATTATTAAATATACTTTTATATACTTTTTATATTTTACCTTTTTTTTAATTAGATAGCGATTAAATTCTAAATTAAAATAAATACTTAGAAGAGAAAAGTTTATAAGTACTTAATTATATAATTTCATTTCTTTTACACTTTTTATAATTATTTAAATAATTAATAATATATAATTATATCTTATAATTATATCTTATAATTATATATATAATAATTAATTAATAAGTTAATTAAATTATATAAAGATAAATTTATTTTTATCTTTAATCTAAACGACTTAACTAAGATAATTATAAGATCTAAATTCTTTTTCTATAATATAATTTATTTTTTATATATTATATAAAGATAAGTATTTATTTAAATAGAGATTATTAGAGCTAACTATAAAGTATAATAATAAAAGACTTACTCTTAAATTAACGAATTAGAAAAACTTTCATTATCTTATATAATACTTTAAAAGCGAATCTTTAAATATAATAGCGCTTTAATAGATTTTAATTAAGTATAATTTAACGAATTAAACGCTAAAAGAGAAGCTTCGAAATTATAAGATTAATTAATTTTTAATAATAATAAATCTCGCGTAAAGCTCGAGTTATAGCTCGTATTAGTTATATATAATAAATATAATAATAATTAGAAAAATATACTATCTAATTTTTATTAATACTTTAATACTATTAAAATAAAGACGATATCTATTAAAGTAGAGGTAATATTTATTAAAGCGACGATAATAGTAATTAAAGCGATAATAATATTTAATAAAGATTTTATTTTAACGCTATATCTAGTACTCTAGAATAGTATTAGCTTTTTCGAAGAGCTATTAATAGTAGATTAAGCGTATATAAGTTAAGCTCTTTACGCGATCTATTTATATATTAACTTAAAATCATTAAAAAATAAAAAATAAATATATAATTTAATAACTATATTATACTTTTAATATAATTATAATAATATTAGATTATTTAAATAGAAGTTTAATATATAAAGAAGATAGTCTAATAATAAGAAGAGTTAATATAAAAAGAAAGTCTTAGAGAGAAAGAAGAAGAAAAAAAAGTTTAAATATCTATCGCGCGTATTAAATTTATAAATTACTTTATATCGTCTAGCTTAAATTAAATATTAATAAAATACTTTCTCTTTAATTTTAAAGATTTAAGTTTAAGCGAATTACGCTTATTAAGCGCTATTATCTAATATAATCTTAGCTATTTCTATAATAATTATAATTATTATTATAATTTATATAGATTAAAAAATAAAAGATTTAAGAGAGCGAGCTAATAAGTAATTATCTTTACTTAATTTAACTAATATTAAACTACTATAACTTATTAAAATTTTTATATATTTTATTTTTACTTTTTTATTTTTTAAGTCTTACTACTTTTATAGAAATAATTATTCTTTAAGTTAAATTTTATAATAATATACTTATAATAGCGTATAATATATATCCTCTTTATTTCTAATATCGATACTTACTAGAATTAACGCACTTTTTAATAAAACGAGCTTTAATTAAAATTAAGAATAGCTTAATATTTATAGATATTCGTATAAGCCCTTTAATTCTTTTATATATATTTATTAATTTATCTTTTTACAAGTAAAGGCCCATGAATTAAATTCATGGAGTTGGATTTTTCTAAGTCAAATCGAATTTTAGCCCTAGCCCTAAGTCAAATCGAACTCTAATCGCTTGCTGTGCGTTTTTGACCTATATATAGATATATATATACGGAGAGAGGCGCGCTAAGGCCTAATTAGGAAGGTGTATCGAGTGTGAAGGATTGATTCGTAATAATTGCCCACAAAAAACAGAGAAAGGCCATGTCCTTATGGTAAGAAGTATCGAAATACCGGAAAGAAATGGAGACAACATGCCAATTAGTGGTGTAAATCCCACATTATCTCCTACCGCAGTAAAATCTTTCGAATAATGAAATAGCTGTCAGAGCAAGACATCGGACGGTTTCAATTCGTCCAAATATGCATCGTCCGATATCCCTCCTGCAGAGGCCTAATTGACTGTGATCGTCGCAGTAGATCCTCCTCTTATAACGTCATTGTAGTGATATACTATATCAGTGCAGTGGGGATAACAGGCCAAGTTGCAGTGGTGTTCTCCGCTTGCTGAGTGATAATTTGACGTGGGATCTTGGAGAGCTGAGCCGTGTTCTTGACGATGGTGGCCTTGTTGCCGCTTGGTGTCTCCGCAGTGTTCTCCGTAGTGTTCTCCGCATTTACCTGTTGTAGTTCCTCCTCTTACTCCTCCTCTTGTAGAGTATCAGACTGAGTGGCTAGCTGAGTGGCTGACTAAATGGATAACTAATATAACGTGGGATCTTGGAGAGCTGAGCCGTGTTCTTAACGATGGTGGCCTTGTTGCCGCTTGGTTTCTCCGCAGTGTTCTCCGCATTTACCTATTATAGTTCCTCCTCTTACTCCTTAATGCAGTAGGGATGACAGACTAAGTTGTAGTGGTGTTCTCCGCTTACTGAGTGATGATTTGATGTGGAACCGTGGAGAGCATATGACGTGGGATCTTGGAGAGCTGAGCCGTGTTTTTGACGATGGTGCCTTTATTGCCGCTTGGTTTCTCCGCAGTATTCTCCGCATTTGCCTGTTGTAGTTCCTCCTCTTGTTCAACTGAGTGCGAGGGTACCGAGGGTAAATGTGTTCATATTGGTGGAATTGGTAGAATTGGTAGAAATGATAGAATTGGTAGAAATGGTAGAATTGGTAGAATGGTGGAAGAAGAATAATTACACAAATAGGTGGAAGGATTATTATCCGATCCCGGACGCGTTTGGTGTGACTACAATATTTGAATGTTAGTTTAATCCACCTATCGCTGGCTTAGGAGGAGTATATAGGGGAAGACATATCCGTTCGGGCTCTTTTTAAGGGCCTTTCAACGCGTTTATAAGTAGTAATAGGTAGCTATTGAGCTCGCTTGCGGCCTCGATTACCAGCAGTAGCGGATTCGTCGAGGGGTGGCCTGAAGGCGTTAGTAAGGGGCTCTAATTGGGCGAGGGGTACCGAAGACGATTGTATTCATATTGGTGGAATTGATAGAATTAGTAGAATTAATAGAATTGGTAGAATAGTGAAAGAATAACAAATAGGTGGAAGGATTATTATTATCCGATTCCGGACGCGTCTGGTATAACTACCATAACTATTATATTTGAATATTCATTTAATCTACTAACAAGTAAAGGCCCATGAATTAAATTCATGGAGTTGGATTTTTCATTTTTCTAAGTCAAATGGAGTTGGATTTTTCTAAGTCAAATCGAATTTTAGCCCTAGCCCTAAGTTAAATCGAACTCTGATCGCTTGCTATGCGTTTTTAACCTACTTCCACCACTACAAAATTAATTTAATCTATATAGTATACAGGCACATATGTGCGGAGAGAGGCGCGCTAAGGCCTAATTAGGAAGGTATAATAATTGCCCACAAAAAACAGAGAAAGACCATGTCCTTATGGCAAGAAGTATCGAAATACCGGAAAGAAATGGAGACAACGTGCCAATTAGTGGTGTGAATCCCACAATATCTCCTACCGCAGTGAAATTTTTCGAATAATGAAATAGCTGTAGACATCGGACGGTTTCAATTCGTCCAAATATGCATCGTTCCGGAGTGATTATTTGATGTGGAACCGTGGAGAGCATATGACGTGGGATCTTGGAGAGCTGAGCCGTGTTCTTGACGATGGTGGCCTTGTTGCCGCTTGGTTTCTCCGCAGTGTTCTCCGTATTTGCCTGTTGTAGTTCCTCCTCTTACTCCTTAATGTAGTGGGGATGACAGGCTAAGTTGCAGTGGTGTTCTCCGCTTGCTGAGTGATGATTTGATGTGGAACCGTGGAGAGCATATGACGTGGGATCTTGGAGAGCTGAGCCGTGTTCTTGGTGCTGGGGGCCTTGTTGCCGCTTGGTTTCTCCGCAGTGTTCTCCATAGTGTTCTCCGCAGTGTTCTCCGCATTTGCCTGTTGTAGTTCCTCCTCTTACTTCTTAATGTAGTGGGGATGATAGGCTAAGTTGCAGTGGTGTTCTCCGCTTGTTGAGTGATGATTTGATGTGGAACCGTGGAGAGTATATGACGTGGGATTTTGGAGAGCTGAGCCGTGTTCTTGGTGCTGGGGGCCTTGTTGCCGCTTGGTTTCTCCGTAGTGTTCTCCGCATTCGCCTGCTGTATTGACTTCTCTTGCACTGGCTGAGTGGATTGGTGTGAGATCGTGGAGAGTAGGCCTGTTGTGTCACTGCTGCTGATGATTGTCTCCGCAATGTTCTCCGCAGTGTTCTCCGCATTCGCCTGTTGTAGTTCCTCCTCTTACTCCTTAATGTAGTGGAGATAATAGGGCAAGTTGCAGTGGTGTTCTCCGCTTGCTGAGTGATGATTTGATGTGAAACCGTGGAGAGTATATAATATGGGATCTTGGAGAGCTGAGCCGTGTTCTTGGTGCTGGGGGCCTTGTTGCCGCTTGGTTTCTCCGCAGTATTCTCCGTATTCGCCTGCTGTATTGACTTCTCTTGCACTGGCTGAGTGGATTGGTGTGAGATTGTGGAGAGTAGGCCTGTTGTGTCACTGCTGCTGATGACTGTCTCCGCAATGTTCTCCGTAGTGTTCTCCGCATTCGCCTGTTGTAGATCCTCCTCTTATTTAACTGAGTGCGAGGGTACCGAGGGTAAATGTGTTTATATTGGTGGAATTGGTAGAATTGGTAGAATTAGTAGAATTGGTAGAATGGTGGAAGAAGAATAGTTACACAAATAGGTGGAAGGATTATTATCCGATCCCGGACGCGTCTGATGTGACTATATTTGAATGTCAGTTTAACCCACCTACCGCTGGCTTGGGAGGAGTATGTAGGTGAGGACGTATCCGTTCGGGCTCTTTTTGAGGGCCTTCCAACGCGTTTATGAGTAGTTGGTGCAGTAGTAGGTAGCTGTTGGGCTCGCTTGCGGCCTCGATTGCCAGCAGTAGCGGATTCGCCGAGGGGTGGCCTGGGGGCGTCAGTAAGGGGCTCTAATTGGGCGAGGGGTACCGAAGACGATTGTGTTCATATTGGTGGAATTGGTAGAATTGGTAGAATTGGTAGAATTGGTAGAATAATGGAAGAATAACAAACAGGTGGAAGGATTATTATCCGATCCCGGACGCGTCTGGTGTGACTACCATGACTACCATATTTGAATGTTCATTTCATCCACCAATAGTAGGCCAAACTTCATTATTTTTACAGCGTTAGAAAGCGCACACCGAGTTCTACAATTTACGAAATTATGAAGAAACAGCATCCGTAGGGAGCTGGTTATTTCAGAGTGTAAAACTTCTACACACAAATTTTTGATGAGGGAGCTCGGGAGGGCTAGCGGGCTGACTCAGTCAGTCTAGCCAAAAGGCGTAATAACCCCGAATTGATGATTGGCTGCACATACAAATTCAAGGTTTCCAAGCTCAGCCCTACCTTATTCTTTTATATATACTGATAGTAGGCTAAACTTCATAATTTTTACAGCGTTAGAAAGCGTAAAGCGAGCTCTATAATTTAAGGAATTATAAAGTAACTATATATATCGCAAGCTAAGTACTTTAAAGTGTAAAACTTCTATATATAAATTTTTAATAAGGAAGCTTGAAAGGGCTAGCGGGCTAACTTAGTCGGTCTAATTAAAGAGCGTAGTAATTCTAAATTTATAATTAGTTATATATATAAATTTAAGATTTTATAGCTTAACTCTATCTTATTCTTTTATATATACTAATAATAATTAAAGTAAAAGAGATTAAGTTTAATAATTTATTATAATAAATATTAAATATTAATAATAATAGCGATATTAAAGAGTTTTAATATAAATTAATTAAATAGTAATTAAATTCTTAATTAAAATAAAAAGCGAAGAATAAGTTTAGTTAAAATAAAAATATTAAAAGATCGCGATAGCGAATAGATATATTTATATTTAAGAAGAAACTAGTTAAGAAAATAAAGAAAGCTAATATCTTAATTATTAATTACGTTATAATTATTAAAAAATATAAAATTAAATATATTAATATATCGTTATTATAATAGAAATAAGCTTTTAAATAAATTAAATAAAATAAAATAGATAAATAATAAGTAATTTTTAGTTCTAGTTATTATTCTAGTAGACTTATATTTTAATAATATTATATAAAAAAAGTACGCGAGCGTAATTGCGAAGAAGTTTAAAGTTTCGCTTATTACGCGAATTATTATATATATAAATAAAGATAAGAGCTCGAATTAGAAGAGAATAGATAATATCGAAGTTAAATAAAATATAAGTATTAAGAATAATTTTATTATACGCGTTAATAATTAAGTAGATCTTATTTTTTAAATTACTTAAAAGCGTAATATAAAATTTAATAATAAGCGCTATCGTAGTTTAGATATAATAATATTAATACGCTAGCTAATAAATATCGAGCTATTATAAAAATCTTAAAATATTAAATATAATTATATCTAGAAAATAGAATTATAAATTTTTATTTATATATAATTAATTTAATATATAATAATAAAAAGTTTATTATAAAAGCTACGTTATCTAAGTTAATATTTTAATCTTAATTATTATTATTACTATTATATAAATAATATAAAGCTATCTCTTATTTAAATATATCTAATTTTTAATTTTAATTATTATTATAGATATCGTTAATTTATTCTAGAATTATTAAATATACTTTTATATACTTTCTATATCTAATCTTTTTTTTATATATCGCGAGAAGATAGCTTAAAGAAATATAACTTATTATATTAAACTACGATATTTTTAAGAGAATACTAAGAAATATATTAACTTTTCTAAATTAACGATTTAATAAAAAGGCTATAATTATAATACGTATAATTTTATATTAGATAATAATATTAAAAATACGTAATAGACGTATAAAATTATCGTCGACGACTTTAATTATAAAGTATTAGCAAATTTTATACGACTAATATTAAGAGAAGATAAGCTTTTCTTATTATTAGTAGATATAGCTCGCTTTCTTTTATATATATAAAGTAATAAAATATAATTATATTTAATTCTATATCTTATTAATTTAACGTAATTATTAATTAGAATAATAATTAGAATAACTACTTCTAAATATAAAAATCTTAATTAAAATATTTTATATATATATTATATTATAATATAATCTTATAGATATATTATATTATAATATATATCGTTAAGATTTTATATTATACTAGATATAAGATTCTATAAATCTTAATAATCTATATTATATTAGAGTATAATATAATAGATTAATATCTTATATTATATTATATCTTTTCGACTAGTAATTATACTAATAATGAAATCTACGAATATATATAATAACTTTATATATATTTATTAAATTAAAATTTTTTATATATAAAATTTATTCTTTATATAATTCTTTATAACTCTTATATATACATTTTTTTCTAATTATTATTATTTATTTATTTATAAGAGATTAAAAGTTTTAATATATATATTAATATATCTTAATAAACTAAGATATATCGTTATTCTAAGAGATATTAAAATCTCGAAAATTACGATTCGAAGATTCGAAAGTAAATTCTTAGCGTAAGATAGTTAAGATAGTATATATATAGCTTAAAAACTTCTAGTCTAAAATTCTCTTATATATTTCTTATTTAAAATAAAAAGAATATACTTAATATATACTAGCATCTTATTAGAGATAAAGAAAATTAAATTTAATTTAACGATATTAGCTCGCGCGAGATAACTTATTTATAATAAAAGTATATACTTAATATATATTATTAAAATATAAATCTTAGTTATCTAATTTTATACTATACTTAGAATTTAACTTTATAGAGATTTTAGAGAATTAATCTATTCGTTCTATATAGTAGATTACGAAGATTAAGATATATATATAATATATATCTATATTCTCTTTTAAAGTACTAATATTATTTTAAACTTAATTTAAGTTTATTTAAGATAAAAGAGATACGTTTAATATATACTATAAGTTTATCCGAGATAAAGCGAGCATATATCGAAGTTTTATCTCTATCGAACTTTTCTTTACCTCTATCGAGCTATAACTCGTCTCGAGAGTACTCGTTATATAACTAGACTTATAGCTCGATAGAAGTAAAAAAAGTTTAATAGAGATAAGTAGATACTAAGTATATATATCTCGTTCGAAATAAAAGAAATATACTTAGTATATATTAGTATCTTATCGAGAATAAAGAAAATTTAATTTAATTTAACGACGTTAGCTCGCGCGAGCTACTCGTAACTTATTTATAAATTTAAAATTTTCTCTTTTATTTATTATGAAATTTTACTCTTACTTATATCTATTATACGCTATAATATCTAATATATCTATTTAATAAGTTCTTCTCTTCGAGTTATAACTTTATTATAATTTAGAATTTATTCTAATAATATTAATAAGTTTAGATCTATAAATTAAAGTTTATAAAAAGAAGAGTTATTTTTCTCTAATATCGAGATTAAATTCGACTCTCGATTAATAAGATTAAAAATATTAATTTAAAGATAAAATCTTTTAATTAAAAGCGAAGAATATAATATTTTAATAATTTAACGTTTAAATAAAAGATATTATAATATTACTTAAATAAGAGAAAGATATATTAATAAGAAAAATCTCGAGATTTAAAAATAATCTTAATGTTATAAAAGATTTAATTTTATATATAAAAGATTTAGATAGTAGTTAATTTAATTAATTATATTATTAAAGCGCTTAAATTAAATTTTAATTTTATATTAATATCTAAAAAGATTAATTTAATATTTTTAAAATATTAATATATACAAGTAAAGGCCCATGAATTAAATTTATAAAGTTGGATTTTTCTAAGTTAAATCGAATTTTAGCCCTAGCCCTAAGTTAAATCGAACTCTGATCGCTTGCTATACGTTTTTAACCTACTTCCACCACTATAAAATTAATTTAATCTATGTAGTATATAGGTATATATATGCGGAGAGAGGCGCGCTAAGGCCTAATTAGGAAGGTGTAATAATTGCTTATAAAAAACAGAGAAAGGCCATATCCTTATGGCAAGAAGTATCGAAATACCGGAAAGAAATGGAGACAACGTGCCAATTAGTGGTGTGAATCCCACAATATCTCCTGCCGCAGTGAAATTTTTCGAATAATGAAATAGCTGTAGACATCGGACGGTTTCAATTCGTCCAAATATGCATCGTTCCGGAGTGATGATTTGATGTGGAACCGTGGAGAGCATATGACGTGGGATCTTGGAGAGCTGAGCCGTGTTCTTGGTGCTGGGGGCCTTGTTGCCGCTTGGTTTCTCCGCAGTGTTCTCCGCATTTGCCTGTTGTAGTTCCTTCTCTTACTCCTTCTCTTGTAGAGTATCAGACTGAGTGGCTAGCTGAGTGGCTGACTGAGTGGATGACTGATATGACGTGGGATCTTGGAGAGCTGAGCCGTGTTCTTGACGATGGTGGCCTTGTTGCCGCTTGGTTTCTCCGCAGTGTTCTCCGCATTTGCCTGTTGTAGTTCCTCCTCTTACTCCTCAATGTAGTGGGGATGACAGGCCAAGTAACCCAGTTGCAGTGGTGTTCTCCGCTTGCTGAGTGATGATTTGATGTGGAACGGGGGGGGTGTTTTTTTTGGGGGGGGGGTTTTTTCGTTTTTTTTTTCCCGTTTTTCCTTTTCTTTTTTTTTTTTCTCTTTCTTCTTAATTAGGGAGAAGGCCAAGTTGCAGTGGTGTTCTCCGCTTGCTGAGTGATGATTTGATGTGGAACCGTGGAGAGCATATGACGTGGGATCTTGGAGAGCTGAGCCGTGTTCTTGACGATGGTGGCCTTGTTGCCGCTTGGTTTCTCCGCAGTGTTCTCCATAGTGTTCTCCGCAGTGTTCTCCGCATTTGCCTGTTGTAGTTCCTCCTCTTACTCCTTAATGTAGTAGGGATGATAGGCTAAGTTGCAGTGGTGTTCTCCGCTTGCTGAGTGATGATTTGATGTGGAACCGTGGAGAGCATATGACGTGGGATCTTGGAGAGCTGAGCCGTGTTCTTGGTGCTGGGGGCCTTGTTGCGGCTTGGTTTCTCCGCAGTGTTCTCCGCATTTGCCTGTTGTAGTTCCTCCTCTTGCTCCTCCTCTTGTAGAGTATCAGACTGAGTGGCTAGCTGAGTGGCTGACTGAGTGGATAACTGATATGACGTGGGATCTTGGAGAGCTGAGCCGTGTTCTTGACGATGGTGGCCTTGTTGCCGCTTGGTTTCTCCGCAGTGTTCTCCGCATTTGCCTGTTGTAGTTCCTCCTCTTACTCCTCCTCTTGTAGAGTATCAGACTGAGTGGCTAGCTAAGTGGCTGACTGAGTGGATAACTGAGTGACTGGCTGACGATCTGACTGAGTGGATTGCTGAGTTGATAGGGTAGGTAGTGTTGACTGAGCGGCTGGTCGAGTATCGCTGGCTTGGGAGGAGTATATAGAGGAGGACGATGGCTATGAATCCGTTCGGGCTCTTTTTGAGGGCCTTCCAACGCGTTTATGAGCAGTAGTAGGTAGCTGTTAGGCTCGCTTGCGGCCTGGATTGCCAGTAGTAGCGGATTCGCCGAGGGGTGGCCTGGGGGTGTTAGTAGGGCCTCTAAGAGGCGGGCAAAAGGGGTGTACGTGCCTGAACCGGACTCTTTTTGAGGGCCTTTCAACGCGTTTATGAGCAGTAGTAGGTAGCTGTTGGGCTCGCTTGCGGCCTCGATTGCCAGCAGTAGCGGATTCGCCGAGGGGTGGCCTGGGGGCGTCAGTAAGGGGCTCTAATTGGGCGAGGGGTACCGAAGACGATTGTGTTTATATTGGTGGAATTGGTAGAATTGGTAGAATTGATAGAATGGTGGAAGAATAACAAATAGGTGGAAGGATTATTATCCGATCCCGGACGCGTCTGGTGTAACTACCATGACTACCATATTTGAATATCCATTTAATCCACCAATAGTAGGTCAAACTTCATAATTTTTACAGCGTTAGAAAGCGTAAAGCGAGCTCTACAATTTGAGGAATTATGAAGTAACTATATATATCGCAAGCTGAGTACTTCAAAGTGTAAAACTTCTATATACAAATTTTTGATGAGGGAAGCGCGGGAGGGCTATCGGGCTAACTTAGCCGGTCTAACCAAAGAGCGTAGCGAACTCGAATTAATGATTGACTACACATACAAATTCAAGGTTTTCAAGCTCAGCCCTACCTTATTCTTTTATATATACTAATTCTTATTAATATAGCTAATAATTAATATATTAACTAAAAAAAAATTAATTTTTAATTTTAATATTTAAAATAATATAATAGTGAATAAATAGTATTAAAGCGAATTAAGTATATATTATATTATAGAAAAAAGCGTTAATAGCTAGATTAATTAGAGTTTTAAATTAATTAAATTAATATTAATTCTATATGAATATTATTATATATTTTTAAATATATAATTATTAATTATAATATTAATTAGAAAGAATTAATTTTTAATTTAAAATATTAAGAATAATATAGCGATATATTATTAAAGCGATATAAGTTTCTATTATAATAAGAAGATAGAATTTATATATTAAATATTAATTCTATTTTATTTTTAATTTTTAATTTTCTTTTAATTTCTCTTTAAACGTTTTAATTTTAAGATATTATTTAAATCTCTATTTAATATAAATCTAGCTTTCTTAACTAATAATATTTTAATATAAAAATAATAATAAATCTTACTTTCTTTTTAATATTAATAATAAAAAATAAAAAATTTAATAATAAATAAAGATAATATAAATTATATAGAATTAATTTAAATTTAATAGCGATTATTAGTCTATTTATTAAGATTTAAAAATTAAAAAATCTTAGAAATAAATATAATTTAATAAATATATACTCGGTAATTCTAGATATATTATATATTATTCTTATAATAAGATTTTAATCTACTTATTTATAGATTATAGAATAAATAATATAATAATATATATTAAATTTAAGAGATATATTAAAAAATCTAATTTAATTAATTTATAAAAAACGAATTTAATTAATAATTATAGAAATTAGATATATTTTTAAATTAGATAATATAAATTATTAATAAATAGAATAATAAATAAAAAATTAAAAATTTATTATTTACTCTAGAAAAGATAATATTAAGATTTTTTTATAATATTAAAAAATCGAAAGTTTATATATAAAAACTTTTTAAAATAATTTTATCGTTAAATTATAAATATTAATATTTTATTTATAATTATTAATAATTTTATAATTCTTATATTATTTCGATTTTAATATATAATTAAAATTAAAATTTATTATAAAGAATTAATTAATAAGAAAAGCTATAGAGCTAAAGTTAAGATTATTAAAGAATATTATAAATACTAATTATTTATAATAATTTTTTTTTATTAATATTAATTAATAATAATATAAGATTCTTATAGATTATAAATATATTAAGAATAAATATATTAATTATAAATTTATAGATATTATAAATTTAATTTTTAAGAAATATAAGATTAAGATTTATATATTTAAATTTATAATTAATAACGCTAATAATAATAATATACTTTTTAAAGATTTAATTATTTATCTTTTTATTTTATAATAAATAATTTACTTAATATTAGAGAATTTAAATTTTTAAATTATTTATAATATAATATATATATAATATATATTATTTAATTAGTTTTAAAAGAACTTTTAGATAATATTAGAATTATTTTAATAAATAAGAAATTTTAGAGAAATTAGAATAATAAAGAAAATAAGAATTAAGTTTAAATAAATATAATTAATCTATTAATAATTCTAATAAAAATATAATATTTCTTATTATTATTCTAATTATTATATTATTAATTATATTAAAATTTAAAAAATTATTAGTATATATAATAGAATAAGATAGAGCTAAATTAGAAAATCTTAAATTTATATATATAGTTAATTATTAATTTATTAAATCTACGCTTTTTAATTAGACACCGCGGGTAAATAAATTAGCGTCCGCAATTATTAAAAATCTATAAAAATCTATATATAGAAGTCTTTCCCTCTGAAATAACCAGCTCTCTACGAATACTATTATTTTATAATTTCGTAAATTATAGAGCTTAGTGTGCGCTTTCTAACGCTATAAAAATAATGAAGTTTAATCTACTATTAGTAAATTAAATGAATATTTAAATATAATAATTATGATAGTTATATTAGACGTATTCGAGATCGAATAATAATCCTTTCATCTATTTATTATTCTTTTATTATTCTATTAATTCTATTAATTCTATTAATTCTATTAATTCTATTAATTTTACTAATATGAATATAATCGTCTTCGATACCCCTCGCCTAATTAGAGCCTCTTACTAACGCCCTTAAACTATCTCTTAGTAAATTCGTTACTACTAATAATCGAGGCCGTAAGCGAGCTTAATAGCTATTTACTACTGCTTATAAATACGTTAAAAGACTCTTAAAAAGAGCCTAAACGGATATATTCTCTCCTATATACTCCTTCTAAGTTAGCGATAGATAGATTAAACTAATATTTAAATATTATAATTATACTAAACGCGTCCGAGATTAAATAATAATCCTTTCATCTATTTATGTAATTATTCTTCTTTTATTATTCTATTAATTCTATTAATTCTATTAATTCTATTAATTCTATTAATTCTATCAATTTCATTAATATAAATATATTTACTCTCGATACTCTCGCACTTAGTTAAATAAGAGAAGAATCTATAATAGGCGAATATGGAGAATACTACGGAGAATATTACGAAGATAGTTATCAGCAGCAGTAACATAATAGACTTACTCTTTATAATCTTATATTAATCCACTTAATTAGTGTAAGAGAAGTCACTATAGTAGGCGAATACGAAGAATACTACGGAGAAACTAAGCGATAATAAAGCTCTTAGCACTAAGAATAGGCTCAGCTCTCTAAGATCCCACGTTATATACTCTCTACGATTTCACATTAAATTATTACTTAGTAAGCGGAGAATATCACTATAACTTAATTTATTATCTTTACTATATTAAGAAGTAAGAGAAGGAACTACAATAGGCAAATGCGGAGAATACTACGGAGAAATTAAGCGGCAATAAGGCTATTATCGTCAAGAATACAGCTTAGCTCTCTAAGATTCCACGTTATATACTCTTTACGGTTCTATATTAAATTATTACTTAGTAAGCGGAGAATACTACTATAACTTAATCGTTCTATATTAAATCATTACTTAATAAGCGGAGAATACTACTGTAACTTAGTCTGTTATCCCCACTATATTAAGAAGTAAGAGAAGAAACTATAATAGGTAAATGCGGAGAATACTACGGAGAAACTAAGCGGTAATAAGGCCACCATCGTCAAGAACACGGCTTAGCTCTCCAAGATCCCATATTATATTAGTTATTTACTTAGTTAGCTACTTAGCTAGCTACTTAGTCTAATACTCTATAAGAGAAGAAGTAAGAGAAGAATCTATAATAGGCGAATGCGGAGAATACTACGGAGAAATTAAGCGGCAATAAGGCTTCTAGCACTAAGAACACGGCTTAGCTCTCCAAGATCCCACGTTATATACTCTTTACGATTTTATATCAAATTATTACTTAGCAAGCGGAGAATACTACTGTAACTTAGCCTATTATCCTCACTGCATTAAGGAGTAAGAGAAGAAACTACAACAGGCAAATGCGGAGAACACTGCGGAGAACACTATAGAGAACACTGCGGAGAAACCAAGTGGCAATAAGGCCCTCAGCACCAAGAACACGGCTCAGCTCTCCAAGATCCCACGTTATATGCTCTCCACGGTTCCACATCAAATCATTACTCCGGAACGATGCATATTTAGACGAATTGAAACCGTCCGATGTCTACAGCTATTTCATTATTCGAAAAATTTCACTGCGGTAGGAGATATTGTGGGATTCACACCACTAATTAATACGTTGTCTCTATTTCTTTCCGATATTTCGATACTTCTTATTATAAGAATATAGCCTTTCTCTTTTTTTTATAAGCAATTATTATACCTTCCTAATTAGGCCTTAGCGCGCCTCTCTCCGTATATATATGTCTATATACTATATAGATTAAATTAATTTCGTAGTGATAGAAGTAGGTTAAAAACGTATAGTAAGCGATTAGAGTTCGATTTAACTTAGGGCTAGGGCTAAAATTTCATTTAACTTAAAAAAATCCAACTCCATTTGACTTGAAAAAATCCAACTCCATGAATTTAATTCATGGGCCTTTACTTGTTATATATATTAATATTAGCGATTAGCGTAAAGAGATTTTTTTTATATTATAAATTAAATAATTTTGAAATAAAAATATTTTAATATTAGATAAATATAAATCTTTTAAAAAAATTATTAAAAACGCTCTTTTAAGCTCTTTTAGAATATTAAGATTTATTGAAATTTATTTTATTAGATATTAATCTTCCCTCTACTTCTTTATATTAATATTATATACTTTAAAAAAAAATTAACTATCTATTTAAGATTAAATAGAAAAAAATAATTATAAATAGAAATTATAATTTAGACGTTTAAATAATTTTTAATTAATTTTTAATAAATTTAATTTTTAATTTAATTTATTAGATCTTATTATAAATTAATAAAATTAATAAATAAAGAAAAGAAAATTATAATTTATTATATCTTTAATATTTATAATTATCTATTTAATTATATATATAAAAAGCTTAAAAAATTAAAAAGAAAGAGAGTTTTTTAGAAAAAGAATTTTTTAATTTTTTAAAGACGATTTATAAAAAATTAATTATTTATTATAATTGAATTTAATTCGATTTAAACTATCTATATAAATAAATTATACTTTTATATTTAAATTATAATAATATAAAATTAAAGAAAATAAACTCTTAATTTAATTAAAGGATTAATATTAAAAAATAATTATAAGCGAAGATTTATTAGAAAGCGCTTATAAAAATATTTTAAAAATATTAAGATATTAATATTAATAATTAATTATAAAGCGTTTAGCGAATAAATTAATGAAATAAAAATACGCTTAATTAAATAATAGAATTAAAAATTAAAAATTTAGATAATAAGAATAAATATAATTAATTTTAATAATATAAAAGAAATAATAAATCTTCTAATTATTATTTTAATTATAATCTTATTTCTAATCTTTATAAAGCTTCTTTTAATAATTTAATAAATTTTAAAATTTTAAAATAATAAAAGAAATTAAAATTTAAATACGCTATAGTCGCTTAAATAGCTTATAAAAAATTTTATTCTCTCGCGAAGATTATTATATATAAGTAATATTTTTTAATAATTAAAAGATATTATAATATTTAAAAGTATTATTTATTAATAATATTTTATACTTTAATAATAATTTTTTATATAAAATATTAAGAAAATAAGTTTAAATATATTATATTTAATTTTAAAGAAGATTTTAATATATTAAATTAAATTAAAAGAGTTAATAATACTTTATATATAAATTTAATTAATAACTATAATAATTATATAAATAAAGATAATAAACTTATAAAAAATATTTTAATAAATTTAATATTTATAAGTTTATTAAGATATATTACTAATACTTTATAATATATAAAGAGATAATTAATAAATTTATAATTAGAGAGAATTAATAATAATAAATCTAGTCTCGATAAAGAGATTTAAAATAATTTAAAAAGCGAATTTATTTATAAATAGTTAATAAATTTAATTAGATAAAGATAGATTTAAGATATTTAAAAGAATTATAATAATAAAGTAGAATAGAAGAGTAATAAAGAGTTTAAGAGAAAAATAAATATAAAGTCTATTAAGCTTATTTAACGCGTTAAGATAAATATATAAATAAAGATAATTATAGAATCTTATTTTTATAATATTTAAAGATTTAAAATTTAGAATATTTTTTTATATTATAATTTTAAAAAGAAGATTAAAGACGCTTATAGTTTTAATTATTATTTTAATTATTATTATTAATAAGAAGATAAATAGCTATATTAAATTACTCTTTATATTCTCTCTCTCTTAATAAAAAAGAATAAATATATTCTATATATCTTAATTAGATTATTTTATAAATATAGAAATTTTAATTAGAATATTTTATATATATATTAATATATATAAAAGAATAAGATAGAGCTAAGTTATAAAATCTTAAATTTATATATATAATTAATTATTAATTTAGAATTACTACGCTCTTTAATTAAATCGACTAAATTAATTTAATAACTCTTCTATATCTTCTTATTAAAAGTTTATATATAAAAGTCTTATACTTTAAGATACTTAGCTTATAATAAATATAGTTACTTTATAATTTCGTAAATAATAAAGCTTAATTTACGCTTTCTAACGATATAAAAATTATAAAGTTTAGTTTACTTTTAGTAAATTAAATAGATATTTAAGTATAATAGTTATATTAAACGCGTTCGAAATTAAATAATAATCTTTTCATCTATTTATATAATTATTATTCTTTTATTACTTTATTAATTCTATTAATTCTACTAATATAAATATAATCGTTCTCGATACCTCTCGCGAAAACGTTACTAAACGCTTTAGATATATATATCTCTTTTACTTATCTCTTAGAGCCTCTACTAACGCTCTTAATTAAATTATCTCTTAATAAATTCGCTACTACTAGTAATAAGTACTAGCCGAAAAGATATAATATGATATGAAATATTAATCTATCATATCATACTCTAATATAATATAGATTATTAAGATTTATATGATTCCATATCTGATATAATATGGAATCTTAATGGAATATCCCACGATATAATATATCTGTGGTATCATATTATGAAATGGTATATGTATGGGATATCCCGACTGGAATTTCTATATTTAGATATATTTATTCGATAAATCCGACATAATAGCTACTACTACCATGGCTGCCACTATTATGGCTACCTACCATGGCTGCCCCTACCATGGCTATCACTACCAATGCCTGTCACTATTATGCCTGCCACTATCATGCCTGCCACTACCATGCCTACCACTATCATGCCTATCATCGAAATATGGCCCCCGCGCATCCCAGCCACCATGTTTTCCAGTTATCTGATTTTGTACTATATTTAGAACCTGGCCCCGGAGAGCTTCTGGAGAATTGATCCGTTCGTTCTACACATCACATACCTGACATTCTAATAGCTACCACTATCATGGCTACCACTATTATGGCTACCACTATTTATTACTGAAATAGCCTACTATTATATGGTAGTAGCCATGGTAGTAGTAGTTATGGTAGTGATAGCTATGGTAGTGGTAGCCATAATAGGGGTGGCTATGGTAGGGGCAGTCATGGTAGGGGTAATCATGGTAGTGGCAGGCATTGGTAGTGGTAGCCATGGTAGGGGCAGCCATGGTAGGTAGCCATGGTAGTGGCAGCCATGATAGTAACAGTCATGGTAGATGATAGTAGTAGCTATGGTTGGTTAGAATGATGATTAGAATAGTTACTTATACTTCTAAATATAGAAATCTCAGTGGGGATATCTCATACATATATCATTCCATGATATAATACCACAGATATACCATACCGTGGGATATCCCGCCAAGATCCTGAACCCATATCAGAAAAATGGTATGGTATTCGATTCTATTCATACCATACCCGGGTACGGTGTGGTATCACTTGATATGGAATATCCCATGGAATATTCTATACCTTTTCGGTCAGTAGACTAATAAGACCGTAAGCGAGTTTAATAGCTATCTACTATTACTTATAAACGCGTTAAAAAGCTAAAAAAGCCCGAACGAATTTATAGCTATCGTCTTTCTCTATATATTTTTAAGCTAGCGATACTCGATTAGTCGCTTAATTAATACTATCTACTCTATTAGCTTAGTAATTTACTTAATTAAATTATTAACTAATTACTTAATTATTTACTTAATTAACTACTTAGCTAGTTACTTAATTTAATACTCTATAAAAAAAGAAGTAAGAGAAGAAACTATAATAGATAAATACGAAGAATATTACGAAGAAACTAAGCGATAATAAGATTATTATCATTAAGAATACGGCTTAACTCTTTAAGATTCTATATTATATTAATTATTTACTTAATTAATTACTTAGCTAATTACTTAATCTAATATTCTATAAAAGAAGAAATAAGAGAAAAAACTATAATAGATAAATGCGAAGAATATTACGGAGAAACTAAGTAGTAATAAGATTATTATCATTAAAAATACGGCTTAGCTCTTTAAGATTTTATATTATATTAGTTATTTACTTAGTTAGTTACTTAGCTAATTACTTAATCTATTACTCTATAAGAGAAAAAGTAAAAGAAGAAATTATAATAGATAAATACGAAGAATACTACGGAGAAATTAAAAAGCGATAATAAAGTTACTATCGTTAAGAATACGGCTTAGCTCTTCTAAGATTTCACGTTATATTAGTTATTTACTTAATTAATTACTTAGCTAGCTACTTAATCTAATACTCTATAAAAGAAGAAGTAAAAGAAGAAACTATAATAGATAAATACGAAGAATACTACGGAGAAATTAAGCGGTAATAAGATTTTTAGTATTAAGAATACGACTTAGCTCTCTAAAATCCTACGTTATATACTCTCTACGATTTCATATTAAATTATTACTTAGTAAGCGAAGAATATTACTATAACTTAATCTATTATCTCTATTATATTAATATAGTATATTATTATAATAACGTTATAAGAGAAGAATCTACTACGATAAATATAGTTAATTAAATCTCTATAGAAGAAATATTAAACGATATATATTTAAATAAATTAAAATTATTCGATATCTATAGCTATTTTATTATTCGAAAAATTTTACTACGATAGAAGATATTATAGAATTTATACTACTAATTAATACGTTATCTTTATTTCTTTTTAATATTTTGATACTTCTTATTATAAGAATATAGTCTTTCTCTATTTTTTATAAATAATTATTACGAATTAATTCTTTATACTTAATATATCTTTCTAATTAAATCTTAACGCGTCTCTTTTTATATATATATATCTATATATTATATAGATTAAATAATTTTATAATAGTAAAAGTAGATTAAAAACGTATAGTAAGCGATTAAAGTTCGATTTAACTTAGAGCTAGAATTAAAATTTAATTTAACTTAGAAAAATTTAACTTTATAAATTTAATTTATAAGTCTTTACTTATTATATTATAATATAATATTATAAAGCTACTATATCGTAATATATCTCATTAAGATATTAAATCTATATTAGAAAAATAATATAATATTTAACTTTATTTATATTATATTCGAGTATAATATAATATTACTTAATATAAAATATTTTATAAAATATATTATATCTTTTCGACTAGTAAGTTTAAACTTATAAATAAATAAAAAAAAAATTTAATTCTAAATGCGTTTATTATAACTCTATTTAAATACTATTTTATTTTATAAATAGTAAATTAAACTTTCTAATTTTTCTAGAGTTAAAAAGTAGAAAGCGAGTTTTATAATTTAAGAAATTATTAAATTATTATATTTATTATAAGCTAAATACTTTAAAATATAAAACATTTATATATAAATCTTTAATAAGAAAATATAAGAGAATTATTAAGCTAAATTAGTTAATTTAATTAAAGAGCGTAGCGAACTTAAATTTATAATTAACTATATATATAAATTTAAGATTTTCTAATTTAGCTTTATCTTATTCTATTATATATATTAATATATAATAAAATAAGATAGAGTAAAGCTTAAAAATCTTAAATTTATATATATAGTTAATTATAAACTCGATAGATCTACGCTTTTTAATTAGATATCGCGGGTAAATAAATTAACGTTCGTAATTATTAAAATCTCTTACTCTACTCTTAACCTTTAATAACTTTACTATCTACTATTAAAACTTTAAGATTTTTTTTAAATTATAGAATATAGATTACGCGTCTTAATAATTTAATTTTTTTTATATTCGATCTTTTAATTATTAAACGATAAGAAGTTAAAATATTACTTATTAAAGTTCGCTCGATAGCCGTAATCGAATTATAAAAAAAATAAGTATATCATTTAAATTTAAAATTGTTTTCTATTAAAAAAATTTACTTTTTTTTAAATTATAGTCTATAGCTTACGCTTTTTAAAAATAAAAAAGTTCTAAGATTTAATTTAATAATTCTTTAAAAGTATAGAATTTAAATATCGCTTATTAAAGATCGCTTATTAAATTTACTCGATAGCTCTAATTAAAAAAATATATATATAAATTTAATTTATAAATCTTTACTCGTTATTAATAGAAAAAAAAGATTATATTAATAATAAATTTTTTAAGAATTAAATTAATTTTAAATTAATTTTAATATAATTACTAAGAAGTTAATTTCTAATAGCTCTTATAGTTTTTTATTCTAATTACAATCTTTACGATTATTACGATTTATAGAATCTTTATAATTTTTATAACTTTTATAATTTTACGATTTTACGATTTTTTAATAAGAAAGATTAATAAGTTCGAATTAAAAACGAAGTGAAATAATTTCGATCTTTATTAAAACTATTATTACTTAAATATTTAAGTCTATATTAAAAGAATATTCTTAATAGATTATACGAGTTTTAAAGAAGCGATCTTCAAATTTCTTATCTTTAGATAACTATAAGATTAAATTTTATTATTCTTTTTTTATTTAAAAGTATAAGATATTCTTTATAATTTAAAGAAAAAATTAATAAAGTTAAATAGAAAATAAAAAAGTCTTTTTAAAATTTAATAATATTTTTTTATTAATTAAAACTATCGATAAATTTAATAAATAAACTTTAATAAGTAATATTTAAATTTCTTATCTTTAAATAATTATTTTACTATTAAAAAGCGCTAATTACTCTTTATAATATAAAAAAGAAAATAATAATTTTTAAAAGAAAATAAAAGTCTTTATTCTAAAATTAAATAATATATATCTATTTTTTAATTAAAGCTATTAATAAATTTAATAAGCGATCTTTAATAAATAATATTTAAATTTCTTATCTTAAATTAATTAGAAGATTAAATTTTATAATTCTTAAGTCTTTTAAAACTATAAAATACGCTCTATAACTTAAAATTAAAATATAAAAATTTAAGTAAAAGATTAAAAAGTTATTTTAGAATTAAAAAATATATATTTATTATTTTAATAAGAAGACTTAAGAGAGCTAGTAAGCTAAATTAATTAGTTTAATTAAAAAGCGTAATAAAGCTAAATTTATAATTAGCTTTATATATAAATTTAAAATTTTTTTAATTTAACTCTATCTTATTCTATTATATATATTAATATATATAAAAATCTAATAAAGAGTTTTCGATAAGAGAAAACATTATAAGAGAATTAAGTTTTTTAATTTTATTTATATATATAATAGAATAAGATAAAACTAAGTTAGAAAATCTTTAATTTATATATATTAAGAATTATAAATTTAAGTTCGCTACGCTAATTAATTAAATATTATAAATAAATAAATTAACGTTTATAGCTATTAAAATCTTTTTCTTTACTTTTAATTATTTAATAATTTTACTATCTTTTATTAAATTTTTTTTTTTTTTTAAATTATAGATTCTAATTTATATTTTTCGAATATAATAAATTCTTAAAATTTAGTCTTAAAATTCTTTAAATATATAAAATATAAATATCGCTTATTAAAGATCGCTATTAAGGAATTATTATAATGTAACTTATATATATATGTGGTGTAAAAGATGTTAATTATCTATGTGATCTGCAGGCAGATATGTGCGGTGCCAAGCCTACGCTAGTGGCCCTATGAGTATCCCTGAGGCATCTCATGACAATTGCCCACAAAAAACAGAGAAATGCCATGTCCTCATGGCAAGAAACATGCACGCATGCTTTTCGAAAAATCGGAAAGGAGTGGAGACACCGGGCTAATTAGTGGTGTGCATCCCACGAAATCTCCTACTGAAATGAAAACTTTTGAATAATGAAATAACTGTCGGAGCAACACATCGAACGGTTTCAATTCGTCCAAATATGCATCGTTCGATAGGTGACCCTTGCATCAGAGGTCCAATTGGCTGTGATCGACGCAGTAGATCCTTCTCTTGTGTGCTCATTGTAGTGATGTACCACAATATGATATTGCCTAGGCATGTGGAGATAGCAGGCCAAATTGTAGTGTCGTTCTCCGCCTGCTGAGTGGTGGTTTGACGTGGAACCGTGGAGAGCATATGACGTGGGATTGTGGAGAGCTGAGCCGTGTTCTTGGTGCTGGGGGCCTTGCTGCCGCTTGGTTTCTCCGTAGTGTTCTCCGCATTTGCCGGTTGTAGTGGTTCCTCCTCTTGCTGAGTATCGGGCTGGTGTGAGATCGTGGAGAGTAGACCTGTTGTGTTATCGGTGCTGCTGACTGTCTCCGCAATGTTCTTCGCAGTGTTCTTCTCTTATTTAACTGAGTGCTCTGACTGAGTGACTAACTGAGTGGCTGGCTGAGTGATTAACTGAGTGGATTGCTGAGCTGGAGGGGTAGGTAGTGCTGATTGAGTGACTGGCTGAATGACTCGTAAGGCTGCCTCTTATCTAGCCCATTCTTGACATATGTAGGTCGCTCGGTCTTGAAAGATTTTGGCCTGCTGTTGGTAGAATTAGCAATCAATTTCGGTGACGAAATAGGATGGTTTGTTGCCTCTTTCTAAGCAGTATTGGATTGTTGCGTTATACTCCTATAAGTAAAGACCTATAAATTAAATTTATAAAGTTGGATTTTTCTAAGTTAAATCGAATTTTAGCCCTAGCTCTAAGTTAAATCAAACTCTAATCGCTTACTATACGTTTTTAATCTACTTTTACTATTATAAAATTAATTTAATCTATATAATATATAGATATATATATATAAAGAGAGAGGTACGCTAAGATTTAATTAGAAAGATATATCGAGTATAAAGAATTAATTTATAATAATTATCTATAAAAAATAGAGAAAGACTATATTCTTATAATAAGAAGTATTAAAATATTAAAAAGAAATAAAGATAACGTATTAATTAGTAATATGAATTTTATAATATCTTCTATCGTAGTAAAATCTTTCGAATAATAAAATAGCTATAGATATCGAATAATTTTAATTTATCTAAATATATATCGTTCGATATTTCTTTTATAGAGATTTAATTAACTATAATAGTAGATTCTTCTCTTATAACGTTATTATAGTAATATATTATATTAATATAATAGAAATAATAAACTAAGTTATAGTAATATTCTTCGCTTACTAAATAATAATTTAATATAAAATCGTAAAGAGTATATAACGTAGAATCTTAGAGAGCTAAGTCGTATTCTTAATAATAAGTAATTTTATTATCGCTTAATTTCTTCGTAATATTCTTCTATAATATTCTTCGTAATATTTTCTATATTTATTTATTATAGTTTCTTCTCTTACTTTTTAATATAATAGAAATAATAAATTAAGTTATAGTAATATTCTTCGCTTACTAAGTAATAATTTAATATAAAATTATAGAGAGTATATAATATGAAGATCTTAGAGAGCTAAGTCGTATTCTTAATAATAATAATCTTATTATCGCTTAGTTTCTTCGTAATATTCTTCGCATTTATCTATTATAGTTTCTTCTTTTACTTTTCTTTTTATAATAGAGTATTAAATTAAGTTATATAGCTAAGTAGTTAATTAAGTAATAATTTAATATAAAAATATAATATAAAATCTTAAAGAGCTAAGTCGTATTCTTAATAATAATAATTTTATTATCGCTTAATTTCTTCGTAATATTCTTTATAGTATTCTCCATAATATTCTCTATAGTATTCTCCGTATTTATCTATTATAGTTTCTTCTCTTACTTCTTAATATAATAAGAATAATAAATTAAATTATAATAATATTCTTCGCTTATTAAATAATAATTTAATATAAAATTATAAAGAGTATATAATATAAGATCTTAAAGAGCTAAGTCGTATTCTTAATATTAAAAATCTTATTATTGCTTAATTTCTTTATAATATTCTTTATATTCGTCTATTATATTAACTTCTCTTATACTAATTAAATAAATTAATATAAGATTATAAAGAATAAATCTATTATATTATTACTATTAATAATTATCTTTATAATATTCTTTATAATATTCTTTATATTTATCTATTATAGATTCTTCTCTTATTTAATTAAATACAAGAGAGTATTAAAAGTAAATATATTTATATTAATAAAATTAATAGAATTAATAGAATAATAAAAGAAGAATAATTATATAAATAGATAAAAGAATTATTATTCGATCTCGAATATATTTAATATAATTATTATATTTTTAGAAGCTTCTTTTTAATAATATTTAGAATTTAATATATATTAAGAGATTTTAAAATAAAGTAATAAAGAATAAATAGAGAGAGAAAGACGCGTTTTAAGAGATAGTATCGCTAGATTAAAAGATATTATCGCTAGCTTAAAAGAAGTATATAGAAAAGAATATATTTATTTAAGACTCTTTTTAAAAATCTTTTAATATGTTTATAAGTAGTAATAGATAGCTATTAAGCTCGCTTACGACCTCGATTATTAATAATAATAAATTTATTAAGAGATAATTTAAGAGTATTAATAGAGACTCTAAGAGACAAATAAAAAAGATATATATATCTAAAATATTAAGTAATCTTTAAGCGAGAGAGATATCGAAGATAATTATATTTATATTAATAAAATTAATAGAATTAATAGAATAATAGAAGAAGAATAATTATATAAATAGATAAAAGAATTATTATTTAATTTTGAAATACGTCTAATATAACTACTATAACTATTATATTTAAATATTTATTTAATTTATTAATAGTAGATTAAACTTTATAATTTTTATAGCGTTAAAAAGCGTAAAATAAGCTCTTATAATTTAAGAAATTATAAAGTAACTATATATATTATAAGCTAAGTACTTTAAAGTATAAAACTTTTATATATAAATTTTTAATAAGAGAAACGCGAAAGAATTATCGGGTTAACTTAGTCGATCTAATTAAAAAGCGTATAGAACTTAAATTTATAATTAGCTATATATATAAATTTAAGATTTTTAAGCTTAATTCTATCTTATTTTTTTTTTTTTTTTTTTTTTTTTTTTTTTTTTTTTTTTTTTTTTTTTTTTTTTTTTTTTTTTTATTTTTAATTTTTTTAATTTATAACTTAATAATTCTATTTAAAAAATAGATTATATATTTCATTTATAAACTTAAACTTATATTTATATATTAAATTAATTATTCGAATTACTAGCCGAAAAGATATAATATTTAATATAAAATTTAAATAATTTTCGAGATATTATTCTAAAAGATATAGAATATTTCTAATTCTACTCGATATTTCATATTACGTTCTTAGTATAGCGTAAGAAATCTTACTAGCGTAACTTAGTATATCGTTTTTTTTCTTTAAGTTCGTTTATAGCTTCAGCTTATTTAATTAATCAATCAGAATTAGAATTAAAAAACACCTTTCGCTTCTTTATAAAACTTCTTTTTAGAAGTATATATATACTTCTTATATAGTAATCTTAATAATTAATAGCAATATAGACTTTTCTATATTTACTCACTATTCTTATTATTTTATATTAGAAATACTATTCTTATACTAAGAAGTTTTCTTTTATTAAAATAACACTTTTTTAAAGAAAGAATCTTTTTCTAAAAGAAAGAATCGCTATAAGAGTTATTTAATTTCCCTTATCTTTTTAAATAACTTTCCTTCTCTTAAGAAAAGCTTATCTCTTATTCTTAATACTTTCCTTTCTTCTCGATAAATCTTTCTTTTTATTTTCTCTCTATATCTTTTTTATAATAGAATATAATTATTTATAATTAACGAAGTTAGAAAATCTATCTTATTAGATTTAACGATTTTATTTATCTTTTAATTTCAAGCTTTCTTAATAAAAAATTCTAAACTTTATAAGTAAATTCTTAATAAGAATTATCGTTAGATTATTAAATTAATTATATAAATTTCTAATTTATCTATTAATATTCTACGTGATTAAGATTTATATATTTAATAAGATAAATCTTAGAGTATTAACTTAATCTTTTTTTTAAAGACTACTCGATTAGAGAAACCTCTTATTTACTCTTTTTTCTAAAATTATAATTTTAGATTTACGAGTACTTTAATAAGAGTAGTTATTATCTTTATATAAGAAGTTTATTATTATATAAATAATAATTATTTTCTTATTTAATAAATTAGAGTAACTCGCTTTAAGTCTAAGAATACTTTTATTCTTAAGAATCTAAGCTTTAATTTAAAAGATTATATAAATATCTTCTTAAAGTTATTATCTTCTTCTTTTCTTAAAATAATCTAATTTTCTCACTTTAATAATAGAACTTCTTTTCTTAAGCTCGATAAAGATAAAAAAGAAGATTTACTAATCTTTTCTTATTATTATTTATAATATTTACGCGAAAAACTTAATCTCCTTATTAATCTTAATCTTTATCTTTCTTCTTATTACTTTTAAATTCTATATTAAAAATAAATTTAACTTTAAAAAAATTAAGTATATTAAATTCTTAGAATTTCTATATAGCTATAAACTTAGTAAATAAAATTCTCTTTTTATTAAATTAAGCTATATTTAATAAAATATTAAAAAATAATAATAAAAAATATCGAAACTTTATAAATATAGAATTTTTTAATAATAGATTTAATAGATTAATTTTTAATTAGTTAAAAGCTTCTAACTTAGAAAATATTACTTCGAAATTTAATTCTAGCGGAAATTAGCTTTTATAAAACTAAAAAAGTTTTTAATAAATATTATCTTTATTTATAAGAGTAAATTTAATAATATAATAGATTATATTATAAGTTATATAAGTAATTATAAAAAATTTATAATTTATATTTAATATTATAGATTTAATAGACTTATAAAGTCTTTTAGAATCTTTTAGATAAGCTACTTCGAAGGAATCTAGTAATAATTTTTATATTTTTAATCTAAGATTCTTTTATTTAGATCTTAAAGAATTATATAATATTAATAATATTATTTTTAATAATAAAGAAATTATATATTAAGAAGTATATTCTTTTTATTAATATATAAAAGACTACGCTATAATTAAAGAAGAGAATATTATATATATAAATCTCTTAATTTATTTTTAAAAAGTTATCTTATTCTAATAATTAAATACTCTATTCTAAAATAAAAAAAATGTAATAATATAATTTTAAATAGAATTAAAAAGAACGCTTATTCGACTATAAGATCGTTTTAAGATATTTATATTCTTAATTCTAAATTAATTTATAAAATAAGTTTATATTCTTAATAATATTAATAGTAAATATAATTTTATAAGCTATATATAAAGTATTTTTAAATATATTATATAAGTAGAAATCTTTAAAAAATATATTTAAGCTATTTAGATATATAATTACTTAAAAATCGAATTATAAATTATTATATCTTCTTTAACTTCTTAGATTATACTTTATAAATTTATAAAGAAACTTAATAATAGAAAGAAGCTATAGTATTATTTTAATTAGTAAAAAAAATAATAATATAAAAATATATAAAAGAAAGTTTAAGATTAAGATTAAGAGAGAGATTAGAATTAAGATTATAAATAACGATTAACGATCTAATAAAGATAGATCTTTATTTAGAAAATAATAAGATAAGTTTTAAAAAGCTTAAAAGCGATTTTTTCTTTTTCTCGCTTTTTTATAATAGATCTATAGATATATAATACTTATTCTTATTAATTAAGATTATTATATTTAAACTATAAATATTAATAATAATCGAATTTCTCTATATATTTCTCTTATATTTTTTAAGCTTATACGTCTTATTAGTAGAATTAAGATAATTAATTATTTTCTTATATATAATCGTTTAAATAATAATTCTTATAGACTTTACTCTCGATTTAGACTTAGACTTCGATTATAACTTTAAGAAATTAAGCTTTAAAAAATATTCTATTAACTTCTAAGTAGCTATTTATAATTATAATTAAAAACGTCTAATTAAATTAATTATAATATTTAAATTAAACGAATTATTAGAATTATAGTAAATATTTATTTTATTTAACTAGATAATATAATAATAATTAAGAATATAATAATTAAGAATTTATAGAAATATCTATATCTTAATCTTTATAGAAGATATACTTTTATAATCTTAAAAATAAGAGCTTTATTTTTAAAGACTATTATAAAAACTATAATTTTATATATTTATAGAATTCTTCGATATATTATATAAATAATAATTATTATTTCTATTAATATATATAAAAGAATAAGGTAGGGCTGAACTAGAAAACCTTGAATTTGTATGTGCAGCCAATTATAAATTCGTCAGGTCTACGCTTTTTGGTTAGACACCGCGGGTAAATAAATTAGCGTCCGCAACTATCAAAAATCTTCAAAAATCTATGTGCAGAAGTCTTATCCTCTGAAATAACCAGCTCCCTACGGATGCTGTTTCTTCATAATTTAATAAATTATAGAGCTCAGTGTGCGCTCTCTAACGCTGTAAAAATAATGACGTTTGGCCTACTATTGATGGATTAAATGGATATTCAAATATGATAGTCATAGTAGTTATACCAGACGCGTCCGGGATCGGATAATAATCCTTCCACCTGTTTGTGTAACCATTCTTCTTCCATTATTCTACCAATTCTACCAATTCTACCAATTCTACCAATTCCACCAATATAAACACATTTACCCTCGGTATCCTCGCACTCAATTAAATAAGAGGAGGATCTATAACAGGCGAATGCGGAGAACACTGCGGAGAATATTACGGAGATAGTCATCAGCAGCAGTGACACAACAGGCCTACTCTCCACGGTCTTACATTAATCCACTCAGTCAGTATAAGAGAAGTTAATACAGTAGGCGAATGCGGAGAACACTGCGGAGAAACCAAGCGGCAATAAGGCCACCATCGTCAAGAACACGGCTCAACTCTCTAAGATCCCACGTCATATGCTCTCCACGGTTCCATATCAAATCATCACTTAGCAAGCGGAGAACACCACTGTAACTTAGCCTGTTATCCCCACTGCATTAAGCAGTAAGAGGAGGAACTACAACAGGCAAATGCGGAGAATACTGCGGAGAACACTATGGAGAACACTGCGGAGAAACTAAGCGGTAATAAGGCCACCATCATCAAGAACACAGCTCAGCTCTCCAAGATCCCACGTCATATGCTCTCCACGATTCCACATCAAATCATCACTCAGTAAGCGGACAACACCACTGCAACTTGGCCTGTCATCCCCACTGCATTAATATGGTATATCACTGCGGCCTCTGCAGGAGAAACATCGGACGATGCATATTTGGACAAATTGAAACCGTCCGATGTCTACAGCTATTTCATTATTCGAAAAATTTCACTGCGGCAGAAGATATTGTGGGATTCACACCACTAATTAGCACGTTGTCTCCATTCCTTTCCGGTATTTCGATACTTCTTGCCATAAGGATATGGCCTTTCTCTATTTTTTGTGGGTAATTATTACGGATCAATCCTCTACACTCGATACACCTTCCTAATTATCAATTTTGTAGTGGTGGAAGTAGGTCAAAAACGCACAGCAAGCGATCAGAGTTCGATTTGACTTAGAAAAATCCAACTTCATGAATTTAATTCATAGGCCTTTACTTGTAATATATATAAAAATAAGACTTTAAAAGATAAGAAATTCGATTATAAGAATAAGAAAGTCGATATTAAGTTTATTTTAATTATTTATTATATTACTATAAGTAAAATAGAAGATTTATTAATTTATCGAAAATATTAAAAAAAGTTTTTATCTAATAATTAGTTATATACTTATTTTAAAAAAAAATCTTATTATTAAATAATCTCTTTAAAGAATACTAAGAAGATTTTTAGAGAGAAGAATTCTATACTTAACTTATTACTAGAGAAATTAATATAAATTTTTAAGAAAATACTATTAAAAAAGATATTTATTTTTAAAAAACTCGAGTTAATTAAATTCGTAGCACTCGCGAATTCGAATAATAAAATAATTTTTTAATTATAATATTATCTTATTAAGCTATTTAATTTTTCTTTAAAAGCTTCGTCGAAATTAGAATATCTAAATATTAGATATCTAATAAATATAAAAAATCGAGTTTTCTTAAAGAGATTAATATTCTCTTTCTCTATTAAAAAGTATATAACTTCGATTATCTTATATAAAATTAGCTTAAATTAATATTTTACTAATAAATAAATTACTCTTTCTTTCTTTATAAAAGATAAAACTTTAAAAAAGAAATCTATTATAATTAAGTTTATTTAAGATATATATATCGTAAATAATCTTAAAGTAAATCTTTTTAATAGAGATAAATATACTCGATTTAGAAGAAGTAGTAATCGATCTTTTATAGAAGAAAGTCATTTTTATTAAGTATAAAAATATTAATATTTTAATATAAGCTACTATTAGAGATAATATAAAAATTTAATAAATTATAAGATTAAAATAATATTAAATTATTTTTTTAAAATCTATTAGATTTATTACTATATCTTTATAAGATAAAAATTTACTTTCTAATTAAAACTTTCTTTTCGAATTAAAAATAAATAAAGTTTATATATATCTTATAAACGTAAATTTTAATTTTATTTCTATTCGAAATAATAGTGTTACTTTACTTATAATATCTCGCTATTATAAAATCGATTTCGTAATTAAATATAAAGCTAAAGAAGATTACTTAATTTAAATAAAGAATTACTTTTTAATAATTAAGATATTTAAAGATAAGAGATCTATACTTTAGAAATTTATTAATTTTATTATATTAAAGTTAGTTATTAAGAAGATAACTATAGATCTTACTTTAGAAACGCGATTATCTAATAAAATTACTATTTATAAAAAATAAAAATATATAAATATAATATAAAGTATCTTAGAAGAAAATCTTTATATCTAGAAAGATTTTAGCGATATTATTAATCTTTTTAAAGCGAAGTAACTATAGATATTAATTATTATAGATTAATAATCTTTCTTAACGAAGTTAAGAAATAAAATTTATTCTTAAATTTTAGAAGATTATAAACTTATTAATAAAAAGTTTAATAAGATATATATATAAGATAAAATAAGCTAGTCTAAGAAATTAATTTTTTTTCGCTTTCTCTATTTTTATAATTTATAAGATAATCTATATTAAGTCTAAGAAGATATTTAAGTAAAAGAGAAGAGTTATTATTAATATTAGAGATTTTAATAAAATTATAATTTTTAATAATTATTCTCTTTCTTTATAAAATAATATAATTATAATAATTTAAGAATATATTTTTATTAATATAATTAATTATAGTAAATAATTTTATCTTTTTTTAATAAAAAAAGATTATTAGTAATAATTAGTATATATAAAAGAATAAGATAGAGCTGAGCTAGAAAATCTTAAATTTATATATATAATCAATTATTAATTTAAGGTTACTACGCTCTTTAGTTAAATCGACTAAATTAGCCCGCTAATCCTTTTAAGCTCTCTTATTAAAAATTTATATATAGAAATTTTATACTTTAAAGTACTTAGCTTGCGATATATATAGTTACTTTATAATTCCTTAAATTATAAAGCTCGCTTTACGCTTTTTAACGCTATAAAAATTATAAAGTTTAATTTACTATTAATAAAGCGAAGTAGTATTTAAATATAATTATACGAAACGCGTTCGAAATTAAATAATAATTCTTTTATCTATTTATTTATATAACTATTATTCTTTTACTATTTTATTAATTCTATTAATTTTATTAATATAAATATAATCGTTCTTAATATCCCTCGCGAAAACGTTATTAAATATTTTAGATATATCTATTTCTTTTATCTATCTCTTAGAGTTTTTATTAATATAAATTTATTATTACTAGTAATAGAGGCTATAAGCGAGCTTAATAGCTATCTACTACTACTTATAAACGTATTAAAAAACTCTTAAAAAGAGCTTAAATAAATTTATAGCTATTATTCTTCTTTATATACTCGATTAGTCGCTTAATTAATATTATTTATTTTATTAACTTAATAATCTACTTAATTAGATTATTAACTAGTTATTTAATTATTTACTTAATTAGTTATTTAACTAATTACTTAGTCTAATACTCTATAAAAAAGAAGTAAAAGAAGAAACTATAATAGATAAATATAAAGAATATTATAAAGAAATTAAGTGATAATAAAGCTATTATTATTAAGAATACGGCTTAGCTCTCTAAGATTTCACGTTATATTAATTATCTATTTAATCTAATACTCTATAAAAAAAGAAGTAAGAGAAGAAACTATAATAGATAAATATAAAGAATATTATAAAGAAATTAAGTAATAATAAGACTTTTAGTATTAAGAATACGACTTAGCTCTTTAAGATCCTACGTTATATACTCTCTATAATTCTATATTAAATTATTATTTAGTAAGCGAAGAATATTATTATAATTTAGTTTATTATCTTTATTATATTAAGAAGTAAAAGAAGAAACTATAATAGATAAATGCGAAGAATATTACGGAGAAATTAAGCGGTAATAAGATCTCTAATATTAAGAATACGACTTAACTCTCTAAAATCTCACATTATATACTCTCTATAATTTTATATTAAATTATTACTTAGTAAGCGAAGAATACTATTATAACTTAATCTATTATCTTTATTATATTAAGAAGTAAAAAAAGAAACTATAATAGATAAATGCGAAGAATACTATAAAGAATATTATAAAGAATATTATAAAGATAGTTATTAATAGTAGTAATATAATAGACTTACTCTTTATAATCTTATATTAATTTATTTAGTTAATATAAGAGAAGTTAAAATAGTAAGCGAATATAGAAAATATTATAAAGAAATTAAGTGATAATAAAATTATTATTATTAAGAATACGACTTAGCTCTCTAAGATCTTACGTTATATACTCTTTATTAATATATAAGTAAAGGTCTATAAATAATTAATAGAATAGTAAAAGAATAATAAATAGGTGAAAGGATTATTATCCGATTTCGAACGCGTCTAATATGACTATCATAACTATCATATTTAAATATCTATTTAATCTACTAATAGTAGACTAAACTTTATAATTTTTATAGCGTTAGAAAGCGTAAAGCGAGCTTTATAATTTAAGGAATTATAAAATAACTATATATATTATAAACTAAGTACTTTAAAGTATAAAACTTCTATATATAAATTTTTAATAAGAGAGATATAAGAGGGCTATCGGGCTAATTTAGCTAATCTAATTAAAGAGTATAACGAATTTAAATTTATAATTAGCTATATATATAAATTTAAGATTTTTAAACTTAACTCTATCTTATTCTATTATATTAATATAAGTAAAAATCTATAAATTAAATTTATAATTATTTTTTTAATTAAGGCTATCGAGTAAATAGATAAATAATCTTTAATAAGCGAACTTTGATAAGCGATATTTAAATTCCTTACGCTTTAATAATTATAAGATAGATTTTTAAAATTCTTAAAAATTCGGAAAGCGTAAATAGCGCTTCAAAATTTAAAATAAAAAATTTCAAAATTTTAATAGAAAATAAAAAAGTTTTTACTATTGTAAATAACGTATATCTATTTTTTAATAAGAGAGATACGAGAGGGCGAGATTTTAATAGTTACGGATACTAATTTATTTATCTATAATATCTAATTAAAAAGCGTAGATCTAATAAATTAATAATTAGCTATATATATAAATTTAAGATTTTCTAATTTAGTTCTATTTTATTCTTTTATATATTAATATATATAAAAGAATAAGATAGAGCTAAATTAGAAAATCTTAAATTTATATATATAGCTAATTATTAATTTATTAGGTTTACGCTTTTTAATTAGATATTATAAATAAATAAATTAGTATTCGTAACTATCAAAATCTCGTCCTCCCGCGCCTTTCTTATTAAAAAATAGATATATATTATTCATAATAGTAAAAACTTTTTTATTTTCTATTAAAATTTTGAAATTTTTTATTTTAAATTTTGAAGCGCTATTTGCGCTTTTCGAATTTTTAAGAATTTTGAAAATCTATCTTATAATTATTAAAGCGCAAGGAATTCAAATATCGCTTATTAAAGTTCGCTTATCAAAGATCGCTTACCTATTTACTCGATAACCCTAATTAAAAAATAATTATAAATTTAATTTATAAATTTTTACTTATACTAATATAATAGAATAAGATAGAATTAAATTTAAAAATCTTAAATTTATATATATAGTTAATTATAAATTTAAATTCGCTATACTCTTTAATTAAACCGATTAAATTAGCTCGATAGTCCTTTTATATCTCTCTTATTAAAAATTTATATATAGAAGTTTTATACTTTGAAGTACTTAGTTTATAATATATATAGTTATTTTATAATTCCTTAAATTATAAAGCTCGCTTTACGCTTTCTAACGCTATAAAAATTATAAAGTTTAGTCTACTATTAGTAGATTAAATAGATATTTAAATATGATAGTTATGATAGTCACATCAGACGCGTCCGAGATCGGATAATAATCCTTCCACCTGTTTATTATTCTTCCACCATTCTATCAATTCTATCAATTCTACCAATTCTATCAATTCTACCAAACGCGTTAGAAAGCCCTCAAAAAGAGCCCGAACGGATACGTCCTCCCCTATATACTCCTTTCAAGCCAGCGATAGATGGGTTAAACTGACATTCAAATATTGTAGTCACACCAAACGCGTCCGGGATCGAATAATAATCCTTCCACCTATTTGTGTAACCATTCTTCTTTCACTATTCTATCAATTCTACCAATTCCACCAATATAAACACATTTATCCTCGATACCCTCGCACTCAGTTAAATAAGAGGAGGATCTACAACAGGCGAATACGGAGAACACTGCGGAGAAGATTGCGGAGACAGTCATCAGCAGCATTGACACAACAGGCCTACTCTCCACGGTCTCACACCAATCCACTCAGCCAGTGCAAGAGAAGTCAATACAGCAGGCGAATGCGGAGAACACTGCGGAGAAACCAAGCGGCAACAAGGCCCCCAGCACCAAGAACACGGCTCAGCTCTCCAAGATCCCACGTCATATGCTCTCCATGGTTCCACATCAAATCATCACTCAGCAAGCGGAGAACACCACTACAACTTGGCCTGTCATCCCCACTATTAAGGAGTAAGAGGAGGAACTACAACAGGCAAATGCGGAGAACACTGCGGAGAACACTGCGGAGAACACTGCGGAGAACACTATGGAGAATACTGCGGAGAAACCAAGCGACAACAAGGCCACCATCGTCAAGAACACGGCTCAGCTCTCCAAGATCCCACGTCATATCAGTTATCCACTCAGTCAGCCACTCAGCTAGCCACTCAGTCTGATACTCTATAAGAGAAGGAGCAAGAGGAGGAACTACAACAGGCAAATGCGGAGAACACTGCGGAGAAATCAAGCGGCAACAAGGCCACCATCGTCAAGAACACGGCTTAGCTCTCCAAGATCCCACGTTATATTAATCATCCACTCAGTCAGCCACTCAGCTAGCTACTCAGTCTAATACTCTATAAAAGAAGAAGCAAGAGAAGAAACTACAACAGGCAAATGCGGAGAACACTGCGGAGAAACCAAGCGGCAATAAGGCCACCATCGTCAAGAACACGGCTCAGCTCTTCAAGATCCCACATCATATACTCTCCACGATTCCACATCAAATCATCACTTAGTAAGCGGAGAATACCACTGTAACTTGGTCTATCATCCCTACTGCATTGATATAGTACATCACTGCGGCCTCTATAGGAATATCGAACGATATATATTTGAATAAATTGAAACCGTCCGATATTTATAGCTATTTCATTATTTAAAAGATTTCACTACGGTAGAAGATATTATGGAATTCACACCACTAACTAGCATGTTATCTCTACGGAGGTCGGCATTAAAAGTCCTGAACATGCCAAGACAAGGGTTCAGGTAGGGCTGAGTGCTTGACATACTTCCAAATTTCATGGATAGCATTATTATTCTTTATTTTAATAAGTATTAGTACTCTATATAATAGCGACGTAGTATATATATACGAAGTATATATATAATAGCGATATTAATAGAATATATAATAGTAATAATATTAAAGTATTAATTATAGCGTAAAGAAATAGAGAAAGAGTATAAAGACTTCTATAATATAAGTCTTATTTATATAATATAATAAATAGAAATCTTCTTATTATTCTTTATCTTAATTATCTTTTATTAATATATTTAATACTTAAAGTATTAATTATAATAATAAGACTTAAATTTAAATACTTATTAAGTCTTATTAATTATAAATAAAATATTATATTATTTAAAAAGATATATTAAAAATTTATAAGAAAGTCGAAAGATAATAGCTATATTATTAAAATTACGAGTTTATTTAAAAGAGAATTTAGAAGTAAATAGAGTAAATATCGAGATATATTACGAAGATAATATATCTTAAAGATAATAATAAGTATAGAAAAGATCGTAAGAAAGATAATATATGATTATACGACTTCGTCGAGCGAGTTAATAAGTATATACGTAATTATATAAAGTATTATCGTTAAATAAATATAACTATATAGAAACTGCCAAGACTGCTAAGAATGCCAAGAGTGCCAAGTATTTTAGCGCTGTCCAGGACTTTTAATACCGACCTCCGTATATCTTTTCGATATTTCGATACTTCTTACTATAAGAATATAGTCTTTCTCTATTTTTTATAGATAATTATTATAAATTAATTCTTTATACTCGATATACCTTTCTAATTAAGCCTTAGCGCACCTCTCTTCATATATATATATCTATATATTACATAGATTAAATTAATTTTATAGTAATAAAAGTAGGTTAAAAACGTATAGTAAGCGATTAGAGTTCGATTTAACTTAGAACTAGGACTAAAATTCGATTTAACTTAGAAAAATCCAACTCCATAAATTTAATTCATAGGCCTTTACTTATAGTTTTATATTAAATTATTATTTAATAAGCGAAGAATACTATTATAATTTAATTTATTATTTCTATTATATTAATATAGTATATTACTATAATAACGTTATAAGAGAAGAATCTACTATAATAATTATAGTTAATTAAGCCTCTATAGAAGAAATATTATAAGAGAAAAAACTATAATAAATAAATACGAAGAATACTACGAAGAATACTACGAAGAATATTACGAAGAAATTAAGTGATAATAAGATTATTATTATTAAGAATACGGCTTAGCTCTTTAAGATTCTACGTTATATACTCTCTATAATTTTATATTAAATTATTATTTAATAAGCGAAGAATATTATTATAACTTAATTTATTATTTCTATTATATTAATATAATATATTACTATAATAACATTATAAGAGAAGAATTTACTACGATAATTATAGTTAATTAAATCTCTATAGAAGAAATATTAAACGATATATATTTAAATAAATTAAAATCGTTTAATATCTATAACTATTTTACTATTCGAAAAATTTCACTACGATAGAAGATATTATAAGATTCACATCACTAATTAATATATTATCTTTATTTCTTTTCGATATTTCGATACTTCTTACTATAAGAATATAGTCTTTCTCTATTTTTTATAAATAATTATTACGAATTAATTCTTTATATTTAATATACCTTCCTAATTAGATCTTAGCGCGTCTCTCTTCGTATATATATATCTATATATAGATTAAAAACGTATAGTAAGCGATTAGAGTTCGATTTAACTTAGAGCTAAGACTAAGATTCAATTTAACTTAGAAAAATTCAACTTCATAAATTTAATTCATAGGTCTTTACTTATTTATTATAATATTTTAATAAGAATTAGTATATTTTAACGTAGTAGTAATAAATTTTAAAAACTTAATATTTTATATTTAGAGGAAAATAGATAACTTTCTTTATTTATATTATTACTTTACTAGATATTATATAAATAATATTATTATCTTTTTTTAAAGCGTAAAAAATCATTTCGAGTATTTAAGAACGATCTTTCGTCTCTTTATAAAATTTAAAATTATTTTTAAATCTAAGAAATTCTATCTTAGATACTTATTAATTATACTTCTAGAATAAAAAATAAATAAATTTTATTTTATTATTATTAAGAAAAGAATTATAGCGATTAAAAAAATATAATTTTCTATTATTTTAGAAATACTCGAAATCTATATAGAAATAGCGAATTCATTATAAAGAAATATTAGATATTTTACTTAAATTTCTAAACTACTATAACGCTTAAAAATAAATTTTTTAAAGCGATCTTTAATCTTAGATAGTCGTCTTTATAGAAATTTCTCGAAGATTATAAAAATTATCTCTATCGAAAAAAAGTAAAAACTTTTTATATTCTATAATAAGTATTAATTATAAAAATTTATCTATATTATTATAACGTTAATTATTAATTTTATATTAATCTCGATAAATTTAAAAAGTATAATTTCGAAGTTATAATATATTATATAATAAATAATTCTTAAGAAAATTCTTTCTCTAAGATAAATATCTAACTTATTATATTTTTATTTAAGCTCTTAAACGTTATAGAATTATATTATTAATTAATAAAATTAAAAATAATTATCTTAATTTAAATCTTAAAGAAGATTTTTTATATATTAAATTAATATTAGAAATAGTCTCTATAAGAGCTCTACGGAGTCTCTACGGGTAGATATTTAGATTTAAATAGAGATATTTAACTATTAAGCGTAGATATTCTCGAAACTAGCTTTTTTAACTAAGTTATTAATAATAATATCTACGTCTTATTTCCGAGTCGATTATAGCCTAAAGTATTTAATTAATAATTACTCTAGAGTGATACTAGTCATAGCCGAGAGTAATACGCTTAGTTATTAAAAAATTGAGAGTCGGGGATTCGAGGACGCTTAAATCCCTCATCAAAAATCAGAAATTAGATTTTTTCAGAGGGTCGCTCGGGTAATAGTCACGCCGAAGGCGGGCCCCGAAGCCGAATATTTTCGGCAGGACGCCCTATTTCAATGAGATTATTTCGGGCAGAACAGCCCTGTTCCGACGAGGACATTTCGGGTAGAACGCCCCAGGGCAAAGCCCAAGCAGACGCCCGGGAAAGAAACCCCGAGGCCGGCCAAAATAGGCCTGAATTTGATTTGTGTGCGCTAAGGCGGGGTCACAGGCCCGGAATATAGCCCCATTCCCACATTGTACCGGTGCGAAGGTGGGGCCAAAGGCCTTTCACTTGGTAGCCCCGTGGGCAAAAACCCCAGTGGCAAAATTTCAAGCCCCGCAATGAGCGGGCATTTAGAAGTCTTCGGGGGAGTAAACCCCGGAGCACAGGGCATGTTGTCCTTAAAATCGTGGATCTTTCGGGGAAGAGTCCTCGGAACGTCGCGATTTTTGCACCGTCTTCGGAGCTCGAGAACGAGCGCCCTAAAGGGGGAGGCATTGTTAGGAATAATCCCTACGGGGGCCCTACGGGGCCTCTGCGGGCAGGTATTTAGGTCCAAATAGGGGTATTTGACTGTCAAGCGCAGACACCCCCGGAACCAGCTTTTTTAGCTGAGTTGCTAACAACTAAAGAATAAAAAAGAAGATTATTATTTTTATTAATTACTTTATTATTACCGATATTACTTATTAAACTATACTTTTTTCTTTATTCTCTAATTAAATAAAATTACGACTTATATATATCTTATAATATATTTTTTAATTTAATCTAGATATATAATAGAGATTTAATAAATAAAATATAATTTTTAATATTTTATTTAGATTACTTTATAAGTAGAAAAAAAATTTAATATCTAAAATCTAGAAATTCTTAATAAAATTCTTATATATAATTTAATACTCGTAGAAATATTTAAAAAATTTCGTATTAAACTTATACTTAACTATTAAGAGATAAGAAATAATTAAAGATTCTCGATACTCTCGTTATTTAAAGTATATAGCTTCTCGAGAAATAAGAATCTATAAAATATATTAAACTTTCGAATATATACTTTTTACATTAAGATAAAATTATCTACTATTAAGATAAATTTAATAAATAAAAATAATTTTATATTTTAAAGAAAACGAAGTAAAAGATTTTCGAGCTTATTTATAATAATTATAATTATATTAATTTCTATAAATAATATAAGAGAATTATAAAGATTTACTATATAAGATATTTAACTTAACGCTTAAAGCGCTATATTATTTATTACTCGAAATATTAGTTAAATTAAATTATAAGATATATCTTATATAAAAGTTTTAAATTTATTATAATTTCTACTTTAATTTTTTATATAATTACTATTAATTTTATTCTAATACTATTACTTCTAGAAAATAAATTTAATATAATAATAATTATTATTATTAAGTTTTCTAAGAGAAATATATTTATATTAAAAAAAGATATATAAAATACTATTAAATAGATAAAAGTTTTACTTCTTATTTTTATTAACTAAGAAATCTTTAAAGCTATTATTTTAAATAAAAATTTAAAATTTCTTTTAAATCTCTAAAAAGCTATCTTTAGAATCTTAGAAATAAAGCTTCTTATTTTTATTACTTATTATTTATAAATTAATAATTAATCTAAATAGACTAATTAAATAATAGAGATTACTTTAAAATTTTATATTTCTTATATTTCTAATAATTTTTAGAATAAATTCTTTATATATCTAAGAAATAGTCTTAATAACTTTATAAATATATCGATAGAAAAGACTTTTAATAAGATTATCTATAATATAAAATTTAACGATAAATTTAATATAATAAATATCTTAATAAAGAATTAGATAGATATTAAAAATAATTATACTCGATATTAATAGAAAGTTTTAAATATTTTAACTTTCGCGATAATTAATATGAAATTTAGATATAATTTTAAGTATAAAGCTTTAATTATAAAGAAAGAAAATAAAGCTTTTATTAAGCTTTATAAAGAATATTATCTTTTTAAGCTTAAAAATACGAAACTTTCGAATTAGAGAATTAAATCTTTTATTTTTCTTAAGCGAGTTAAAAACTTAATCTATAAACTCGATCTTTTAATTATTTAAAAGATTTATTTTATTATCTTAATTATAATACTTAAGCTTACGTCTAGAAAAAATTCTTATTATTAATTTTATAAGAAAGAATAAGTTTTTATATTTAATTAGAAGAAGCTAGTAATTAAGAATTATTATAAGATTTAAAGATTAATAAATCGATATATTAGTTAATCTTCGAATCGAGAAAATAAGAATAAAGAAGATATTATAGAGTATCTAATAAAATAAAAAGATTAAAAAAAAATCTATAATATATAATATAAAGTAAAAGATTTAAAGAATGCGAAGGATTTAATTTACGATTATAATTTAAAGTATAAGAAACGCTTATAAAGAAAGTATTAAAAGAGAAAATCTTAGAACTCTATATAAGTTTATAGCGTAAAAATTATTTCTTACACTACTAATATATTATTAAATTAAATATTAAATAAAGTATAATTCTTAGACTTTATTAAGCTACTAAATTATAAATATAATTTACTTTATTAATTCGTATTTTTAATACATTATTACATAGAAGCTCGAGTTCGAAAATTTCGAAAATCTCGAAAATTTCGAGAATTTCGAGAATTTCGAGAATTTCGAGAATTTCGAAATACTTCGTAACTTGTAATCGCGAAGTAAAGTAACTTATAGCCTCTTATTTCTTTTCTTTATCTTATTATAGTTTTTTTTAATACTTTATAATTAAATATAACTCTACTTCTCGAGAAAAGATTTCTTATAATTTTAACGATTTAAAAGTTATTACTAAGAAAGTAAAGCGCTAGTAATCTTATTCGAGATTTAAAAAAGTAGAAATAGCGAATTTTAAGATTTTAAAGTTAATTCTTTAAGGCTAAATCGAATATATATTTAAATAATTTAAATTCTTCTAATTAAGTATTATAGATTTTAATAAAATAATTAATTATATTTAACTCGAAATAAAAGAAGATTTACTCTCGAAATAGTAAGATTACGATACTCTATTATAATATATTCTTAATTATCCTTTCTAAATTCATCTAGATTACTTTTATAAATTTAAAAACTCTTAAATAAATATATTTAATTAGAATTCTTATTATCTTTATATATAACGAAGTCTTTTAATATATCTATTAAATCTTTACTATTAAAATTTAAATAATTTTCTTAATTTCATATATTATTACTTAAGAATATCTTTTATCTCGAGATTTAAATTAATCTTATATTAAATAAAGAATTTATCTAAGAATAAAGACTATTATTAGAATAAGATTATTTTTATTAAAAAAGTAAATAAGAGTATTAACGCTTCTCTCTATTATATAAATCTTTTAAATATTTAAATCGTTAAAATAGTAAAAATGCGAAGTTTTATTAAAGTTTAATAATATTAATATTAGTTCTAGATCTTCGCGAGTAAATATCTATATTAGAATTATATTATAAAAGATTAATTAGTAAAGATAAATATAAAAGACGATAATAGAACTAAGTAATATTATAAGATTATATTTAGAATTTAATAATTATATAAAGATAAAGATAAAGAATATAACTACTCTCGAGATATTAGTATTTATATTAACGCTATAAAGTATAATAATTATAATCTTTATTAAGAATATCTCTACTTTATTTAAAACTTTAAATATAATTTTAAGAAAGTAAAGAAATCGCTATAAAGAAGATAGATTTCTTGAAGAAGACTAAGAATATTTTATTAGAGATTAAGAAATAAATAATATCGTCGTTAAATGCTAATATAAAACGATTTAAGAAGAATAAAATTACTTATAAAATAAGATTTAGAATAAGAAATATTATAATTAAAGCTAAATTCTTAAGAAAGATCGTTAAGAAGCTAAATACTAAAAAATTAAAAGCTAAGAATTTAAGTAATAAGATAATAATTAAAAAGAAATTGATTTATTAGTTATTCGTTTTCGAGAATTCAAATTTAGAGTTAGAAGTTAAGAAAGTAAATATTTATAATAATTATATAGATATAAAAAAGGAAATTAACTTATTAAAGAATACTCTTTTAAAAATATAAGAAAAGCTAATAGCACTTTCAACGATAATAAAAATAATTTATAAAATAATTATTTTATTCTTAGCTTAATATAACAGCGTAATAAAATTTATTAAAGGCGTTATAAAACTTTTATTTTTTCTAAATTAAGATAATAAATAAATTAAAGATAGAAAAATTAATATCGAGAGTATTAAGAAATACTAAAGTATTAATAAGCTATTACTAAATATAATTCTCGATACTTTAAATAATATATAAGAAAACTTTATTAAGAAATATCTAGATCTAGTAATCTTTATATTCGTTTACGATAACGATAAAAAGTCTTTCGTAGAGTTCGAAGAGTAAAAAAAAATTTTTCGTTTCTAATGCTATGATTGAGATATAATTTACATCTTAAATCCGATATACTTTTTTTCTCTATCTTAGATTCAACTAGGCCTTATTATAATACTTTTACGTCTCTTAAGAAAAGTATATATCTTTCTTTCTCTATCTTAGATATAAAGAGTAGAACTCGTATATCTTCTTTTCTATATCTTTATATCTAAACCTTTATAAGATATCTTAATTTTATTCGAGAAAAAATACTTTCTTTTCTATCTTATATACCTTTATATCTAAATCTTTATAAGATAAGAAAAAGTCTAAGAACGATATAACTTTTTATAAGAAAGAGTAATTATTACGTTTCTAGTATAGCGTAAGAAATCTTACTAACGTAACTTAGCATATCGCTTCTTTTCTTTAAACTCGTTTATAGCTTCAGCTTATTCAATCAATCAATTAAAACTAAAACTAAAAAATATCTTTCGCTTCTTCGTAAAACTTCTTTTTAGAAGTATATATATACTTCTTATATAGTAACCTTAATATTTTATATATAAATTATCGTATTTTAAAAATATCTCGTCTAGAATAGAGTAGCCTCGTTATAGAGCTTTAAGAATTATAAGATTTTATAAATAGATTATAAAGATATAAATTTTTAAAGAAAAGAAGTAAAAGTTGAAAAATTCTAAGTTTAAAAAATTTCATATCTTTTCATCTATTAAATTTCGAATATAGTATAAAATAATTATTTTAATAGATTATTAGTATTAATTTATAAGCTTAGCGTTAAACGTGATAAGAATTTTCTTAATAATCTTTATAAAAACTCTCTACTTAAACTAAATTAATTAATTATCATTTAAATTAATTATTTTATATTAAAAAATTAAAATACTTTTACTTCTATAACTTCGCTTTTTTAATAGCGTTAAATTAAAGAAAAATATTTAAATAATTTAAATAAGCTTTTAAAAATAGCTTATTAAATTCTTTAAGCGATATAAATTTATAATTAAGAACTTTTACTTAGCGAGCTATTAACTCTCTCTTTTTAAAGAATTTACTATAATAAATAAACTTTAAAGTTAAAATAATAAATATTATAAATATAATAAATATAATTAATATAAAAGATATTTTATAATAAGCTTTAAAGACTTAATTATTAAAGATAAAAATTTATTTTAAAAATAGTTTTAAAGAGTAATTCTTAGACTAATATAAAATTAATAATAATAACCTAGAGTTAGAGTTATTATCGAGATTAAAAAATATATTTTTAAGAAAACTATTATAATATTAATTAATTAGATTAAATTATAAATAATAATAAATAAGAAATAAAGATAAGACTCTTCGAGTAAAGAGTAACGTTATAAAATTAATTTAATATAGATATTAAGAAACGATAAGAGAATAATTAATATATATAATAGAATAAGATAGAGTTAAGTTAGAAAATCTTAAATTAATATATTTAATTAATTATAAATTTAAAATTATTATAATTTCTAATTAAACTTACTAAGCTAGCTCGCTAGCGCTTTTAAGTCTTTTTATTAAAAAATAAATTTTTATTACTTAAGATTAAAATTAAAATTTTTTATTTTTTATTAAAACTTTTTAATTTATTTTATAAATTATAAAGCGTAGTTTATTTATTATAATAATTTAAAAATTATTTAATTTAATCTTATAACTATCTTAAGATAAGAAATTTAAATATTACTTCTTAAAGTTCGCTTATTAAAATTATCTATAGGTCTAATTAAAAAAATAGATATATATTAATAAATTTTAAAATATATTAAAGAAAATTGCGAGATGTAATTTACGCTTTTAAATAAAAAGAATATAATAATATTTAATCTTATAATTATCTAAAGATAAGAAATTTAAATATCGCTTCTTTAAAACTTATATACTTTATTAAAAATATTCTTTTAATATAAACTTAGATAGTAGAGTAGTAATAATTTAAATAAAATTTAAAATTATTTTATTTTATATTCTATTCGAATTTATAATCTCTCTTATTAGAAAATCGTAAAATTATTAATATATATAAAAGAATAAGATAGAGCTAAGCTTAAAAATCTTAAATTTATATATATAATTAATTATTAGTAAGCGATCTTTGATAAGCGATATTTGAATTTCTTATCTTTAAAGAACTATAAGACTAAATCTTATAATTCTTTTTTTTTTTTTTAAAAGCCCATATTACTTTCTATAATTTGAAGGAAAAATTTCGAAATTCTAATAGAAAATAAAAATGTTATTTTAAAATTAAATAATATGCACCTGTTTTTTAATTAGGGCTGTCGAGCGAACTTAGTAAGCGTACTTTAATAAGCGATATTTGAGGTCCTTACCCTTTAATAATTATAATATTAAATTTTAAAAATTATACGTTATTAAAAAGCGCAATCTTCGCTCTATAATTTAAAAAAATAATTTTAAAAATTTAATAAAAAATAGTAAAGTTATTAAAGGGTTAAAAGTAGAGTAAGATATTTTAATAGTTATAAACGCTAATTTATTTATCTATAGTAATTTAGTCGATCTAATTAAAAAGTATAGATCTAATAAATTTATAATTAGCTATATATATAAATTTAAGATTTTATAACTTAACTCTATCTTATTCTTTTATATATATTAATTAAAGTAAAATTTAAATTAAATAATTAAAGTAAGTTAATATTAAATAGTAGAAATAATATTAATATTAAATAATTAAGATAAATTAGTATAATATAATTAGCGTAAAAATATATCTTTTATACTTTTTATATCTCTATCTCTCTATATAAATAAAATTAAAAAATATAAGATTTAAAGTTTATAATATTTAAAATAGAATAGATAAAGTATGAAATCGAAATCTAAAAACGATTATATTAGATTAATTCTCTATTAAAATTTAATCTAAATTCTACTTTTTATTAAAAAGTAATTTTTTAAAATTTTTATTTTTAAACTATCTAATATATATTAAAAATTAATTTATTTAAAATTAAAGAATATATATAAGAGTAATTAAATAAAATAATTAAAAGAAATTCTTCTAGCTATATATTATTAACTATAAAATCTTTATAAAATTATTTTAAATAATTAATTCTTATTAATAGTAATTAATACGATAAATTAAAAATATAATATTTAATTTTTTTTTTTTTTTAAAGAGCTTTAAAAGTTTAATAGCGATAATAATAATAGCGTTAAAGAAATAGCAATTTTAATATAAAATAGCGAGTTTAGAAAGTATTAAATCTAATATAATAACTCGATAAATAATTTAAATATATTATTTATAATATAAAAACTAATAAAATAATTTCTCTAAAGTAATTAATAGTAGATAATTTTTTATAAATTTAAATATAGATATAATAAAATAACTTCTCTATTAACTATTATTAAATTAAGATTATATTAAAATAATAATAAAATTTATAAGTATTAAGAAAATAAATAAATATAATTTTTATTTTAAGAATATTTTAAAAAGTAATAGATTTATTTAAGTAAAAGGTTTTAATAAGCTTATTAATTATCTATTTATTAATAAGAATATATTATATATCTATAATACTATTAATAATCTTTTTATATATAAAATAATAAATAATATTAATATATTTAATATATTTAATATAAGTATAAAATTAAATATTCTTTATAAGAGTAATTATATTTTTATTATTATCGAAAATAATAATAATTTTAAAATTTATATTATTAGAATAAAAAAATTAATTAGATAGATTTTTTAATTAGATTTTTTTTTAATAATTTATATCTAATTAATATACTTTATTTTATAAATAAAAAATATTATAATAACTTAATATTTAGATAATTAATTAATTATATTATTTTCTACAAGTAAAGACCTATAAATTAAATTTATAAAGTTAGATTTTTCTAAGTTAAATCGAATCTTAGCTCTAGTTCTAAGTTAAATCGAACTCTAATCGCTTACTATACGTTTTTAACTTATATATAAATATATATATATAAAGAGAGACGCGCTAAGATCTAATTAGAAAGATATATTAAGTATAAAAAATTAATTCGTAATAATTACCTATAAAAAATAGAGAAAGACTATATTCTTATAATAAGAAATATCGAAATATCGAAAAGAAATAGAGATAACGTGTTAATTAGTGGTGTGAATTCTATAATATCTTCTATCGTAGTAAAATTTTTCGAATAGTAAAATAGCTATAAACATCGAATAATTTTAATTTATTTAAATATATATTATTTAATATTTCTTCTATAGAGATCTAATTAACTATAATTATCGTAGTAGATTCTTCTCTTATAATATTATTATAGTAATATATTATATTAATATAATAGAGATAATAAACTAAATTATAATAATATTCTTCGCTTATTAAATAATAATTTAATATAAAATTATAAAGAGTATATAACGTAGAATCTTAGAGAGCTAAGTCGTATTCTTAACGATAATAGTTTTATTACCGCTTAATTTCTCTATAGTATTCTTTATAATATTCTTTATAGTATTCTCTATATTTATCTATTATAATTTCTTCTCTTATAATATTTCTTTTATAAAGACTTAATTAATTATAATTATCGTAATAGATTCTTTTTTTATAATATTATTATAGTAATATATTATATTAATATAATAGAGATAATAAATTAAATTATAGTAGTATTCTTCGCTTATTAAATAATAATTTAATATAAAATCGTAGAGAGTATATAATATAGGATCTTAGAGAGCTAATTTATATTCTTAATAATAATAATTCTATTATCACTTAATTTCTTTATAATATTCTTTATATTTATTTATTATCTTAACTTCTCTTATACTAGTTAAATAAATTAATATAAGATTATAAAGAGTAAATCTATTATATTATTACTATTAATAACTATCTTCGTAATATTCTCTATAGTATTCTTTATAGTATTCTTTATATTTATCTATTATAGTTTCTTCTCTTACTTCTTAATATAGTAGAGATAATAAATTAAATTATAGTAATATTCTTCGCTTACTAAGTAATAATTTAATATAAAATCGTAGAGAGTATATAACGTAGGATCTTAAAGAGCTAAGTCGTATTCTTAATACTAAAAATCTTATTACTACTTAATTTCTTTATAGTATTCTTTATATTTATCTATTATAGTTTCTTCTTTTACTTCTTAATATAATAAAGATAATAAATTAAATTATAGTAATATTCTTCGCTTATTAAGTAATAATTTAATATAAAATTATAAAGAGTATATAACGTGAGATCTTAAAGAGCTAAGTCGTATTCTTAATATTAGAAATCTTATTACCGCTTAATTTCTTTATAATATTCTTTATATTTATCTATTATAGTTTCTTCTCTTACTTCTTCTCTTATAAAATATTAAATTAAATAAATAAATAATATAATATAAGATCTTAGAGAGCTAAGTCGTATTCTTAATAATAATAATTTTATTACCGCTTAATTTCTTTATAGTATTCTCCATATTTATCTATTATAGTTTCTTCTTTTACTTTTTCTCTTATAAAGTATTAGATTAAATAATTAGTTAAGTAATTAATTAAATAAATAATTAAGTAATTAATTAACGATTTAATTAAGTAGATTATTAAGTTAATAGAATAAATAATATTAATTAAGCGACTAGTTAAGTATATAGAGAAAAATAATAACTATAAATTTATTTAAGCTCTTTTTAAAAGTTTTCTAACGCGTTTATAAGTAGTAGTAGATAGCTATTAAGCTCGCTTATAATCTCGATTACTAGTAATAGCGAATTCGCGTTAATAGAGACTCTAAGAGATAAATAAAAGGGGTATATATATCTAAAATATTTAATAATGTTTCCGCGAGGAGTATCGAGAATAATTATATTTATATTAGTGAAATTAATAGAATTAATAGAATAGTAAAAGAATAATAATTATATAAATAAATAGATAAAAGAATTATTATTCGATTTTAAACGCGTTTCGTATAACTATATTTAAATATTACTTCGCTTTATTAATAATAAATTAAACTTTATATTTTTTATAGCGTTAGAAAGCGTAAAGCGAGCTTTATAATTTAAGGAATTATAAAGTAACTATATATATCGTAAGCTAAATACTTTAAAGTATAAAATTTCTATATATAAATTTTTAATAAGAAAGCTTAAGAGAGTTAGCGAATTAATTTAGTCGATCTAACTAAAGAGCGTAGTAACTCTAAATTAATAATTGGCTATATATATAAATTTAAGATTTTCTAGCTTAGTTCTATCTTATTCTTTTATATATACTAATATTAAAAAATAATTAAATATAAATCTTTAAATTATATTATTAATTTAATTAGAATTAATATAATTAATAAACTCTTAAAAAAAATCTTTATATATAAATTTATAATATATTATATTTTTTAAATATTAAAAGATTTAAATAATTATATTCTAATAGGCTAAAATTAAATTAATTAAATAATAATTTATTAATATTATTATATAGATAACGAGTAAAGGTCTATAAATTAAATTTATAATTATTTTTTTAATTAGAGTAAATAGATAAGTAATCTTTAGTAAGCGAACTTTAATAAGCGATATTTAAATTTCTTACGCTTTAATAATTATAAGACTAAATTTAGAAATTCTTTCTTTATCTAAAAGCCCTTATTATATTCTATAATTTAAAAAAAAGTCTTAAAAAATTAAGAAAAAATAAAAAAGTTATTTTATATATTAATAACGTATATCTATTTTTTTAATAGTTATAAATATTAATTTATTAATATATATAAAAGAATAAGATAGAGCTAAGTTTAAAATTTTAAAATTTATATATATAGCTAATTATAAATTTAAGTTCGCTACGCTCTTTAATTAAATTAATTAAATTAGCTTAATAACTCTTTCGAGCTTTCTTATTAAAAATTTATATATAGAGATTTTATACTTTAAAGTACTTAGCTTACGATATATATAGTTATTTTATAATTTCTTAAATTATAAAGCTCGCTTTACGCTTTCTAACGTTATAAAAATTATAAAAATTAGTTTATTATTAATAGATTAAATAGATATTTAAATATAATAGTTATAGTAGTTATATTAGACGCGTTTAAAATCGAATAATAATTCTTTTATCTATTTATATAAGTATTATTCTTTTATTACTCTATTAATTCTATTAATTTCATTAATATAAATATAATTATCTTCGATATCCCTCGTCTAAAGATTACTTCACGTTTTAGATATATATATTTCTTTTATTTATCTCTTAGAGTCTCTATTAATACCCCTAGATTATCTTTTAATAAATTCGCTACTATTAATAATCGCTTATACTATTACTACTTATAAACGCGTTAAAAAACTCTTAAAAAGAGCTCGAATAAATATATTCTCCTCTATATACTTCTCTTAAGTTAGCGATAGATAAGTTAAACTAATATTTAAATATTATAGTTATATTAAACGTATTCGATTTAAATATATATATTTCTTTTATTTATCTCTTAAAGTCTCTACTAATATTCTTAAATTATCTCTCGACGAATTTATTATTATTAATAATCGAGGTTATAAGCGAGCTTAATAGCTATTTACTACTACTTATAAACGCGTTAAAAAACTCTTAAAAAGAGTCTAAACGAATATATTCTCTTCTATATATTTCTTTTAAGTTAGCGATAAATAGATTAAACTAATATTTAAATATTATAATTATATTAAACGCGTTCGAGATCGAATAATAATCCTTTTATCTATTTATATAATTATTCTTTTTTTACTATTCTATTAATTTTATTAATTTTATTAATTCTATTAATTCTATTAATTTCATTAATATAAATATATTTACTCTCGATATTCTCGTATTTAATTAAATAAGAGAAGAATTTATAATAGACGAATACGGAGAATATTATAAAGAATATTATAGAAGATAATTATTAGTAGTAGTAATATAATAGATTTACTCTTTACGATCTTATATTAATCTATTTAATTAATATAAGAGAAGTTAATATAATAAACGAATATAAAGAATACTACGAAGAAATTAAGTAATAATAAGACTTTTAATATTAAAAATACGATTTAGCTCTTTAAAATTCTACGTTATATACTCTTTACGATTTTATATTAAATTATTATTTAATAAGTAGAAGAATACTACTATAACTTAATTTATTATCTCTATTATATTAATATAATATATTATTATAATAATATTATAAGAGAAAAATCTATTACGATAATTATAGTTAATTAGATCTCTATAAAAGAAATATCGTAAGAGAAGAAATTATAATAGATAAATACGAAGACTACTAAAAATACGAAGAATATTATAAAGAATATTACGAAGAATACTAAAAAATAAGCGGAAAATAAAATAATATATTATTAAGAATATAACTTAGCTCTTTAAGATTACACGTTATATACTCTCTATAATTTTATATTAAATTATTATTTAATAAGCGAAGAATATTATTATAACTTAATCTATTATCTCTATTATATTAATATAATATATTACTATAATAACGTTATAAGAGAAAAATCTATTATAATAATTATAGTTAATTAAATCTCTATAAAAGAAATATCGAATAATATATATTTAAACGAATTAAAATCGTTCGATATCTTACTCTAATAGCTATTTTATTATTCGAAAGATTTTACTATGATAGAAGATAATATAAAATTTACATTACTAATTAATATATTATCTTTATTTCTTTTCGATATTTCGATACTTCTTACTATAAGAATATAATCTTTCTCTATTTTTTATAGATAATTATTATAAATTAATTCTTCTATACTTAATATACCTTTCTAATTAAATCTTAGCGCGTCTCTCTTTATATATATATATTTATATATAGATTAAAAACGTATAGTAAGCGATTAGAGTTCGATTTAACTTAGAGCTAAGACTAAAATTCGATTTAACTTAGAAAAATTCAACTTTATAAATTTAATTCATAGGTTTTTACTTATTTATTTATAATAAATTAGTCGATTTAATTAAAAAGCGTAGCGAACTTAAATTTATAATTAATTATATATATAAATTTAAGATTATTAAACTTAATTCTATTTTATTCTTTTATATATATTAATATTTAAATAAATATCGAGTATAATATATATTAATATATATAAAAGAATAAAATAGAGTTAAATGTTAAATTTTAAAATTTATATATATAGCTAATTATAAATTTAGAGTTACTACGCTCTTTAATTAAATTAACTAAATTATTATAAAGAAATAAATTAGCGTTTATAATTATTAGAAATATCTTACTCTACTTTTAATTCTTTAATAACTTTACTATTTTCTATTAAAATTTTAATTTTTTTTTTAAATTATAGAACGAAATATAGGCTTTTAAATAGAAATAGAATATCTAAATTTAGTCTTTTAATTATTAAAGCGTAAGGAATTTAAATATTACTTATTAAAGTTCGCTTATTAAAGTTCGCTTATTAAAGTTCGCTTAATAACCGAATAGCCTTAATTAAAAAATAGATATATATTATTTAATTTTAGAATAACTTTTTAATTTTCTATTAAAATTTTAAATTTTTTTTTAAATTATAGAATAAGATATAGGCTTTTAGAGAAAAATAAAATTACTAAATTTAGTCTTATAGATATTTAAAGATAAGAAATTTAGATATCGCTTACTAAAGATCGCTTATTAAAATTTACTCGATAGTCTTAATTAAAAAAAAAATTATAAATTTAATTTATAGGCCTTTACTCGTAAGAGATCTTATTATAAATTAATAGTTTTCTTATTTTTTTTAAAGCGATATAGCTTTTTTTAATAAGAGTTAATTTATAATTAATTTTAAAAGATATTAAAATTAAAATAATTTAAAAATGAAATAATATAAATCTCTTATTTTAAATAAAGAATATTATTATAATAATAATAATTTATAATAAATATATTTAAGTAGTAAATATATAATTCTAAATTTAATATATAAAACTTTATATTAAGTTTTTTCTAATTTATTAAATTTTAACTTTATTAAAGTTAATAATTAGAATATTATTAATATAAAGCGCTATAATATTACTCTCTTTAAGATTTATAAATATATTATTATCTAATTTAATAGAGAAAAGATTTACTTTCTTTATATACTTTTAGAAATATTAATATTAAATTTAAAAGAATTAATTTAAATTATAAAATATATTCTTTAATTTATAAATCTTAATATTATTAATATATATAAAAGAATAAGATAGAATTAAATTAGAAAACCTTGAATTTATATATATAATTAATTATTAATTCGTTAGATCTACGCTTTTTAATTAGATATTATAAATTAATAAATTAATATTCGTAATTATCAAAATCTCGCCCTTTCGTATCTTTCTTATTAAAAAAATAGATGTATATTATTAATATATAGAATAACTTTTTTATTTTCTATTAAAATTTTAGATTTTTTTTTTAAATTTTAAAGCGCTATTGATGCTTTTTAAATTTTAAGAATTTTAAAATTTAGTCTTATAATTATTAAAGGGTAAGGAATTTAAATATCGCTTATCAAAGTTCGCTTATTAAAGATCGCGGATAGTCGGATAGCCCTACTTAAAAAATAGATATACATTATTTAATTTTAGAATAACTTTTTTATTTTCTATTAAAATTTTGAGATTTTATTTTAAATCTTTAGAACGAAATGTGGGCTTTAAGATAATAAAAAAAATTACTAAATTTAGTCTTATAAATGTTTAAAGGCAACGAATTTAAATGTCGTCTATTAAAAGTTCGCTTATTAAATTTACTCGATAGCTCTAATTAAAAAAAGTAATTATGAATTTAATTCATAGGCCTTTACTCGTTAAACTATAATAAGTTTTAAATTATATATATAAGAAATCTCTTAATAAGAGTAAGAAATAATTAATTAAAACGAATAATTGAAATGAATAATTAAAAGCTTCTTATAAGAGACTTTTAAGTTTTAGAAATAATAGAAATAAAGATAGAATACGAATCTCTTTAGGATTATGAATATGATTTCGAGAATAGGCATTAGAAGAAAGATGGGAACGATTCGATAAACCACTAACCTATATAAGGTTTAGTCGGGGAAGCCTTCGGCAGCACCTTCTATCTGCTGCCGGCTACCTGTTTTCATCTAGAGATGCGGACGGAAACGGAACTCCCATGAGACCTATCGACGACGAGAACTTCGTGGAAGATATAGGTCTTCTGCCGGCTTTCCGATGGATCCACAAGATAGCCAGGCTCGGCAACGCCCCTCTGGAGCCCTTAGACAGTAGGGTCTGAGGTCTCCAGATTCTCAATTCGACAGCGGTCTTCCCGGGAATCGTTCTTTGGTGGGACAGCGAATATGAACCCGCACAACCCCGAACGCGACTCACGGCCCAACAACGCGATCGAAACACCCCCTGAATCACCATAGACATCATCAAAAGGCACATCACTCTGGGGAGGAATGCTCATGACATGGACTCCCCCGAGCGACTGTATAAAGGAACTGGTACTCTGAGGCAAATGAATACATTACTCTATCAACTGCAATTGAGAGGACAAAAGGCAGATCTAGCAGGATCGAGGCGACTGTTTATCTTTTTCATTTACAATTTTTCGTGTAGCGCATTTCGTATTTTTGGGGCACTCCAGATAGCACCCCTCCGATGTAAGAATTACACACACACTTGTTCTTGTCGAGCCTGACATCTTGCACTGACTGCTTTCGCTTCTGACCACGGCACTATTGATTTTTATATCTGTCCGTCTCCACGTCTACTTTCCCACTTGCTATCCTCACTCGGCTCCCCTCTGCCGCGAACTTTACGCCCCTTGTGTTCATTCCTGCAAATGGTTCTGCGAGCAAAAATGCCAGTGCGGCATATCCTATCCTACACCCCGCAATCGCTTGCTCTGTTCCAAGCGGTGTGTCCTCACTCATGACGGCCGACATCGGCGAATAAAAGAGACGCGCTGTCCAAAATTCGGCGAGTCGATTGAAGGGCCCCATCTTGAGTTATGGAGGGTATAACGAGGGCGATGCAAGTAGGGAAACGAATGCTATATGCTTCTCTTATTACTTACTTCTTTGAGTCGTATAGTTAACGTCTCTATATCTTCTATGCAAGATTGCTTCAAAGTCTTTTATATACATCGTTTGTATGCACAGAATAAATATGTTCTTATCGATTTAATCATCGGCCGTGTCAGAGCGCTTTTCAGGCTATTATTTGGACGGATCTAATGAAGTTGGAGGACCAAAATTGTTCCTCTTGAGGATCAGAATTAAGGATAGAGAAGGTGGACCGGAGTTAGAGTTGGGAGGAGGTCCAGAATTGGAGTTCGGGGGGAGTCTAGGATTGGAGTCAGAAGAGGGTCCAATATTGGAGTCGAAAGGGGATCCAAAATTGGAGTCAGATGTGGGTTTTCAAAATTCAATGCAGCGGGACCACTCGTGCTTCTACTCATTCGGTCAATGTTGCCCCCGCGGTCTGGAGTATATTTTCCACGTGACCGACGCTGCTGAAAAGAGAGCGACTTGGCCCTCACGGCTCCATCGAGTCTCCGCGAATTCAAGTAAAAAAACGGGTAAAGATAATAACAGGAGAAGAGGCCTGATGACGTCGCTGAGACCGCGACTGTAGGTTTGGAAGACATAGCCTTGAAGGATCCAGTCTTGAGCGACGGGTTTTGCCGCGCTCAGCGATATCAATTTCCCGTGAATCTCCATCTACCTCCTTCGCGTCCTGGGGGATGATCTACATAATATCCAAGCGTTCTTCTCACACAAGGTCGCCGCGCGCCCTGTTTCGGCCAAGCTGATTGACGCTCATTTCTCTCTCTCTGTCTGACTGACAGCAGAATAATGTCAAAACGGCGATTTTGTAATAATCTAATCGACGATGTAATGGGATAAAATACAAGGTTCACCGGCTTGAGAGCAAGTACTTGAAATGACCAAATCTTGAAGAAGTGCTTTGACAACAATATACTGATTCGAGTAAGTTTAGCTCTCTTTCGAGTCAATATCGATACCGCCTTTCTCAATCAACAACGAAACCACATTTTCGTGCCCCTGACGTCTCGCCTCGAATAATAGTGTTCGTCCATAACGGTCCTTCGATTTAATGTCGGCACCTAACTCAATCAACAATCGAATCATATCTTTGTGCCCCCATTTTACCGCCCTGAGTAATGGTGTTACTTCCATCACATCCTTCGAGTCAATGTCGGCACCTTTCTCAATCAACAATCGAACCATATCTTCGCGTCTCTCACCTGCCGCTTCGGATAATGATGTTTGTCCCCCATGATCCTTCGAGTCAATGTCGGCACCTTTCTCAATCAACAATCGAACCATATCTTCGCGTCCCTCACCTGCCGCTTCGGATAATGATGTTCGTCCCCTACGATCCTTCGAGTCAATGTCGGCACCTTTCTCAATCAACAATCGAACCACATCTTCGTGCCCCCATTGTGCCGCCAGCAATAATGGCGTTCTTCCAAACACCTCTTTCGAGTCAATTTCGAGACCGTCTCTCTTAATCATTGCTTTCACGACACTTAAGAGGCCATATCGCGAAAATACGCCCAAAGACGTTCGTGCCCCGGGTGATCTTTCATGGAAGTTTGTATACAAATATTCGTCTACATGCATAAATTGAACCCAGGACTCTATAGTATCTTTTGACGGCCATCGAAAAAGGTCGAGCAGGTCAATTTGAGGTATTCGCTGTTTCTCCACAATTTCAGCATGTGAAGTCCATTTGTTTGCGTACCTTAGGAAAGGGAAGCGTCTATGGACCTCTCCGGCTCCTCTCCGGGCTTCTGGACGGTCGTAGCGTTCAACATCGCCGAGCACTTCCTCCAAGGTCACGTACTTGACACATGACCTTGATATCCGGAAATGCGCTAGGCCGACCACATCATTAGACAAAGATTCGTCAAGACTCGGCAGTCCTCCTCGACGGAGATAGCCGTTGACATCATGAAAGAAGGAGGTGTCAAGCTTTTGCAGTCCGCCCTCAATGAGGTAGTCCTTGACGGATTGATGAATGAACTGCACGATGTGTTTATTCGCAACCTTGACGGTTTCAGCCAATCCCCCAGAGTAACTCGTCACTCTGAGTCTCATCTGTTCATCTGTCTCTGCAAAGTCCACCGAGTCCTTGTAGTCTTGAAGTGACTTGAGTTCGTTGGTAACATCCACCACCATTGCAAAGCGCAATTCCTCTAACGATAGAGACCTTTCAGCGAAGCATACCCATTGCATCAGTTGCACTGCTCCCTTTTGCTTTTGCTCTTTGATCGGAGACAGAATATGTTCGTAAAGATCACTCAACTCGCTCGGTATCTTCTCGATCTCTTGGCGGATTTTTCTTACGTTTTCACCATCCTGTTGCGATTTGATGATGATTGGGATAACAAGAACAACCCATTGAAAAATGCTTGAGGCTTTTCCTATGATCTCTCTCTCAAGCTCCGCCTTGTTTGCGTCCGAAAAGTGATCCTTCAGATTTTCCTGGACATAGGTTGCTATATCTTCATTGTTTTCTTCTTCAACGCTGATTTTCAGAGCATCCTTCGGTACCACAACGGGGTAATGCCGACAAGAGAAGCATATTTGGAAACTGGCTCCGGCGGGAGACGGCGGTTTAGTCAGCTCCTCGAAGTATTTCATTAACTTTGCAGCATCGTCTCGACCGGCTTCGTCGAGCGCATCCACGTAAATCCGGATCGGGCGATTTCTGGAGGGACTGAGAATCCATTCTTTTAGCAATGTTTGTAGCTCTTTCTCTGCCCATTCATGGTCAGATCCCGTTTTTTTGAAAGCGGGCAGCATGTCGGGGTCTTTATTTAGAAGCTGGTGCAAAAGCGAGCGGAACAGGCCACAGGAGCTCTTTCGAAGGTCACTACCTCGATCGAAGAAGAAGAAGGAAGCTATGACATCGTTGCTGTGCTGCGCTTCATCACGAGCTTTCTCAAAAGCGTAATTGAGTAGCGTCGACTTCCCTGTCCCGGGCTTTCCCACAATACAGAGCACTGGGTGAGGCTGAGCGAGCCAACTTGTATAGTTCTCATGTTTCAACAGCCACGCACATGTTTTGGTGGTTGCGCCTGCTGCAAGTTTTGGTCGCTGTTCCATATCCTGAAAGGACAGGGACCTGAGGCAATCTATTCTCAGAGTTAGCATACAGCGGAAACCGCGTATCCATACCGTGAAATCTGACCTTGCTCATCCTGAGTCTTGTCCCGCAATTGTGCTGATAGAAAACACGTTAGCTTAATCGTAAACCAAAATCAGGCAAGTTCGATGTAGGATAGTATTGCCGTCATCACCGACACTTACCATCGGCTTCTTTCGCCCAATCTTTGATATAGCCAAGGATCTTCTTATAATCTTCATCCTCCGGATCGGAAAATCTTTGCATATTACGATGATCTTTCTCAAAACCTATCTCGATAGACTGATCTATGACTGCAGAGGATCTGTCAACGACCTGAAGATTAGAAGTATGAGTATCACCCCAAGATTAAAGATAGAACTATAGCGCTCACATGTATGATCGGCATGCGATAAAATGCTTGTTTTACGGCTTCGTAAACGCACACAGTTCTTTTTATCTTTCGATCCAGGTAAGTCAAGAAAGCCTGGTGTAGGCCATTGTTGATTTGGGACCCAGGCTTAAGATACTCAAGCAGACTGGTGCTTGAACCTTTCCAAGAACCGAAAAGAGACAATATCCTTCCTGCAGGGGCGATGCTCGCGCCTTTATGTGGTGTTCCAAGGAAAATAAAGCCATACGCTTTATCGCGAACATTAAAGCCAAAGTTGTCGGCGGGGTCTGCATTTACCAAAGCCTAGATATATAAGTAAGACGCTGATACAATTGGGACGTTCAAGCCTTACCTGCTTGATGATCAAGCCTCCGAAGCTATGACCGATGAAGATGATAGGCCGACTCTTTGCCTAAGCAGCGTAAGTGCCCATTAGCACATTTATGATAACGATTCTAAATTGTCGTGCCTTACCTTCCCGTCATGACGAGCAGTTCGGAGCGCTTGTAGTAGATCATTTCCATGATCCCGCAAAGACTTGTTGAGTGCATACGCTTCCCATGATGTATTATGATTGAAAGTCATAACACGAGCGTTTAAATCTTTTTCCTTTGCTAGCATGTCCCGGAGCCACATGGTCTGGTGACTTTTCTCTGTGTTGTTGTTACTGAGTGATACGTTGCGGGACGTCCATGTTGTTTCCGCGTTCGATGCAAGACCATGAACGGCAAGAATACTAAAGACGAGAAGGCAAGATTAATAAAATAAGTATTGAGTCAATGGGAAGGCAGCACGAACTCAATGTCGTAATCTCCTTCATTTTCCGGATTGAGGATGTCCAAAGCTTTCCTTTTTGGGCCGATTGATTTCGTATGAAGAAGAAGTTGAAGAGGAGATAGAGCGATGCATATTGCAGAGATGGCCAGAGTGCAGATGATAAGAGGAGTCTTAGAAGCGGAGACAGGCGGACGAAACAATTCCACGGTCAGATACGAAAGCAAGGAGAGCGCAAGGCTGAAAACTTGGTGGAAAGGATTATCTGACAGTACTACTGCCCCTCCTAAGTACAAGACAAAGGGATAACGGGTAGATTTAAGAAGGCGAAAAAGCTGTGACATGATTATGGCGTGGATGTGGGCTTAATGATGTACTAAAACGTGATGTGGATACAGGATATTTGGATAGTAAAGACGGAGGAAGGGGAGGGAACTGGCGATTATAAGGGAGAAGATGGCCTGACACACTGACAAGTATTCCCGAGCGGCTATCTGCCATTGAAATGAGAAAGATATAGCGAGTTCTGCTCTAAGGTAGGAATCAAAGAAGGCTGCGACGATTTCCAGAACATCTATATTTGGTATTAGTTCTAATTGGGTCCCTTAGCTACGCTGCTGCAGTTATCTGACCACACAGTAATCAATAGATACTTTTCTAGCGACAAGGAACACGTAACCCAAACAGCCCTAGTTGTACGGCCGAGGCACTGAAAGCTGAATACCCCCCCAGCTACGGTGTTCGAATAGAACCAAACACTTTTTACTTTTTATTTTTTTTGCGCCACCAAAATCAAAATCTAAATAAAACTACCATGACTATCATAGCTATTACTACTACTTATTTAAAACGTCTACTATTATAGTCTATTTATAGTAGTTAATATTACGATACTATAGTCGCTCTCTAGAGATTTAATATAGTAGATATCTCTATTAAAGACTTATATATTATTATATTATAATAGAAGTATATTATTAAATAAATATCTTAATAAAGATTTTAATAAGTAGATACTTAAGCTAATTAATAGAGTCTTCTTTTTATTACTATTTATCTTATTTATAATATATATAATCTATTTTTATTCTAACGATATTTTTATTCTAATAATATATATATTTATATAGTATATAATATTTTATTAATACTTTTAAATACGATATTTAAATAGAATAAAACTCTTTTTATTTTTTATTTTAATTTTTTTATCTCTTAAATTTAAGTCTTATAAACTATTTAATTTAAAAAACTTTTAAATTAAAATCTTATTTCTTTAATTCTCTAAATCTAATATTAAAGATTCTTTTATTTAAAGTTAATATTAGTTATTAAAAGATTTAATATAAAATACTCGAGCTTTAAATATAATTTATAATTCTTTAAAATCTTAATAATAAGATAATAACTCTTTAATTTATTATAATAGATTTATCTCTATAATATTTAAATATAATAAAATTTATTAAAATTAAAGTTAAATAATTTAAAGAAGAAGTTTTAAACTTAAACTTAATTTTATTTATATTTTTAAGAATTTTTTATTAGATATTAGATTAATTAAAATAATATTAAGCTTATCTATCTTACGTTTAAAAATAACTCGTAAAATCAATTTCTTTTAATTCTCTAAACTCTATATTCGAGAATTCTTTATTTTAGAAAAAAATCTTAACTTAATATTACTTTTAAAATATATATTTAAAAATTCTTAAAATTATATTAAAATTAACTACTCTATTATTATTTTCTTATATTTACTTTCTTTTACTTTTTCTTACTTTATCTTATAGATTATCTAAATTTATCTTCTATTCTATCTATAAATTTTAATTTATTAAAATTAAGTTAAAATTAATTAATATAATATTATCTTATATTATTTTATACTTTATATTAGTTCTTAAATAATCTCTTTTAATTACTTTAAAATCTATTTCTTATATTTATTTACTCTTTAAAAAAACTTTCTAAATTAAAATAGCATTTATTATTATTTTTAAGAATTATTAAAATTAATTTAAATTAAGATATTTTTAATTCTTAAATTTACGAAAGTATAATATTTATTAAAAAGCTTATTTTTTAAATACTTAATATATATTAATATATATAAAAGAATAAGATAGAGCTAAGCTTAAAATTCTTAAATTTATATATATAGCTAATTATTAATTTAGAGTTATTACGCTCTTTAATTAAATCGACTAAATTAGTTTAATAGCTCTCTCGCGTTTTCTTATTAAAAATTTATATATAGAAATCTTATATTTTAAGATACTTAGCTTATAATAGATATAGTTACTTTATAATTTCTAAAATTATAAAGCTTACTTTATACTTTCTAACGCTATAAAAATAATAAAGTTTAATCTACTATTAATAAATTAAATTAATATTTAAATATTAAAATTATATTAAACGCGTTCGAAATCGAATAATAATCTTTTCATCTATTTATATAATTATTATTCTTTTATTACTCTATTAATCTCTTAATTTCATTAATATAAATATAATTATTCTCGATACCCCTCGCGGAAATATTACTAAACGCTTTAGATATATATACTTCTTTTACTCGCCTCTTAGAGCCTCTACTAACGCCTCTAGGCTACTAAATAGCTATATCGTATATTATCTATATACTATCTACTTATAAACGCGTTAGAAGGCGCTTAAAAAGAGCCCGAAACGGATTTATAGCCATCGTTCTTCTTTATATACTTCTTTTAAGTTAGCGATACTCGACTAGTCGCTTAGTTAATACTATCTACTCTATTAGCTTAATAATTTACTTAGTTAAATCGTTAACTAGTTATTTAGTTATTTATTTAATTAGCTATATAGCTAGCTACTTAATTTAATACTCTATAAGAGAAGAAGTAAGAGAAGAAATTATAATAGATAAATACGAAGAATACTACGGAGAAATTAAGCGATAATAAGATTATTATTATTAAGAATACGACTTAGCTCTTTAAGATTCTATATTATATTAATTATTTACTTAGTTAATTACTTAGCTAATTACTTAATCTAATATTCTATAAAAGAAGAAGTAAGAGAAGAAACTATAATAGATAAATATAAAGAATATTACGAAAAAATTAAGTAATAATAAGATTATTATCATTAAGAATACGGCTTAACTCTTTAAGATCTTATATTATATTAGTTATTTATTTAATTAACTACTTAGCTAGCTACTTAATCTAATACTCTATAAAAAAAGAAGTAAAAAAAGAAATTATAATAGGTAAATACGAAGAATACTACGGAGAAACTAAGCGATAATAAGATTATTATTATTAAAAATACGACTTAGCTCTTTAAGATCCCACGTTATATACTCTCTACGATTTCATATTAAATTATTACTTAGTAAGCGAAGAATACTATTATAACTTAATCTATTATCTCTATTATATTAATATAATATATTATTATAATAACGTTATAAGAGAAGAATCTACTACGACGATTATAGTTAATTAAATCTCTATAAAAGAAATATCGAATAATATATATTTAAACGAATTAAAATTATTCGATATCTTACTCTAATAGCTATTTTATTATTCGAAAGATTTTACTACGATAGAAGATAATATGAGATTTATACCACTAATTAATATTTTATCTTTATTTCTTTTCGATATTTCGATACTTCTTATTATAAGAATATAGTCTTTCTCTATTTTTTATAGATAATTATTATAAATTAATTCTCTATACTCGATATACCTTTCTAATTAAATCTTAGCGCGCCTCTCTTCATATATATATATCTATATATTATATAGATTAAATTAATTTTATAATAGTAAAAGTAGATTAAAAACGTATAGTAAGCGATTAGAGTTCGATTTAACTTAGAGCTAGAGCTAAAATTCGATTTAACTTAGAAGAATTTAACTTTATAAATTTAATTTATAGATCTTTACTTATAGAAAATAAAATATTAATAGCTAATTAGATTAATCGAGTTCTTTAATTTTATATTAAAACTTATCTTAATTCTTTATTTTAAGCTAAAATACTATTTAATATATTTATAAGATAAAATATTTTAAAGAGAAAATTTTATAAAACTAAATATTAAACTTTTATTTTTAAAATTTATACTCTATTAAATCTTTATCGTTAACTAATATATTATAAAAAAGTAAAGCTATAAAATTATAGAGTTAATTATACGCTTTTAAATAATATAGCGTATATAAAGTATTAAAGTTTAAGAAAGTAATCGTAAAGATATATTAAAAATTAAGATTTATCGAGTTTACGAGAAGAGCTTCTTTAATAAAAGCTCTCGAAGAGCTTTTAAAGAGTCTTCTATTATAAGATATCTTAGAACTACTTATAGAGTTACTAGCGTAAACTTAATATCGTATATATCTATCTTATAAATTATTAAACTTAATATTATTATAGACCTTAACGCTATTTACGTTAAGACGTCGATATTATATATATTATATTAGAGATTTCTTTTAGAATTTAATTTTAATAATATATCTTATATTTTTAGAGATTTAGCGAATATAGATTTACTTCGTATATCTCGAAGTTTTAATATTTCTTAGAAATTAATTCTATTATTAAATATACTATTAAAGTTTATAATAATATTAAATCTTTTATAGTTTATATTTACTAGTTAATCGCTAATAGACTATACTCTTATAATTTTAATCTCTCTATCTTTTAAAGAAAAAAGTCTATTATTATTATAATATCGAGTTTATCTTTAAATTATATAATGAAAAATAAAGATAATATCGAGAGTTATTATAGCGTTAATAATAAGTTTAAAAATTTCTTCTTAATAAAAGATTTTATTATAAAATAACGTCTTATAATTATTAAGATTAAAAATTATTTTTTAAAATAAGAATAAAAATTAGTTATATTAAAGGTTTATAATCGCGAGCTTTATAATATTAGCTTATTATTTATAATTAACGAAGATTTATTTATATTAATTATTATCGCGTTTTAGATAAATATATTAATTAAATAAAAATACTTTACTTTAAAAGAATATATTTTTATAAGAATATTAGTAAGAGAGAGTATCTACGCTAGTTTCGCGAAATCGAAATTAAGTTTTTTATAAGTTCTAAATATTTTACTATTAATTAAGTAAAAATTATTTATTATATATAATTTTTAGAAGATAACTCTAATATTTAATAATATAAATATTATTAAAACTATAATTTAAGAAATATAATTTTTAAATTTTTTAAGTAATTTTTATTTAATTTAATAGCGAATTTAGTAAATCGCTATCTTCTTATCTACGAAAAGTAAAAAAAGATTAAATAATATTTTAATTAGAAGATATCTATTTTTAAAGTCTATTTAAAGAAATTAGAGATCTATTCATTTTTATTTTTTAAGAAGTATTAAATTAATTTCTTCTTAACTACGAAGGTTACTATCGAAAGTTCTAAATATATATTAAAACCCTTAATATTCTTAGCATTTCTAGCATTTTAGCAAATTTCTTAAATAGCTTTATAATTTATATATAATATTTTATATAATTATATATATACTAATTATAGAATTACTTATTCTCTTCTTTATAAATCTTTTAATATTTATTATTATATTATAAATAAATAACTTTAATAATATATTTAAATATACGCTCTATTTACTTCTAAATTCTCTTTTATAATAATTTATACTTTTAATAATAGATTTATTACTTTTTAATCTTCTTTCGAGTCTTAACTCTTAAATATATTATTTTAAGTTATATATCGCTTTATCTAATTCTAATATAACTTAATTATATTAAAATTCGAAAAGTTATTATATTAAATTATTTAAATAATATTAAATAATATATAAATCGCTTTTTAATATTTAAATATATATATCGAAGTCTTATTCTCTATAATCTCTATATTAAGTCGCTTATATTTATACTTCTAAGTAAATTATATAAGCTTTAAAATAAAAATATATATCTAATTAATAGAAGATATATAAGAAAATTATAAATATATATCTTCTTCTAATAGCGATATTAATTAATTCCCTCTTTCTTTTCTTTAATAATAACTTTTCTAATCTTTATAATAAATTTCTATATAGACTTCTTACTAGAAAGATTATATAATTCTATATATTATATATTAATCTTAAATTTCTAAGCTACTTTATACTTAGACTTTAAAATCTTATTAATTTTAACTAGTTTTTTAATATATTTCTTCTTTTTAATAATAATTTTAGACTTTTAAATATAATATAAATCTTTTTTATTATAGAAAAAATACTCTTAAAATATAAACTTTATAGTCTCTATGAAACGACGTCGTATAACGAATTTAATAAAGACTTTATTAGATTAACGCCAGATACGTACTTTCCCCTATCGAGAATTTAAAACTATACTTATTTTATCGATCTAGATTACTCTTTTCTAATCTTCTATAATCTAATCCTTATATTATAAAGCGAATTAATATTAAGCTTTTATTATAGTCTTTATAAAGAACGATTTTTTAATAGTTTTATATAATTAAAAGTTATTATATCTAAGTACTCGTAAAACTATTATTAATAAGATTTCTTATTTCGCGACTATTATAAATAAAGTCTTTTTATAATTATAGCGATTTTTTTATATAGCGATAAGAATAGTACTCTTAGATTTAAATATAATAATAATAAGTTATTTAAATTTAAAGATATCGATAATATATAATAACTTTAAATTTTTAAATTTATTAAGATTATATTCTCTAATATAAGCTTAATTCTAAAGATATTTAACTATATAACGAGATATTTTAATAATTATAATAACGATTTTATTTATAATTTTAACTTCGACTAAAGCGAGTACTTATAATTTAATTTTATTATTATAATTAATACTTTAAATATTAGATATTATAATTAGAGATTAATAAGAAGATATCTACTTATTATATTAGATATAGATTAAAAATATATTAAAAAACTTTATATTCTTCTTTTATTTTCTATTTCTTATAATATTATTATTAACGTAAGTATATATAATATTACGCTATTATCGCTACTATATATATAATAATATCGTAATTATATATCTCTTATATATATAAAAATATCGCTACTATATACTTTATATATATATACTTCGAATATATAATATTAATATCGCTACTATATAAAGTATTAATATTTAAGATATTTAAGATATTTATTAAGAATATTAAGAGTTTTAAAGTCTTAATTCTAATATTTAAAACTTTCGATAATAATCTTCGTAAGCTTAGATTAAAGCTTAAAAATAAAATTTTAAATATTAATAATATATCGAAATAATAATAAGAAATTCTTATCTAAACTATTATATAGAAAAAGATTTTAAAATATATATATTTTAATAACGATTTCTATTCGAAATCTTTAAAAATTCTTATTAAAAATAAATTTTTAAAGAATTATATTTTAGTATTTAAATTAATTTGAATAATAGTATTAAAGTAATATATATTTAAGATAATAGCGTAAAGTATAAAATTGAATTTTCTAATTCTAATTATAAGAAAGATAGTTATTTTTATTATAATAAATAGAGTTATTAGATATCTAAGTATTTAAATCTTAATAAATTATTTATAATTAATATTAATATAGTATTAATAAAAAAAATTAAATCTTATAATTATCTTAAAAATAAGATAAGAATAATAATTAATAGAGATAATTTATTTTATTTTTATAAAGAAGTAAATAAAGCTTTAAAGTAAATAAAGATAACTCGTTACTTTATGTCACGGTTTCAATAACCTTACGATCTTACTTACTTATATTATAATTCAATTAAGCTTAGCGTATTAAGATCTTTCGATCTTTCTATCTTACTATAAAGCTTATACTTATAATAATTCTATATAGATAGTATTCTCTTTATACTATAATATAGAGTTATTATATATATTATTAAGTTTCTAATACTTTACTTAATACTAACATATATATAAATTTAATTTTATAAAAATATATAGTTTAATAAAATTTAATATCTTATAACGCTATTTTATCGTAATTAAAAGTATTAAGCGATTAAAGTATATACTACTATAGCGCGTATTAGCTAAACTATTAATTAATAAAAAATAAAAATAAAAATAAAAAATATAATATACTCTTCTACGCTATTAATTAAAAAGTCTTTAATATTATATTAAATATATTTAAATTAAATTAATTATAAATATTATTAAGTTTAATAGCGAAGTAATAGCGATTTAAAATTAACGCTAATAAATTAAAAATTAAAAAATTTATTAAATTTATTTAAACTATTAAATAAAAGCTAAATATATTCGCGATTATATACGCTATAATAGCGCGAAGTAAATTAAAAAATAAGTATTAGTCGAAAAGATATAGTATAATATAGAATATTAATCTATTATATTATACTCTAATATAATATAGATTATTAAGATTTATATAATTTTATATCTAATATAATATAAGATCTTAACGAGATATTTTACGATATAATATATCTATAATATTATACTATAAAATAATATATTTATAAAATATTCTAACTGAAATTTCTATATTTAGATATATTTATTCGATAAATTCGATATAATAGTTACTATTACTATAGCTATTACTATTATAGCTATTTACTATAACTACTTCTATTATAACTACTACTATTATATCTATTACTATTATATCTATTACTATTATATCTATTATCGAAATATAATCTTCGCGTATCTTAGTTATTATATTTTTCAGCTATCTAATTTTATACTATATTTAGAATCTAAGATTCTAGAGAATTAATTTATTCGTTCTATATATTATATATCTAATATTCTAATAGCTACTACTATTATAACTATTACTATTATAGCTATTACTATTTATTATTAAAATAGTTTATTATTATATAATAGCTATAATAGTAGTAGTTATAATAGAGGTAGTTATGGTAGAGGTGGTTATGATAGGGGCGGTCATGGTAGGGGCGGCCATGGTAGGGGCGGCCATGGTAGGGGCGGCCATGGTAGGGGCGGCCATGGTAGGGGCGGCCATGGTAGGGGCGGCCATGGTAGGGGCGGCCATGGTAGGGGCGGCCATGGTAGGGGCGGCCATGGTAGGGGCGGCTATGGTAGTGGCAGCCATGGTAGTGACAGTCATGGTAGATGATAGTGGTAGCCATGGTTGGCCAGAATGATGATTAGAATAGCTACTTATACTTCTAAATATAGAAATTTCAGTAGAAATATCTCATATATATATTATTTCATAGTATTATATTACAGATATATTATATCGTAAAATATCTCGCTAAGATCTCGAACTTATATTAGAAAAATAATATAATATTTAACTCTATTTATATTATATTCGAGTACGATATAATATTACTTAATATGAAATATTCTATAAAATATTCTATATCTTTTCGACTAGTAAAAATAAGTATAATTTAAAACTTTCTTAAGAGTTATTAAAGTTTAATAATATTTTTTATTATAAAAAAGTAGAAATCTTATTTACGCTTAAATAGAGAAATTATATTATTAAGATTAAAAGCGATAGAAAATCGTTATATAATTTTTTATATAATCTATCTTAAATAAAGTTAGCGATATTATAACGTTATTTAAAGAATTTTCTTTAAAAAAATTAGATTTACTATTCGACTTTTTTAATTAAAATATTAATTTTTTTTTTTTTTAAAAAGAATAGAGAGCTTTATCTTTATATTAATTATTAAAATTTAAACGCGATAGTTATTAAAAATTAATATTTATTACTTCTAATTATAAAGATTCTAAATTATTTATATAAATTTAAAATCTTTATAAAGCTAAATCTTAATAATATTTATTATTAAATTTAAATTAAAGAAGATAATAAGTAGAAAATAGCGTTTTATAATTACTATAATTATTTTAAATATTTAATTATATCTTTTAAATTTATTAATATATTAATAACTTTTTAAGTATATATTAATTATACTTTTATAATTAAATAAGAATAACTATTAATAATTAATAGCGATTTAATTTAGAAAAATAATTTTTATTAAGTAAAATTATAAGATTTATAATTAAGAGCTATTCGCTATTATAGTATTTATAAAATAATAATATTACTATTTAAAAGATAATATATTTTATATTAAAATTTTAATAAATTATAATAATTTTAAGAATTTTATAAAATAAATTAAAGTAAACTTTAGATAAATCTATTAGACGTTAAAGTTTACTATTTATAACTTTAAGATTTTTTATTAAATAGATAAATTAAATTTTATTAACTCGTTATTATAACGCTTTAATTATAAGAGAATTTCGCTATTAAATATTAAACTTTTATTAATACTATAAAATATATTTATATTTTAAATTAATAATAAGTAGTTATAAAGAGATAGAAAGCTTATAGCGACTATAGCGCTTATACTTTATATTATTAATATTTAAATAATTATTTTTAAAAGAGAGTTTAAAGTTATATAAGAGATTACTTATAACGTAGTTTAAAGATTAATAAAAATATTAATTAAAGATCTATAAGTTTATAATAATTAAATAAACTTTTTTTAAATTAATATAAATAAGTTAGTAATTAAATATCGCGTATATAATTAAATATAAATTTTAAATTTTAAAAAATTATTAAGATATAATAGTCGTCTTTATATTTCTAGAGATAAGATTTTAAAAAGAAGAGCTTATTAGTATATATAATAGAATAAGATAGAGCTAAACTAGAAACTCTTAAATTTATATATATAGTTAATTATTAATTTATTAGATCTACGCTTTTTAATTAAATATCGCGAGTAAATAAATTAATATTTATAATTGTTAAAAAAATAGATATATATTATTAATAAATAGAAAAACCTTTTTATTTTCTATTAACTTTTTAAAATTTTTAATTTTTAATTTTAGAGCGCAGTCTAGGCTTTTCGAATTTTTAAGAATTTTGAAATTTGGTCTTATAATTATTAAAGCGCAAGGAATTCAAATATCTCTCACCAGAGTTCGCTCGACAGCCGGACAGCCCTGATCAAAAAAAAATAGGTATACATTATTTGATTTTAGAATAGCTTTTTTGTTTTCTATTAAAATTTTTAGATTTTTTATTTAAACTATAAAGTATAATGTAGGGTTTCAGATAAAAAAAGAATTACTAAATTTAGTCTTATAGATATTTAAAGATAAGAAATTCAGATATCGCTCATTAAAGATCGCTCACTAAAATTTACTCGACAGCTCCGATTAAAAAAAAAAAATTATGAATTTAATTTATAGGCCTTTACTCGTTAATAAATATTATAATAATTTATTATTAAGATACTTTAATATTATAAAGATATATAAGCTATTTATTTATAGATATTATTAAAATAAAAGCTTAAAGTAAGTTATTAATTATATTAAGATATATAATATTTATTAACGAATTAAGACTTCGCGATATCGTCTATATAGCGAATTAAGCTCGCTTTTTATCGCTATTAAGTTATAAAAGAATTTTTTTATAAACTTTATTATCGATTTATTAATAAATAAATATAAGAATATTATTTATAATATTATTCTAATCATAGTAAATTAATTTATAAAAGTAATAAAATATATTTTTATATTTATTATAATCGATATCGCTTAGCTAATAAAAGTATTTTATTCTAAATTAGTATATTATTATAATATATTAAATAATTTTATTAATAATAGAGGCTTTATATTTATTAATAACTTTTAATTTATTATTTATTTTTATTCTAAAATTAAGCGATATTTAAGTATTATCTTTTACTCGTAAATCGATAAGTAAACTAAATAATAAAATTAGAATATTAGAATATTTCTTATACGTATTTACTAATAATAAATAAAATATTTAAATAAAATAATTATTAATAATAGAGTTCGCTTATATAAATAATTAATATTTCTTTATTAAAATAATATTATTCTTAAAATTTATTAGAAGATTAAGAATAACTTTATTAAGAGAAAGATACTCGCTATAAATAATAGAATAAAAAAATTATAAGTATTAAAGAATAAAATAATAAAGCGTCTTTATAGCGCTATTACGATTTAATTTAAATATTATAATAAAACGTATTAATCTTAAAGCTATAAAATAGACAATTTAATAATATTAGCGATTAAGAATTTAAAGTAAAAACGCTTAAATAAGAAGTTATTTTATTAATTTATAAGATTATCTTAAATTATAAATTAGATAAGAGCGTAGATATATCGTCTACTTTTATTCTTAATATATAAATTTTATAAATTTTTTTATATATCGTTATTTAAGTTTTATTATCTTCGTTATTATAATAATATAGCGAAAATCTTTATATAAACTCTTAATCTTATTAATAATAATAATCTTTAAAAAATTAAAGAAATTATTAATAAGATTAAGTATAAGAAAGACGTTTAATATAAAGTTAAATAAATAAATTAAAGTAAAGAATATAATTAATAACTATTAGATAATAAACTTATTAATATTAATAAATTAAGTTAAGTTTATAAATAGATAAATAATAAGCGAAAGTATTAAGTAATAAATAATAAGTTCTTTATTATTAAAGAGTTTAATTAATTATATAAATTAACGGGTAAAGGCCTATGAATTAAATTCATAATCATTTTTTTAATTAGAGCTATCGAGGAGCGATCTTTAATAAGCGAACTTTAATAAGCGATATTTGAATTCCTTATGCTTTAATAATTATAAGACTAAATTTAAAAATTCTTTTTTTCTTTAAAAGCCCATAATTCGTTCTATAATTTAAAAAAAAATCAAAATTTTAATAGAAAACAAAAAAGTTATTCTAAAATTAAATAATGTGTACCTGTTTTTTAATTAGAACTGTTCGGCTGTTCAGCGATCTTTGATAAACGAACTTTAGTGAGCGATAGTTAAATTTCTTGCGCTTTAATATTTATAAGACTAAATTTAAAAATTCTTTTTTTATCTAAAAGCCTATATTTCATTCTATAATTAAAAAAAAATCTTAAAATTTTAATAGGAAATTAAGAAGTTATTCTATATATTAATAATATATATCTATTTTTTTAATAATTACGAACGTTTAATAATTGCGAACGCTAATTTATTTATTCGCGATAACTTAGTCGATCTAATTAAAGAGCGTAGTAACTTTAAATTTATAATTAACTATATATATAAATTTAAGATTTTTAAACTTAACTCTATTTTATTCTTTTATATATATTAATAATAAGTAAGCGAAGATAATAAAATAAAATATAAATATCGATTAAATTAGATATATTTCTAGATAATATTTATACTATATACGTACTTCTTTATATTTACTATTATTAAAATATAAATTAATAAAATAATTATATTATTTAATTATCTATTAAGCTTTATTATAGAGAAAATTTATTATATTAAGATATATATTATTAATATAAATATATTTTTATTTAAGATAGTTATTAAAGAACTATCTAAGAATCTCACGCTAGCGTTATTATTAAAAAAAGATTGCTATTTAAATATTCTTTATTATCTTAATATTAAATATTATTACGAACTTCTTTATTAAACGTCTTAATTAAACTTAATATCTTAATACTATAGAGACTTCTTTTACTATAAATCTATATTTATAGAATTATTATATTATATATATATTATATATATATATAATTTTACTTAGAACTATTTTTTAATAATAGTAATAATATCTTAGTCGATTTAGATTTAGTACTAGCTATTCTTATTATATTCGTCTATCTTATCTTTATCTAATATTTATATAAACTCTATAATACTTATTATTAAAGAAATATATAAAGAATATTACTTCTATTAAACGTAGTATTTCTAGAGTTTTAAAGATATTTATCTTATCTTAATTTAACTTCTAATTAAACTCTATTATACTTATCTATAATAATTTTTAATTAAATTATTTATATTATTATAGCGTATAATAATTATATTTTTAACTTTATTCTCGACTTTATAATAGAGTAAATAATCTCTTTATAAGTTATAATTATTATAATAATTAATTAAATTATAATAGTTTTTAAAATTAGACTAATATCTATTAAAGCTAAAATTCGCTTTATTAGATATTAAGTTATTACTTCTTAATATAAGCTATAATAATAATTAATTATAAAGAAAACTACGAAGAAATCTACGGAGAAATCTACGGAGAAAAATGCGGAGATATCTATAAAGAAGACTACGGAGAATAAGAGCACGGGCAGCAGCAGTCCTATTTAAGCCGACACACTCTTCACATTTCCACATTAAGCCACCACTCAGAATTGCGGAGATTCTTACGCTCGCCTTAACGATACTTCACTTTCTACTCTCGCCTCTCAACTCGTCTCTCAACTCGCCTCTCTATCTAACTACCTTTACTACGCGAAAGATATAAAGGCCATAGATTAAGAATAGGTGCTATAGAGAAGATTTAGAAGAAGTAGGTCTATAGTATATAGTATATCTCTAATATCTTTATATCTACAGCGAGAACGCTATTATTTTTCTTCTTCGATAATATTTATTATAAATTTCTTTACTAGACGTCTCGATTAAGCTTAGTATCTTAGTACTATAGAGACTTCTTTCACTATAGACTTATATTTATAGAATTATTATATTATATATATATTATTTATATATATAATTTTACTTAGAACTATTTCTTAATAAATATTAAATTAAATTAATTAAATTAATTCTCTAATAAATAGATAATTAAAGTATAATTTTCGAGTTAATATTTATTAATATTTATTATATATCGACGAAGGCTCTTAAACTTCTTCTTTAATAACTTATTTATTATCTTTAACTTTATTATACGCTTATTTATCGCTATAAGTTAATTTTAAAGATTTATAATTATAATAGAGATAGTTAAAGCTATTACTATCGTATATTTTTATAATTTATATTATTAAATAATCTTTTTATCGAGCTTAACTTATTAATAAGATAATTGCTAAAATTATTTAACGCGATAATAACATTATATTAATTTTCTTACTCGCGTTTAAAAATATAGAGGAATTTTAATATAGCGATTAATATCGCGCTTTTCGATTTTATAATTATTATAAAAAGAAGATTTACTTTAAATATATAAATCGTCGCTTTAATAAAAGTAAGTTCTATATAATAAATTAGATATTAGAATTTATTAGTAATTATATATATAAAGCGATAGTAATAAAAATAATTAGAGATTAATAATTATATTTATAAGATAATTATATACTTATTATTAAAGTTATTATTATTATTAAAAAAGAGTATTATAAAATTATTAGTTTACGTATTAACGTAATTAATAATTATAAGATATTTATAATAAAAAGAGATTAGTATATATAAAAGAATAAGATAGAGTTAAATTAGAAAATCTTAAATTTATATATATAGTTAATTATTAATTTATTAGATCTACGCTTTTTAATTAGATATCGCGAGTAAATAAATTAGCGTTTATAATTATTAAAAATCTCTTTCTTTACTTTTAACCTTTTAATAACTTTATTATTTTCTATTAAAATTTTAAGATTTTTTTTTAAATTATAGCTCGAAATTTACACTTTTTAATAATAATAAAAATTCGAAATTCGATTTCATAATTATTAAAGTCTAAGAAATTTAAATATTAATTATTAAAGTTCGCTCGATAGCTCTAATTTGAAAATAGATATATATTATTTAATTTTAAAATAACTTTTTTATTTTCTATTAAAAATTAAAAATTTTTTATTTAAATTATAGAACGTAATATAGGCTTTTAGATAGAAAAAGAATTTCTAAATTTAATCTTATAGATATTTAAAAGCGAGGAATTCAGATATCGCTTATTAAAGATCGCTTATTAAAGATCGCTCACTAAAATTTACTTAATAGCTTCGATCTAAAAAAATGATTATAAATTTAATTTATAGATCTTTACTCGTAGATTATTAATATAATAAGATATATTATATTAATATTAATATTATAGCGCTAAAGTAAATACTTATAAGAGAGATATTAGAAGTTATAAAAAATAAAAATAAATAATTTAAAGAGAGTTTTTATATTCTTTTTTATAGTATTATTATTAATAAATAATATTTAATAATATAGATATTAGCGATATAATAATATTTCGCTATTATCTATAAAGTCGCGTTATCTAACTATCGTTATTATTTCTACTATTATTATTAATAATTAAGAATATTATCGCGAATATATCGCTCTATTAATTACTTTCTTCGAATATTTATAATTAAGATTATTATTATATTACTTCGCTGTAAATATAATATATTATAGAAATAACGTTACTTATAAAAAAGCTCTTCTCTCTTCTTTTATCTATTAAGTTTTTTAGATTTTATTATAAATTTTTAAAATAGATATTATTCGCTATAAAGGCTATTAACTAGCGATATAAAAACGCTAATATTAAATATATTATAGAAGCGATATTATTTTTTAAAGATAATATTATTATTATACGAGTAAAGGTTTATAAATTAAATTTATAATTATTTTTTTAATTAGAACTATCGAGTAAGTAGATAAGTAATCTTTAGTAAGCGAACTTTAATAAGCGATATCTAAATTCCTTACGCTTTAATAATTATAAGACTAAATTTTAAAATTTTTAAAGATTCGAAAAGTATAAATAACGTTTTAAAATTTAAAAAAAAATCTTAAAATTTTAATAGAAAATAAAAAAGTAATTCTATATATTAATAATATATATCTATTTTCTTAATAAGAGAGATATAAGAGAGCGAGATTTTAATAGTTACGAATATTAATTTATTTATTTATAATAAATTAGTTAATCTAGTTAAAAAGCGTAGAGAATTTAAATTATTAATTAATTATATATATATATTTAAGATTTTCAATTTTAACTCTATCTTATTCTTTTATATTAATATATATAAAAGAATAAGATAAAGTTAAATTTAAAAATCTTAAATTTATATATATAGCTAATTATTAATTCGAGTTCTCTACGCTTTTTAACTAGATCGATTAAGTTATCGCGAATAAATAAATTAGCGTTCGTAATTATTAAAGTCTCTCTCTCTCGCGTCTCTCTTATTAAAAATAGATATACGTTATTATAATATAGAATAACTTTTTTATTTTCTATTAAATTTTAAAGATTTTTTTCTAAATTATAGAATAGAATATAGACTTTTAGATAAAAAAAGAATATCTAAATTTAGTCTTATAATTATTAAAGCGTAAGAAATTCAAATATCGCTTATTAAAGTTCGCTTATCAAAGATCGCTTATTAAATTTACTCGATAGCTCTAATTAAAAAAAATGTTTATAAATTTAATTTATAGATCTTTACTCGTATACTAATAATATATTAATAGCGTATCTATAACGCGTAATAGTTAATTCTATTATATTATTAAAACGATATTATAATAGATTAACTCTTTTCTCTTATTTCTCTATTAAAGTTTAATTTTTTTTAATAAAATTTTTATTTATTTAAACGCTTAAAGATTAAGATTTAGAAGAGAAAATAATTATTTAATTTAATACTATTATAAACCTTAACGCTATTTATATTTAAACGCCGATATTATATACGAGTATAGAGATCTATATCGAAAGTTCTATACTCGTTAAGACTCTTACGCTTAAACTTCGAATAACGTCTTATCTAAAGAATTCTTTAGATAATACGTCTAAAGTTCTTCGAAATCGCATCTAGCTCTAGTTAGGTTTCGGGACTTAATACCTCTATTAAGTTAAGAGAAATATCTAAAGTCTTATCTATACGCTATAAAAAGATATTTCTAGACTTTCCCTCTATAGAGTCGCTTTTCGAAAGTAGAATTAGAGCTATACTAGTACGAGTATAGAACTTTCGATATAAATCTCTAATTTACTGGCCGGAAAGGTATGGTATGGTATGGGATATTGACCTGCCATACCATACTCTGATATGGTATGGGTTATTGAGATTTGCATGATCCCATACCTGGTATGATATGGGATCTTGGTGGGATATCCCACGGTATGATATATCTGTGGTATCATACCATGAAATGGTATATGTATGGGATATCCCGACTGGAATTTCTATATTTAGATATATTTATTCGATAAATCCGACATAATAGCTACTACTACCATGGCTGCCACTACCATGGCTACCTACCATGGCTGCCCCTACCATGGCTACCACTATCAATGCCTGCCACTACCATGCCTGCCACTACCATGCCTGCCACTATTATGCCTACTACTACCATACCTGCCATCGAAATATGGCCCCCGCGCATCCCAGCCACCATGTTTTCCAGCTACCTGATTTTGTACTATATTTAGAACCTGGCCACGGAGAGCTTCTAGAGAATTGATCCGTCCGTTCTACACATCACATACCTGACATTCTAATAGCTACCACTACCATGGCTACCACTATCATGGCTACCACTATTTATTACTGAAATAGCCTACTATTATATGATAGTAGCTATGGTAGTAGTAGTTATGATAGTGGTAGCTATGGCAGTGGCAGCCATGGTAGGGGTGGCTATGGTAGGGGCAGTCATGGTAGGGGTAGTCATGGTAGTGGCAGGCATTGGTAGTGATAGCCATGATAGGGGCAGCCATGGTAGGTAGCCATGGTAGTGGCAGCCATGATAGTAACAGTCATGGTAGATAATAGTGGTAGCCATGGTTGGTCAGAATGATGATCAGAATAGCTACTTATACTTCTAAATATAGAAATCTCAGTGGGGATATCTCATACATATACCATTCCATGGTATAATACCACAGATATACCATACCGTAGGATATCCCGCCAAGATCCCGAACCCATATCAGAAAAATGGTATGGTATCCGACCCTATCCATACCATACCCGGGTACGGTGTGGTATCACTTGATATGGAATATCCCATGGAATATCCCATATCTTTCCGGCCAGTAAATTCTCTATAAAGGTCTATAAATTAAATTTATAATAATTTTTTAATTAGAGATATCGAGTAAATTTGATAAGCGATCTTTAATAAGCGATATTTAAGTGTCTTATCTTTTAATAATTATAAGACTAACTTTAGAAATTCTTTTTTTATCTAAAAGCTCATATTTCGTTATATAATTTAAAAAAAGAAATCTTAAAATTTTAATAGAAAATAAAAAAGTTATTTTAAAATTAAATAATATATATCTAATTAAGACTATTCGACTTAATAGCTATCGAGCGAAGTTTAATAAGCGATATTTAAATTTCTTATACTTTAATAATTATAAGACTAAATTTAGAAATTCTTTTTTAATCTAAAAGCCTATACTTTATTCTATAATTTAAAAAAAATTATCTTAAAAATTTAATAGAAAATAAAAAAGTTATTCTATATATTAATAACGTATATCTATTTTTTTAATAAGAGAGATAAGAAGGCGTAGAAGAATTAGATTTTAATAATTATAAACGCTAATTTATTTACTCGCGATAATTTAGTCGATTTAATTAAAGAGCGTAGCGAATTTAGCTTTATAATTAACTATATATATAAATTTAAGATTTTTAAGCTTAATTCTATCTTATTCTTTTATATAAGTAAAGGCCTATGAATTAAATTCATGGAGTTGGATTTTTCATTTTTCTAAGTCAAATGGAGTTGGATTTTTCTAAGTTAAATGGAATTTTAGCCCTAGCCCTAAGTTAAATCGAACTCTGATCGCTTGCTATGCGTTTTTGACCTACTTCCACCACTATAAAATTAATTTAATCTATGTGGTATACAGGTACATATGTGCGGAGAGAGGCGCGCTAAGGCCTAAGGTGTATTAAGTGTAAAGGATTAATCCGTAATAATTGCCCACAAAAAACAGAGAAAGGCCATGTCCTTATGGCAAGAAGTATCGAAATATCGGAAAGAAATGGAGATAACATGCTAATTAGTGGTGTGAATCCCACATTATCTCCTGCCGCAGTGAAATCATTCGAATAATGAAATAGCTGTCAGAGCAAGACATCGGATGGTTTCAATTCGTCCAAATATGTATCGTCCGATGTTCCTCCTGCAGAGGCCCAATTGGCTGTGATCGTCGCAGTAGATCCTCCTCTTGTGACGTTATTGCAGTGATATACCATATTAATGCAGTGGGGATGACAGGCCAAGTTGTAGTGGTGTTCTCCGCTTGCTGAGTAATGATTTGATGTGGAACCGTGGAGAGCATATGACGTGGGATCTTGGAGAGCTGAGCCGTGTTCTTGACGATGGTGGCCTAGTTGCCGCTTGATTTCTCCGTAGTGTTCTCCGCATTTATCTATTGTAGTTCCTCCTCTTACTCCTTAATGTAGTGGGGATAATAGGCCAAGTTATAGTGGTATTCTTCGCTTGCTGAGTGATGATTTAATGTGGAATCGTGGAGAGTATATAACGTGGGATCTTGGAGAGCTAAGCCTGTTCTTGGTGCTGGGAGCCTTATTATCGCTTGGTTTCTCCGTAGTATTCTCCGTATTCGCCTGCTGTAATGACTTCTCTTGCACTGGCTGAGTAGATTGGTGTAAGACCGTGGAGAGTAAGCCTGTTGTGTTACTACTGCTGATGACTGTCTCCGCAATATTCTCCATAGTATTCTCCATATTCGCCTATTATAGATCCTCCTCTTATTTAATTAAGTACGAGGGTACCGAGGGTAAATATGTTTATATTAATGGAATTAATAGAATTAATAGAATTAATAGAATAGTAAAAGAAGAATAATTACACAAATAGGTGGAAGGATTATTATTCGATCTCGAACGCGTTTAGTATTATTATAATATTTAAATATTAGTTTAATTTATCTATCGCTAGCTTAAGAGAAGTATATAGAAGAGAATATATCCGTTTAGACTCTTTTTAAGGGTTTTTCAACGCGTTTATAAGTAGTAGTAGATAGCTATTAGACTCGCTTACGACCTCGATTGCCAGTAGTAGCGGATTCGCCGAGGGGTGGCCTAGGGCTATTAGTAGGGCCTCTAAAAGAGGCGGGCAAAAGGGGTGTACGTGCCTGAACCGGACTCTTTTTAAGAGTCTTTCAACGCGTTTATAAGTAGTAGTAGATAGCTATTAGGCTCGCTTACGGCCTCGATTACCAGCAATAGCGAATTCGCCGAGAAGTAGCCTAGGGGCGTTAGTAAGAGGCTCTAATTGAGTGAGAAATACCGAAGACGATTATATTCATATTAATGAAATTAATAGAATTAATAGAATTAATAAAATAATAAAAGAATAATAAATAGATGAAAGAATTATTATTCGATCTCGAACGCGTCTAATATAACTACTATAACTATTATATTTAAATATTTATTTAATTCATTAATAGTAGACTAAACTTTATAATTTTTATAGCGTTAAAAAGCGTAAAGCGAGCTTTATAATTTAAGGAATTATAAAGTAACTATATATATCGTAAGCTAAGTACTTTAAAGTATAAAACTTCTATATATAAATTTTTAATAAGAGAGATATAAGAGAGCTATTGGGCTAATTTAGTCGATTTAATTAAAGAGCGTAGCGAACTTAAATTAATAATTAGTTATATATATAAATTTAAGATTTTTAAGCTTAACTCTATCTTATTCTTTTATATATACTAATATACTATTCTTTTATATATACTAATATTATATTAAGAGTTTCTTTTAGAATTTAATTTTAATAATATATCTTATATATTTAGAGACTTAGCGAATATAGATTTACTTTATATATCTCGAAGTTTTAATATTTCTTAGAGATTAATTCTACTATTAAATATACTATTAAATTCTATAATAATACTATATCTTTTATAGTCTATATTCGCTAGCTAATCGCTAGTAAACTACGTCTTTATATAAATATATAGAATAATTAATAATTCTTTATATTAGTATATAAGTAAAGGCCTATAAATTAAATTTATAAAGTTAAATTTTTCATTTTTCTAAGTTAAATAAAGTTGAATTTTTCTAAGTTAAATAAAACTTTAACTTTAACTCTAAGTTAAATTAAACTCTAATCGCTTACTATACGTTTTTAATCTATTTTTATTATTATAAAATTAATAAAGAAGATAAAAGCTTTATTTCTAAATTAAATCGAATTTTATTTACTTACTATATAATAAATAGTCTACTTCTATTACTATAAATCGCTAATTAATTATACTTTTATAAGTAAAGACCTATGAATTAAATTCATGGAGTTGGATTTTTCATTTTTCTAAGTCAAATGGAGTTGGATTTTTCTAAGTCAAATCGAATTTTAGCCCTAGCCCTAAGTCAAATCGAACTCTAATCGCTTGCTGTGCGTTTTTGACCTACTTCCACCACTATAAAATTGATTTAATCTATGTAGTATATAGGCATATATATGCGGAGAGAGGCGCGCTAAGGCCTAATTAGGAAGGTGTATTAAGTGTGGAGGATTGATCCGTAATAATTGCCCATAAAAAACAGAGAAAGGCCATGTCCTTATGGCAAGAAGTATCGAAATATCGGAAAGAAATGGAGACAACGTGCTAATTAGTGGTGTGAATCCCACAATATCTCCTGCCGCAGTGAAATCTTTCGAATAATGAAATAGCTGTAGACATCGGACGGTTTCAATTCGTCCAAATATGTATCGTTCGATGTTCCTCCTGCAGAGGCCTAATTGCCTGTGATCGTCGCAGTAGATCCTCCTCTCGTGACGTTATTGATGTACCATATGAATGCAGTGGGGATGATAGGCCAAGTTGCAGTGGGGATGACAGGCTAAGTTGCAGTGGTGTTCTCCGCTTGCTGAGTGATGATTTGATGTGGAACCGTAGAGAGCATATAACGTGGGATCTTGGAGAGCTGAGCCGTGTTCTTGGTGCTGGGGGCCTTATTGCCGCTTGGTTTCTCCGCAGTGTTCTCCGCATTCGCCTGCTATCGTGACTTCTCTTACCCTGGCTAAGTGGATTGATGTGAGACCGTGGAGAGTAGGCCTATTGTGTCACTGCTGCTGATGACTATCTCCGTAGTGTTCTCCGCAGTGTTCTCCGCATTCGCCTGCTGTCGTGACTTCTCTTGCCCTGGCTGAGTGGATTGGTGTGGGATCTTGGAGAGCTAAGCCGTGTTTTTGACGATGGTGGCCTTGTTGCCGCTTGGTTTCTCCGCAGTGTTCTCCGCATTTGCCTGTTGTAGTTCCTCCTCTTGCTCCTCCTCTTGTAGAGTATCAGACTGAGTGGCTAGCTGAGTGGCTGACTGAGTGGATGACTGATATAACGTGGGATCTTGGAGAGCTGAGCCGTGTTCTTGACGATGGTAGCCTTGTTGCCGCTTGGTTTCTCCGCAGTGTTCTCCGCATTTGCCTGTTGTAGTTCCTTCTCTTGCTCCTTAATATAGTGGGGATAATAGGCTAAGTTGCAGTGGTGTTCTCCGCTTGCTGAGTGATAATTTGATGTGAAACCGTGGAGAGCATATAACGTGGGATCTTGGAGAGCTGAGCCGTGTTCTTGACGATGATAGCCTTATTGCCGCTTGATTTCTCCGTAATGTTCTCCGCATTTGCCTATTGTAGTTCCTCCTCTTACTCCTCAATGCAGTGGGGATAACAGATTAAGTTACAGTGGTGTTCTCCGCTTACTAAATGATGATTTAATGTGGAATCGTGGAGAGCATATGACGTCCGGACGCGTTTAATATGACTACAATATTTGAATATTAGTTTAACCCACCTACCGCTGGCTTAAAAGAAGTATATAGAAGAGAACGTATCCGTTTAGGCTCTTTTTAAGGGCCTTTTAATGCGTTTATAAGTAGTAATAGATAGCTGTTAGACTTACTTACGGCCTCGATTATCAACAGTAACGGATTTATCGAGAGATAGTCTGGGGGCGTTAGTAAGGGGCTCTAATTAGGCGAGGGGTACCGAAGACGATTATATTCATATTAGTGAAATTAATAGAATTAATAGAATTAATAGAATTAATAGAATAATAAAAGAATAATAAATAGATGAAAGGATTATTATTTAATTCTAAACGCGTCTGATATAATTACTATAACTATTATATTTAAATATTTATTTAATTCACTAATAGTAGGCTAAACTTTATAATTTTTACAGCGTTAGAAAGCGTAAAGCGAGCTTTATAATTTGAGGAATTATAAAGTAACTATATATATCGTAAGCTAAGTACTTTAAAGTATAAAACTTCTATATATAAATTTTTAATAAGAGAGCTTAGAAGAATTAGCGGGCTAACTTAGTTAGTCTAACTAAAGAGCGTAGTAACTCTAAATTTATAATTAATTATATATATAAATTCAAGGTTTTATAGCTTAGCTCTATCTTATTCTTTTATATATACTAATTTAAAAAAGTAGTATTTACTTAATAATCTTATTCTTAATATATCTTATTAATTAAGTAAATTATCTTTTTAATAAATTATCTAGAGTTATAATTAATAGATTAGTTTTATTAATAATTTAGCTTAAGATTATATATAATTAATTATAAATAAAGATCTTAAAATATAAATATAAATTAATTTACTATAAAAATTTATTTTAAAATTTATTAATTATTATATTAAAGGCTAATTAGATTAGAAATTAAATATATTAAAAGAGAATATATAAATTATTCGAATTAGGCGAAATTAGAGAAATATATAATATATAATATTATTTACTATTATATTCGCTCTTAAAAATATAATAATCGAGTATTTTAGACTTAATATATTTAATTTATAAATATATTCTATTATATAAATCTATACGCTATTTTAAATTTCTTAATAATATTATTATATAATTCTATTTTAATTTTAAGTAATAAGATAAAAGCGAGATTAATTTAAAGATATTTATTATTTTAATAGATAAAAGAAAGCTATCTTTCTTATTAACGACTTAATCTCTATTATTATAAATAATTTTAATTTTAAAAAACTTATTAAAAACTTAACTATTAAATTAAGTAATATTCTTATTAAGAGTATAAAGAATTATTCTAAATATATAGAAATTAGCTATTTAATATAGATTAAGATTATTCTAAATAATATTAATTAGCTAAGTACTAAAGTCGTTTAATAATTACTTAATAAATTAATTAATTACTTTTTATTTTTCGAAGCTTATTAAGATATTATTATCTATATCTTATAATATTTAAATAATTTTCTTTATATTAATCTAATCTTAAGTAATTAAATTAGAGTTTCGAAGTTTTATATTTTTTATTAATTTAAAAATTTAAATAAATTTTTAAAGATAAAATATTTTTAATATAGGATTAAGCGATATAATCTAACTTAACACTCTTAATAATTAAAAAAATTTAATAAAAATTATTATAAAAGTATATAATTATACTATTAAAAGAAGTAAAATTCTTTTAAATATCTTAAAATATATAATTAACGATTTTAATATCGTAGCGATTTTATATAAAGATCTTATTTTAAAAAATAAACTTAATTACTTTTAATATTTAAGCTAAATTAAACTTTATTAATATATTATAATTAAATTAAATAATAGTATTAAAAAAATCTTAAAGTAAAAATAAGCGATAAGATTATTATAAAGAAGAATAAAAGTAATATTAGATAAAGTTATAATAATAACTATCTTAAAGTTATTTTATACTCTTTATAATATAATATTTTAAAATATAATTTTATTAATATCTTTATAACTATTAAAAAAGAAGTATTAGCTATTAAGATAAGAGATTATATTTTAAATAATTTTAATTATAATAATTTAATTTTTATTAAAACTTATTTATATCTAATCTTAGATATTAATTTAATAATTATATACTTCGTATAAAAATTAATTTTAATTATTAATATAATATTATTTATAGTTTTATTAGATCGCGAAGAGATTAAAATTAATAATAAAATTAATATTCTTTATAGAGTTAATATTATTTTTCTTTAAACGAATTTAAATTAAATAAAGATAGAAGTTTTCGATAACGATCTATTTATATTATATATCGTTTAATAAAAAAAAGATATAATATTAAGTTTAAAAAATATAAATAAAGTTATTAAAGAATTTAAATAAAGAAAAATATATATTAATTAAGAAATATACGTAAAATATAAGAGAAAAATTAAATTATTGTTAAGTAAAAAAAAAAAAAAATATCTAACGCGAAAAGTTTTAATAGCTAAAAAAAGAATATTATATTAAAAAAAGTCGCGATATTTTAAAACTATTATTAACGCGAAAATCTTCTTATTCTATAACTTAAAATACTTTAATTTATAAAAGAAATTATTAAGAAAAAATATATTTAACGCGAAAAGTTTTAATATATAAAAAAAGAAATATTATATTAAAAAAAGTTATAATATTTTAATATTATCGTTAGCGCGATAAGCTATTTATACTATACTTAAAAATTTTCTACTTAATAAAAAAAAAATACTTATATATCTTATTTTATAATTATTTTATAAATTTAAAGAGTTATCGAGCTTATATTATAATAGAATTATTATAAAGAGACTTTATAAGTAATACTCTCTCTATTAAACTACTACTTTATTTAATATTTAATTTTATTTAATATTATTATAAAGTAAGTCTCTCGCTATATAGATATTATAATAGAAAAAAAGAATATTATTATCTATTATACGTAAGTCTTCGAAAAATATAGAGTTTAATATATTTAAAAGAAGATATTATAAATAGAAAAGTTTTTTAGCGTTTAAATTAATATAATATATTCTTATAATAATATCTCTATATCTCTAACGTAGAATTTATTTAAATATATCTTACTTTTTTTTTTTTAGATATATTATATTAATAGATCGATATAGAAGAGATCTTCTACTTATCTTCGCTATTAACGTTATTTATTTAATTAAAAAAAGACTATTAGCTTAATCTAGCGTTTATATTCTATATTAATTATATAAAATAAATTATTATTATTATTAAATATTACGTTATATTAATTTAAGAGATAAATAAATAATTATTTAATAGAAGAATTATATTTATATAATTTAAAGCTAAAAATTCTTTAATAGACTTTTATAGAGCTTATTTATTATATATCTCGATATTTTTAAATCTTATTTATTTAATCTAAATCTATATTATTCTAATTTATATCGCTCTTATACTCTATTTAAAGATTAATTTAATTACTATTTTTATAAATATATTTAAAGATATATTTATAGACTTTAATATTAGCGTAAATCTCTATATTAATATAAGCGTTATATTTAATTAATAAATAAGAATTATAGAGTATTATCTAGTAATTCTATTTAAATTTATTATTTAATATCTTAATAGATTATATTAATAATATATAAGATATTTAAAATCTAATTTAAAGACGATATAGTTATTAAAGTTTTTCGAAAATCGCTTATTATATATATTCTTATTTAAATCTTAATAAGATAAAATAATATTTATTTTATTAATAATATATTAATTATAGTTTTTATAAAGTATATATCTAATAACGATTATATAGAGATTAGAAAATAGACTTTAATTAGAAATCTTAGTATTAATAACGATATCTATCTTAGCGATATTAAAGAATTAATCTTTAGAGTATAATATAATAAGAATATAAATATATAATAGATCTTATTTTTAAAATTCTATAGTATAGATATAGATGGAAACTCGATTTATTATTTATAAAGTTAGTTAAAATTAAAATTAATCGATATTTTAATCGATTATACTTCGCCTTTATAAGAATAAAGAATTTTTTTAAATAATATTATAGAGTTAATCGATAGAAATTACGACGTATAGAGAGTTAAATTATATTAAAAGTATTTCTATAAATTATTATCTATATTAATTATCTAACTAATATATTATTTAAAAAGTTACTCTATTATTTAAAAAGTTACTCTATTAAATAAAAAGAAGAAGAATTATTATATTATAATAAGAGGTAAAAAGAATAAAAGTATATCTAATATCTTTCTCTTTAGAATATTATTTATAAAGATTTTTAGTTTTAATTTAAATATTCTAGTAATTAGATTAGATTAATTAATAATCTATTTATTAAATAAAAGATTTTTAATAATCTCAATTTATTTAAGATTATAGATAAAAGTTATAAAGAGATTTAGCTAGTTAAATTTAATAGATAGAGTAATAATATTCTAATAGAGTTATTTTATAAATCGTAGATTTTCTTAATAGAAGAAAGAAAGAATAATACGTTATTTAATAGTCTAATTATTTATAATAGTTTTATCGATATAAGTATTAACGACTATTTAATAGATATTAGCTTAAATAATCTTCTAATTTATCTTTAACTAATAGAGTTTATTATTTTTAATAATTATATAGATATTGTAGATGAAATACTATAATAATCTATTATAGTAAAGAAAATAATTAAATTTATCGAGATAATTCTATATTATATATCTATAAGAAGTTAACGATTAATAGAATAGAAAAAATAGATAATATAGATTTATAATATAAAATAAGCGTTACTCGTATAAAGCTATCTTAGTTAATAGTTTTACTAATTTATAAAGTAATTTTATTATTACTACGTTAATAAGTAAGAAGACTCTTACTTAATATAATATCTATATTAGATATATTATTATATAATAATTATTTATTAAATAGAAATATAAGAGAGTAGCGTAAGAGTATATAGATTAAATATTAATATGAAATACTAAATCTCTTATTACTTTAAGTCTCTACTAAGATATTCTTAGTCTTAAATATATCTAATAAATTATTTATTTTACTCTCTTAAGCGATAGCAATTTTTATTAGAACTAGTATAGGTGCGATATTAATATAAGTAAGATAGAACGAGAATAATAAGACTATCGAATTATATAGGTGGAAAGAAGATATAATATAATAGAGGATATCTTCGCTAAGGCTCGCTAGTTATAGAACTAAGTAGTATATTAAGAATACGCTTATAATATTATTCTTTTCTCTTAAATAGCTATAGTCTCTATTCGATAAACGCCGACGCCGAGGTAACAAATTTAATCGAGATTCTTTCCTTACATTCAATAGCTTCCTTATGTTAATTATTAAATAACTCTATTATTAATAGTCTAATATGCCTTAAATTACTATCCTACCTACTTCTAATAAGAACGAATTAAATTAGACCCTAAAGTAGCAAAAAAAATTCACGAAAATCAGTAAGAGATAGATATTTCTTGAAAAACGTAATAATTTTCTCTAGCGTATTCCACTACTTTCAGAGTACTAATTAATAATAATTGAGTATCGAGTAGCTGTTAGTTATCTTTTAAGTGATCTATTTCTTACTTTACGTACTATATTTAGCCTTATATAAACTACTACTATCTGAGAAATACTTCGAGATAATATTAATTTATATGCCTCTGTCTAAAGTTCTCGCGATTCTTATTAATACTCTATAACTATATTAGAGCTAAAAATCTTCGTCGCTATTACGATCTATATGAGAATCTTTTATTTTTCTACTATTTATAATTATTGGAGAACTAATGAAATTACATCTGTGACTTTAATAATTATAAAGAAAATGACTCGGGACCGCTATATTCTTCTCCGAAAGTATATATATTATTTAAATCTCACTTAAGAGGATCTTATAACTATTAAAATAGATCGATAAAAGTAGTCGGTATGATATAAGAAATTTCTTTTATTTACCAGCGAGATTCGAAAGAATTAGAGTTTTCTTAAAACCCCGAGTTCTTATATAGCGATTGATAAATATATGATTAAGAAGATAGGGCGTATATCTTATTCTACTATGACTTTAGATAAGCTAATTAAGAAGGGATATAAGCTTTTTATAATTAATGATAAGGGCTATATCTATAATTACGTATAGTATTCCCCGATATAAAGACTAGAAGATAGGCTAAAAATCAAAAGAACTTAAAGAAATATTAGCTATAATATTTAAGTTAGCTACAAATATCCTTTTAAAGAATATCATTCTCTTTATAAATAACTATTTTACTTATCTAAAGCTGGCTATAACTCTAAGAGATAGGAGAATTACGGTGTATGAAACTATAAAGCTTACTCGACGAGATCTTTTAAAATTACTTATAGAGATAAAACAGATATTTACTAAGGATATTCCCTACGAAGTCCTTACTATAATAATTTAGAATAATATTCTTATAGTAGCCTAATAAGATAATAATCTCGTTTTAGAACTTATTACTAAATATGATATTCGAGAAATTAATAACTATATCTCTAAAAAAAGAAAACGTCCTAGCAAAACCAGTATAAATGCTTATATTGCTTTATCTACTTTCAAGGAGAATAGAAAGGATATCTAGAAGAAGGAATTTAAGATTTCTAAGCTTTTCTACTATTATAATAAGTATATAGAAGAGATAAATCGATTTAATGCTCTAGTGGTTATATACACTTCTCAGCGGGCCTATAATTACAATTGAATATTTTTATTCCACTGATATTTAAATAGAAGTCTTATAAATGCTTTTAAGCTCTGTGAATTAATGGGAGTTATTTAAGAGTATTAGAAATTCCTCGAAAGTATAATAATAGAGTTATTGAAAGAAGAAGATATCTATCGAGTAAGACTAAATTTCATCTCTATCTCTATATTACTAAAGGCACTACGAGGTAATTATAATTAATAAAACTTAAAGATTATTTAAGCGTACTTTATATATCGTAAGAATATTTAAAATCGAGGTTTTAGGCGAGAGATTAGTGGGAATAGAGGTAATGCTCTTAAGATACGCGGGGGATATAAAGTATATTAAATCTTTTTATATCGTAAAGGAGATTGCGTAAGACGATTTTATGAAATGAATAATATATTAGACTCTATATAATAGATCTAGACTATATTTATTGAATTATATGAATATAGTGAGATAGTAATCGAAATAATAATGCGGAGAAAATAATTTATTACCTCTCGGCGTTTAACGGATAGCTAGTAGATCGAAGATATAGGTCTATTACTTATCTTATATCTTTAAATATTTATAGTTAATATAGATCTTAGCTAGAGATAATTAAGATTTTAAAGATATAGCTATATCTTACTTATATATCGATAAAATTCTTTAAGTTCTTCTTTCGTCTAGCCTATCTATTATAAATCTTTAAAAGAAATAAATAATTTTATCGTATATATATGTTTTATACTCGCTGAAAATCTATAAAAATAAAGAACTTTTAATATTAATATATTAGATTAAATTAGTATCTTTCTCTAACGACGGCGGCGATAGTAATATCGCGTCTCGAAGATTTCGCTAACGCGTCGTTTTACACTTTATTATAGCGTTAAGAAGCTTTTAATTTAACGAGAATTTATAAAGAATTAAATAGATAATAATCGAAAAATAATTTATTATACGATGATTATCTAATTTTATATTTATAATAAAGAAGAAATTAATAAAATAATTTAATTTAATTAATTAAGATCTTTCGAATTAAACTAAGTCGTAAACGCTAAAACTCTAATTTAATATTAAATAAGTTTTCTTATAAAATATTATATAATCGATATCGATAAAGACTATTAACGGCGATAGTAAGATTTATAAATAACGTACTATAGCTTCGAAAGCCCTTTATATATATAATAATAAGGGGAGCTAATTTAAGAAGTCTAATATAAGGCTATTAGTAAGTAATATAAGTCTAAGAAATCGATTTTCTAATATAAAAAAAGGAGGCTATTCTAATATCGAATAATTTTAATTTATTTAAAAATACGATATTTAAAGTATTATTAGATCGCTTATAGAAAGCCCTAGTAATTAAGCTTATATACTTCATCGAAATTTATATTAGATTTAAAGTATTTATTATACTTTTATATATAAGTCTAATTCTTATTCGTAAGATCGTCTATCTTAGTAAGACTTAAACTCTCTATATTAAAAATAAGGCGAGTTATAATCGAGTATTTACCCTTCTTTACGTTAATCTTAACCTTTACTTTTATATATTACTTCGCGAATCTTTTAATCTTCTTTTCGATAAATCCTTTAATAGATTATTAATATTTAAGCTATATTTTTATAATATATTTCTTTAACTAAAGCGTAATTTAATTTCTTATTATTAGACGAATTAAGTTATAGAAACGAAGTTTTAATTTCTTTTATATATCGTTTATTAAACTCTTATTTCTAAGATCGTTAAGATTATTATTTCTAAAATTATATTCGATATACTTAATAAGATTATCGTAGAATTTAAAAAATAGCTAATTTTCTTAACTTATTTTATTATAAATATATTAATAGATTATTCTAAGAATAAATAAGAATATCTTATATACGTTATATAAATAATCTAGAAGATTATTAACTATAAAGTATAAGCGATATCGTTATCTAATAAATATATATTAACTAGCTTTCTCTTTAAGTCTCGCTATAATATAGATAATTTTAAAAGCATTAATAAAGAAATAATTATTATTATAAATAAGCTTATCTTAGATTCTTATTTTCTAGTTATTAAATAATATTAAATTAGTATCTATAAAGATAAATAAATCTAATAGTCTTAGACTAAGTGACTATCTAATTTACGATTATCGATTTACTTTAAGTATCTTAAAATCTCGTAAAGTAGATAGTAATAAGAACGGGGACGGAATAGAGATCCCAGGCGAGTTTTAACTCTACGTCTCCTATTATTATTCTAATATCTCCTCTTAATTAATATAAAATCGCTGATAAAGATTCTTAGTAGATAGAGAGCGCTATATATATAGTATATAGAGTTATAGCGAATTTGAAGATAAGTATCTTCTATATAAATTATTATATATAAGATAAAGCTAGCTATAATATATAGATAATCGACGATATAAAAAAACGTATTTTAATATTAATATAGATAAATTTAAGTAAGAATTTAAGGAATTTATAATATATTAAATATAGATAAGAATAAAGCGAAGAAGATAGGCGTAAAAATAGCGATTTTAGCTAGGTTTCCCTATCGAGTATTATTATAAATATCGAATATTATCTCTATCGAGTAGAATAAAGAGATCTCTAATACTTCGATATTATAAAAGCGTATAAGAGTCGAGAAAGATAGTAAATCTTTATATTAAGTATTGAAGTTTGACTATAACTCTTATATTTCTTTATAAGAATTTATAATACTCGTTTCTTAATTAACTAGATCGTCGTAAAGACTATAAATACTTCGAGTGTAATTCTTTTTAGTAATATTATTTCGCTTAGAGAGTAGATTAAGATTTAAATAAGTTATTTTATAATGCGGAGTAAAGAAGAATATCTTATTCTTGATATAAGGCACTCGTTTCTTATTAGATTAGACGATTATTAATAATATAGATTATCTTATATAGGTTCTTTCGAATAGTATATATAAGGGTTTCTATATAGTAGAAATATCTAGCGTTTTCTTTATTAGACTCGATCGCTTACTTTAAGTAGAAAGTGAAAAAGATCTATTAGTTCTCTTCGTCGAGAAGTATATAAAGAAGTCTTATTATAATATTAGAACTAGTATAAGTACGATACTAGTATAAGTAAGATAGAACGAGAATAATAAGACTATCGAACTATATAGATGAGAAGAAGATATAATATAATAGAGAATATCTTCGCTAAGGCTAGCTAGCTATAGAACTAAATAATATATTAAGAGTACGCTCGTAATAATTTTATCTAAAATAAGATAATTATAAATACGCGAATTATAATATCGTAGATTCTTATAAAGTAGTTTATAGCTTTATATATTTAAATCGACCTTTAACTTTTCGAATATTAATTTAAAAATATTAATATATAAATTAATACTTTTAAAAATTATTACTATTTTATAATAAAGTATTTAATTAATATAATTATAGTAGCTATATCTAGTAAAGTTAATATAGAAAACGCGATTAAAAGAAAGTTATATTATATTATAAATTAATCTTAAATATTATTTATAATATAGATTTAATTAAAAATCGATTTTTCGTCTTTTAAAGACGTTAAGATAGATATATAAGTAGTAATCGCTTTCTAAATTTTATACGTATATAAGATAATTAAATAATTAATAATAATTTACTATAAGGCTATAGAGGTTATATTATTATACTAAACGCTATAATAAAAAAATTCTTTATAATTATTAATAAAATTCGAGGTTTTTAGCGTTAAGAAGTAAAGAATTTAATTAATAGTATACTCGCTAAGATTAATTAGATTATTTATACTCATTTCGACACCCTTATAATCTTATTCTATATTATCTATTTTAGATATATCGACTTTAATCTTTTCGCTATCGTAGTATTATTTAACTATCTTATCTTTCTATAACGTTATATTATAACTATTATAAATCTAATTTATAGAATTTAAATTATATTATATAGACTCTAAAATATATAAATAATACGCGATATAGCTAGCGAGCCTTATTAGAGACTAAGTAGAATTTAAATAAAAGCTAGAAGATAAACTAAAAGAACGTAGACTATCGAAAAAGTTATTATTAAAGAAATCTATTAATAGATTTTATAATAGAGAGTTATCGATAGCGTTTTCTTCTTATTTAAAAGTTTCTTTTTAATAATATTTAGAATCTAATATACGTTAAGAGACTTTAAAATAAAGTAATAAAGAATAAATAGAGAAGAAAAATACGTTTTAAGAGATAGTATCGCTAGATGAGAAGATATTATCGCTAGCTTAGAAGGAATTTAGAAAAGAGAATATATTCGTTTAAGCTCTTTTTAAAAGTCTTTTAACGCGTTTATAAGTAATAATAGATAGTTATTAAACTCACTTACGGCCTTAATTATTAATAGTAATAAATTTATCGAGAGATAGTTTAAGAGCGTTAATAGAGGCTTTAAGAGATAAATAAAAGAGATATATATATCTAAAGCGTTTAATAACGTTTTCGCGAGAAATATCGAGAATAATTATATTTATATTAATGAAATTAATAGAATTAATAGAGAGATAGAAGAATAATAATTTATAAATAGATAAAAGAATTATATAATCTCGAACGCGTTTTATATAACTATATTTAAATACTACTTCGCTTTATTAATAGTAGATTAAACTTTATAGTTTTTATAGCGTTAGAAAGCGTAAAGCGAGCTCTATAATTTAAGTAATTATAAAGTAATTATATATATTATAAGCTAAGTACTTTAAAGTATAAAACTTTTATATATTTTTTTTAATAAGAAAGTTTAAAAGGGCTAGCGAGCTAACTTAGTCGATCTAACTAAAGAGCGTAATAACTCTAAATTTATAATTAATTATATATATAAATTTAAGATTTTTAAGCTTAGCTTTATCTTATTCTATTATATATATTAATATAAAAGAATAAGATAGAGCTAAATTAGAAAATCTTAAATTTATATATATAATTAATTATAAATTTAAGATTATTACGTCTTTTAGCTAGATCGACTAAGTTATTATAAATAAACGAGTAAAGATCTATAAATTAAATTTATAATCTCTTTTTTAATTAGAGCTATCGAGTAAATAGATAAGCGATCTTTAATAAGCGATATTTGAATTCCTTACGCTTTAATAATTATAAGACTAAATTTAAAAATTACGATTTTTTCTAAAAGCCCACATTTTATTCTATAGTTTAAAGAAGAAATCTCGAAATTATAATAGAAAATAAAAAGGTTATTTTAAAATTAAATAATGTATATCTATTTTTTAATTAGGGCTATTCGGCTATCGAGCGAACTTTAATAAGCGATATTTCAATTCCTTGCGCTCTAATAATTATAAGACTAAATTTAGAAATTCTTTTTTTATCTAAAAGCTTATATTTCGTTCTATAACTTAAAAAAAAAACTTAAAAAGTTAATAGAAAATAAAAATGTTATTCTATATGTTAATAACGTATATCTATTTTTTAATAATTATAAATATTAATTTATTCATCTACGATATTTAATTAAAAAGCGTAGATCTAATAAATTTATAACTAACTATATATATAAATTTAAGATTTTCTAAGTTAGTTCTATCTTATTCTTTTATATATACTAATAAATTAATATTTATAACTATTAAAATCTCGCTCTTTCGCGTCTCTCTTATTAAAAAAATAGATATATATTATTAATATATAGAATAACTTTTTTATTTTCTATTAAATTTTTTTTTTTTTTTATTATTTTAAAGCGCTATTTATACTTTTCGAATTTTTAAGAATTTTAAAATTAAGTCTTATAATTATTAAAGCGTAATAAATTTAAGTATCGCTTATTAAAGTTCGCTCGATAGTCGAATAGCTCTAATTAGATATATATTATTTAATTTTAAAATAACTTTTTTATTTTCTATTAAAATTTTAAGATTTTTTTTAAATTATAGAATAAAATATAAGCTTTTTATTACGATACGTTAAGATCTTCTTTAGAGCTATTATTTAATTAAACCTAGCGTAGCTTAATACTACACATATCTATTCTATAGATATATAGAATAATAAATATCTTTTATATTACTATAAATTTATAACTCAGTTATTTATTTCCTTAATACTTTTAGAAAAAAAGAATTATTAAATTTAATTCTATAATTATTAAAGTATAAGGAATTCAAATATTAATTATTAAAGTTCGCTTATTAAAGATCGCTTATCTATTTACTCGATAGCTCTAATTTAAAAAAAAATTATAAATTTAATTTATAAATCTTTATTCGTTATATATATACGAGTAAAGATCTATATATTTAATTTATAATTTTTTTTTAATTAGAGCTATCGAGTAAATAGATAAGCGATCTTTAATAAGCGAACTTTAATAAGCGATATTTGAATTTCTTACGCTTTAATAATTATAAGACTAAATTTAAGAATTTTTTTTTCTCTAAAAGCTTATATTTTATTCTATAATTTAAAAAAAAATCTTAAAATTTTAATAGAAAATAAAAAAGTTATTCTAAAATTAAATAATCTATATCTATTTTTTAATAGTTACGAACGCTAATTTATTTATTCGCGATAACTAAGTTAATGTTTTATACTAGCTATTTAACTTATCTAAACGTAGTTTAATAATCTTACGAAGTTATAACTTCTTTTATACTTTCGTAAGATCTTTATAAGATCTATATCTTAATATTTCTACTATTTCTTATATATTTAAAGAACTTTTAATATAAAGAAGATCTCTAATAGCGATATTATAGCTATCTCTTCTATCTTCTTATTTAATTTAATCTTATATTTCTTATTATAGCGAGTAAGAATAATCTTAAATATATTCGTCGTTTATTATACTCTAGTCTTCTAAGAAAGAATAAGATCTTTATTAAGATAAATATATTTATTTAAAAGAATTTCGTTAGAAATAGAGATATTAAGAGAATAGTCGAATTTCTACTATTATTAATAGTTATAGAAGTTAGAAGTTTACTTCTTATTAAATTTACTCTTATATTAAATTCGTAAAGTCTTTCTTTAACTATCTTTAATAGCTTTTCGTCGTTTTTTATAGATAATAAAACTATTAAAGATATAAAAGAATTAATAGAAGTTTTAACTATTTCGTTAATTTAAAGAAATTATTTCATTATAGAGCTATAGCGAGAGTTTCTCTTATTTATATGAAATTCATATAAAATCTACGAAGTTTCTTCGCTATAACGAGAGTTTTATTAACTCGAATTTCGCTATATCGAGCTTTAACTATAGCTATTACTAATTTTTATTTAAATAATCTACTATTATATTCTATTATTAATTAATTAATTAATTATTTATATATACTTTTACTATATAGATAATATATATATTTATAAGAGAAAATCTTATTTAATCTCTTTAGATTAGAAATAAAACTCTTATTTTTCTTTCTTTTACTATCTTTATAATATATTTTAATTCTTCTATTATATTTATATCTTAAACTTTTTAATTTCTTTTTTAAATCTTTAATTTAATAATTTTTTTATTTATCTTTAAGAAATTAGTTTAATAATTAAATATAATAATAGTATTAATTTAAAAGATTTATTTAAATAATCTATCTAATAATTATCTTTATTTCTTTTAAAAATATTAATATAACTAATATATCGCTAATTTTAATCTCTTTTATTAAGATTTATCTCTTTTTTATTTACTTTAAATAGAATATTAAAATATATTTAATATTTTATTTTCTTTAATTATAAATATAGCTATTTAAAATAATATTTAATACTTTATTTATATAAAGAAAGTATATAAGTTTAATCTTTTTATATATATTTATATAAAAATAAAAGTTTTAATTTTAATTAAATTTTAATAAAGAAATTTTTAATTTAATTTTAATTCTTTTTATTATATTAATATTTTTATTTATTTAAAAATCTTTAATTAATAATAATTTTAATATAATATTTATTCTTTATTTCTTTAATCTTTTATTAACTTTTTATATTTTTAAATATATTAAATTAAATTTAAATTTATTATTATATTTTAATTAATGAGCTTTATAATTTTTAAAATTTAATTTTTTTTTTTTTATTAAAATCTCTTTTATCTTTTATCTTTTTATTTCTTCTTTATTTTATTTTTCTTTTAATATAAAAATTACTCTTTTTAATTATTAAATATATTTCTCTTATAATCTAACTTTTAAAAATTATCTTATTTAAAATAATTTATATTAAGAAAATCTCTATCTCTATCTTTAAAACGCGTATATTAATTATTTTATATACTTCTATAACTCTTCTAAAATAATTATTTTAAATTATTTTTAAATATCTTATATATATTTTTAAACTTTCTTTTAATCTTTTTAATATATATTATATTACTATTATATAGATTATTATTAATCTTATTATAACGCTATATATTTATCTTATCTTATTAAATATAACTTTTTAAATAAATATAATAATTATAAATAATATTTTATATTATAAAATTATTTTTATTCTAACTTTCTTAATATAAAATTTTTATTTAAAATTTTTATTAATATAAAGATTTAAAATTTTAATATTCTTCTTAAATTTTATAATTATAATTTTTAAATCGATAATAATTTTTATATTAAATTTTCTTAAATTATAAATAAGATATATTAATTTATACTTTTTAGAGATGAAAGTTATTTTATATATTTTTATCTATCTAAAATAAATCTTATAAGTTTATTTAAAAACTTCGTAGTTTTTTTTAATTAATTTTTTATATATTAATAAATAAATATTATTTATAAAACTTTTAATTTATAATTAAATTTTAATTTTAAAGTATTTCTTAATAAGTAATATATTAAAAAATAAAAATATTAATATTAATATTAAGGATCTTTATAAAATACTAAATTTCGCGAACTTTATTATATTAGTTTTTCTTTTTAATATAATAAACATAATTTTTTTTTTAAGAAACTCTTAATCTATCTTATTAATAAATTTAGATTTTTTTCTCTTTAAGATTATAAAGTAATCTTTAATAAAAAATATTATTAAAGATTTTTATAATATTAAATAATAAATAATAAAAGATTAATAATATTATCTATATTATAATCTTAGACTATATATATTATTTTAATTATTATTTCTAATATTATTTTTATAAATCTTTTTTTTTTATCTTTATCTTTATCTATTCTAGAAAAGATTTTTTTTTTATATAATTACTTAAATATTTAATTATTATTACTTTAAATATATTTTCTAATATATTTAATAAAATAATTAATTTATATAATCTAAATTATATATAATTATCTTTTTTTAACTTTTTTAATATTATTATATTAATTTTTTTTAATTTTTAAAAATAATATTCTTTTTTAAATAGATTTAAAAGAGATAAATAAACTATAATAATAGTTTCTTATGATTATTTATAGAAATTAACTTAATATTCTATTAATTTTCAAAAATTTATTAAATTTTAATCGAAAGATAATCTATAATATCTCTCTCTATATAAAAATACTATTTATTTATTTTAAAAAAGAATATATTATTTTAATAATATTAGTTAATTTCATTTAAAATAATTAAAAAAAGAATACTATTTATAATATCGCTATTTTTTTTTTAAATATAATTATTTAATTTTATCTAACTTCTTTCAAGAGGGAAATTAAAAGAGAGATTTTAATTTTATATTATTATTTCTTATTTATCTTATTAAATTTTATATTTTCTTTAATAACTTTAAGCCTTTATAAAATTTATTTCTATTATTAATAATCTTTATTCTTCGTAGAATTATATCTCTATCTTTTCTTATTTTAATTTATCTTCTCTTATTATTAATACTATAATTTATCTAATATTTATTTATTAATATTTTTATCTTTTTAATAATAGTATTATATTTTAAAATTTAAAAAGAGCTAGCTTTTATTAATAATTTAATTTATAGTATTATAATTTTAATAATCTTTTATAACTCTTTTAATATTCTTCTTAGATATTTATTAATCTATTTTAAATTCTTAATTAATAAAAAAAGGAGAGTCTATTTTAATCTTAAGATCTCTTAATTTATTTTCTTTAATTTTATTATTTTTTATACTCTTCTAAATATTATTATAAAGTTCTCTATATATAATTAGAGCTATATTATAAATTTAAAAAGATTTAATATTTCTATATTACTTTTATTATTCTTAATATAATAAAAATAAAAATAATAAAAGTTTTATATTCTTTTATTATTTATATAATTATATAATTTAATAATAAGATATTTATATCTCTAATTATAATTATAATTATTTAACTATTTATCTTTTTATAATATATATATCTCTTTAAATTATCTTAATTAAAATAATATAAATTAAAGTCATTAAGTAGAATATACTTTTTTTATTTTTTTAATTATTTTCTAATTATAAATAAGTTAGAAAAATTACTTCTATTAATTAATATCGAATTTAAATTATATATATTATAAATAAAAATTATCTTTAATTAATTCTCGTTATTATTCTTTTTTAATTATATCTTTAATATATATATATTTTTAAATAGATATTTAATCTTCTATTAATTTTAATTAAGCTTTTTATTAATATAAAAGTAATCTCTTATTTTTTTCTAAATTAATATATTAGATAAAAAGCGCTAGTATTAAAATTATATAAAGATTTATTATATTTTATAAAGTAGAATTTCTAAATAGTTAGAATATTAATCTTCTATACTATTTAATTTATAAGTAAAATTATTATTATTTTTAATTCTTTTCTAATATTAGATTATAGAAATTTTATTTATTAATATTTTAATATAAGATTTTCGCTTATAGAATTTATATTATAATATTCTTTTTTATTAAAATCTTAATTAAGATCTTAATCTTTTAATTTATAATTTATTTAATTATTATAACTATTATTATAATATTATCTTTATTATCAAGACTTTAATACTCTTAATAAACTTTATATTTATAAGAGTTTTTTAATCTCTTTCTTAATTAGAAGTTATAAATAATCTTAATCTTCTTATTCTTATTTTTAATTATAAAGTCTTATTTATTATTTTTTTTTTTTTTTTTTTTTTTTTTTTTTTTTTTTTTTTTTTTTTTTTTTTTTTTTTTTTTTTTTTTTTTTTTTTTTTTTTTTTTTTTTTTTTTTTTTTTTTTTTTTTTTATTAATAAAAATTATTTTTTTTTTTTTTTTTTTTTTTTTTTTTTTTTTTTTTTTTTTAAAAAAAATTTTTTTTTAATTTTTTTTTTTTTTTTTTTTTTTAAAAAAAAATTTTTTAAAATAAAAAAAATTTTTTTTTTTTTTTTTTAAATTTTATTTTTTTAATTTTTTTTCGTGTTTTATATTAGAATTAATATAGAGATATATTATATAAGTAAGATAGAATAGAATAATAAGACTATCGAATTATATATATGGAAAGAAGATATAATATAATAGAGAATATCTTCGTTAAGGCTCGCTAGTTATAGAGCTAAGTAATATATTAAGAATACGCTTATAATAGTACTCTTCTCTCTTTTAAATAGTTATAGTCTCTATAGCTAATAGATCGAAGATATAAGTCTATTACTTATCTTATATCTTTAAATATTTATAGTCTCTATAAATCTTAATTAAAGAAGATTTATCTAGAGATTCTAAAAGATATAGATTATATCTTATCTATATATAAAGTAAGAATCTCTAAGTTCTTCTTTAATTTTCTTACTATAGTCCTTTCGAAAGAATTAAATATTATAATATATATATATAAAAAAATATAGTAAAAATAAAGAACTTTTAATATATACTATATTAGATTAAATTAGTATTTTTCTTCGAATAACGACGACAATAGATAGTAATATCGCGCTAGAGATTTCGCTAGCGTATCGTCGATAGTACTTTATTATAGCGTTAAGAAGCTTTTAATTTAACGAAGATTTATAAAGAATTAAATAAATAGTAATTAAAAAACGAGTTTATTATATAGAATAGTCTATTTAATACTTATTTTTATAATAATAAAAAAATCTATAAAATAATACGATCTAATTAATTAAGGTCTCTTGAAGTCGAATCGAGCCGTAGACGCTAAGACTCTTAAATTTAATATTAAATAGTTTTCAATATAAGTTTCTTTATAAGACGCTATATAGTCGATATTGATCGAGACTATTAACGGCGATAGTAAGGTTTATAGATAACGTATTATAGCTTTGAAAGGATCGTTTAGATATATAATAATAAGGGGAGCCTAATTAATAGGTCTAATATAAGGTTATTATTTAGTAATATAGGCCTAAGAAATCGATTTGCGAATATAAAAAAATAAGGTTACTTCTAAAGATCGGATGGTTTTAATTCGTTTAAAAATATGATATTCGAAGTTTTATCGGGCTTATAACTAATTTCGTAACTTAAATATAATTCGCCTATTGCCTTTCTTATAACTATATCGTTATAAAAAAATTTAACTTATAGATCTAATACGTTTATATAACCATATTTATCGAACTTATCGCCTATATTTCTCTAGATTAAGAATAAGAAATAATAGCGTATATTTATTAGGTAATTTTATATATATCTTCGAGTCTCGCTTTAATATACTATTTAGTAAATATCTTTACTTTCTTATTTATTAGTCGTTCTATATATATTAAATTACGATATTCTAATATAATAAGATATTTCTTTAAATCTAGTAATATTTACTTTCTTTTATATATAGTATATTTATTCTAAAGATAAAGGTTTATTCTATTTTTTAAGTCGATTATAAGATCTAGCTAAATAATATTAATCTAATATTCTTTATTGCTATACTTCTATATATACGCGATATATTTTATAAACTTTATATAATACTCGAAAAATAACTAATTATTATATCTTCTAAAGATTAAATAGTTATAAATATTTCTTTATCGAATAATATTTAATAAAGTCTTATAAAGATCACGTAGTTAATTTAGAAGGTCGTCGATTAAGAGATAAGAATTTTTTATAGTCTTTTGATATCTAGATATCGTATACTCGATAGCGCTTTCTTTAAGACGCGATACGATATAGTTTATCTAAAAAGCGTTAATAGAATAATAGTCTTTATTAAGACTAAGTTTATTTATAATTCTTATTTTCTTAGTTCTTAAATTTAGATTTATTAATATTATTAAATATAGATAAATTTGATAGTCTCGAACTAAGTAGCTATCTAACTAACTATAGCGAGATTAATCGATATCGATATCGATATACTCTTAATACTTCGAAATCTTGTAATATAGATAAAGATAAGAGACGGGGGGAAATGAGAACGGAAGGATAGAGATATTAGTCGAGTTTTAGTCTTATATCTTAGGTTCTTAAGTCTAATTCCTCTCTAGCTAACTCATTAAATCTACGATAACGCTAATAAAGATTCTTAGTAGATAGAGATTGCTATATATATAATATATGGAGTAATAACGAGTTAAGAGATAAATATCTTCTATATAAATCGTCGTATATAAGATAGAGATTAATCGCGATATATAGATAATCGACGATATAAAGAGAGATATCTTAGTGTTAATATAGGTGAATTTAAGTCGAAATTTATAATATATTAAATATAGATAAGAACGAAAAAGGAAAGAAGAGTATGAAATATCGAATGAAATAAAGAGGTCTCTAAAACTTCGAATACTGTGAAGGCGTATACGAGTTGAGAAAGGTAATAGATCTCTATTTTGAGTGTTGAAATTTAACTATAACTCTCAAAATAGTACTTTCCTTTGCGAGGGTCTATAATACTCGTTTCTTAATTAATTAAGTCGTCGTAAAGACTATAAATACTTTAAATAGTATCTTTATCGAATAATAGTAATTCGTCTAGAGGGTTTATTAGCCGTAATTATAAAGACTTTTTATGAGAAAGGCGAAGCGGAGAAGAATTTCTTATTTTTGATATAGAGAACTCGTTTTTTAATAGATTAGACTATCGTTAATAATATAAATTATTTAATATAGATTCTTTCGAGTAATATAGATATCTAATAATTTAAATATATGATATTCTATATAATAGAAATACCCAGCGTTTTCTTTATTAGGCTCGATCGCTTACTTTGAATAGAAAGTAAAAAATCTATTAATTCTCTTCGCCGAGTTGGGAAAATAAAGAAGTCTTATTATAATATTAGAACTAGTATAGAGATATATTAGTATAAGTAAGATAGAATGAGAATAATAAGACTATCGAATTATATATATAAAAAGAAGATATAATATAATAGAGGATATCTTCGTTAAGGCTCGCTAGTTATAGAGCTAAGTAATATATTAAAAATACGCTCGTAATATATTAAGTATAATTATTATATAATATAAAAATAGATTTATATTTCTAATATTTAAAGTATTAAATTAATAAGATTATCTAATTATATCTCTTAATTTCCTTTATCTTATTACTCTCTATTATATTATTTATAACGAATTTAAGTTTATAAATTAAATTTATAATCTTTTTTTTCATTAGAGCTATCGAGTAAATTTAATAAGCGAACTTTAATAAGCGATATTTAAATTCTTTATCTTTAAATAATTATAAGACTAAATCTTAATAATCTTTTTTAATTTAAAAGCTTATATTACGTTCTATAATTTAAAAAAATAATTAAAAAATTCTAATAGAAAATAAAAAGTTGTTTTAAAATTAAATAATATATCTCTATTTTTTAATTAGAGCTATCGAGCGAACTTTAATAAGCGATATTTAAATTCTTTACTCTTTATTTAATACTAGTCGAAAAGATATAATATATTTTATAAAATATTTTATATTAAGTAATATTATATCGTACTCGAGTATAGTATAAATAGAGTCGAATACTATTTTATTTTTCTAAAATGAGTTCGAGATCTTAACGAGATATATTACGGTATAAAATATCTGTAATATTATATTATAAAATAATATATATATAAAATATCTCCGTTAAGATTTCTATATTTAGAAGTATAAAGTAGCTATTCTAATTATTATTCTAATTAATAACTAATTATATCTACTCTTATTCGATATATTATTATAGCTAGTACTATTATAGCTAATACTACTATAGCTAGTACTATTATATCTATTACTACTATAGCTACTATTATTATAACTATTACTATTATAACTATTACTTACTATTATAACTATTATTATTATAGCTACTATCGAAATATAATCTCTATATATTTTAGTTATTATATTCTTTAGTTATCTAATTTTATATTATATTTAAAATCTAATCTCGAAGAGGTTTTAGAGAATTAATTCGTTCGTTCTATATATTATATATCTAATATTTTAACAGCTACTACTATTATAGCTATTACTATTTATTATTTAAATAGTCTACTATTATATAATAGCTATAATAGTATTAGCTATAATAGTATTAATTATAGTAGTATTAGTTATAATAGTATTAGTTATAATAGTATTAGTTATAATAGTATTAGCTATAATAGTATTAGTTATAATAGTATTAGTTATAATAGTATTAGTTATAATAATATTAGTTATAATAGTATTAGCTATAATAGATTAGAATAATAACTAGAATAGCTATTTATACTTCTAAATATAGAAATCTTAACGAGATATTCTATATATATATTATTTTATAATATAATATTATAGATATATTATATCGTAGTATATCTCGCTAAGATTCTATATTATATTAGATATGAAATTATATAAATCTTAATAATCTATATTATATTAGAGTATAGTATAATAGATTAATATCTTATATTATACTATATCTTTTCGACTAATACTCTTTAATATTTATAAGATTAAATTTAATAATACTTTTTATATTTAAAAGCTTATATTATATTCTATAATTTAAAAAAAAGAATTAAAGAATTCTAATAGAAGATAAAAAAGTTATTTTAAAATTAAATAATATATATCTATCTTTTAATTAGGCCTAGAGCTATCGAGCGTACTTTAAGAAGCGAACTTTAATAAGCGATATTTGAGATTCTTATACTTTAATAACTATAAGATTAAATTTTAAAATTTTTATCTTATTAAAAAGCGTAATCTTCGCTTTATAATTTAAAAAAATAATTATAATTTTTAAAAGAAAATAGTAAAGTTATTAAAGGATTAAAAGTAAAGTAAGAGATTTTAATAATTATGAATATTAATTTATTTATCTATAATAACTTAGTCGATCTAATTAAAAGATATAATAATCTTAAATTTATAACTAATTATATATATAAATTTAAGATTTTTAAATTTAACTTTATCTTATTCTATTATATATATTTATTTATATATTTATTATTTTTAAATTAATAATATTAAATAATAATTAATATTAGATTTAATACTATTATAGACCTTAGCGCTAATTACGCTAAGACGTCGATATCGCATATATTATATTAGAGATTTCTTTTAGAATTTAATTTTAATAATATATCTTATATACTTAAAGACTTAACGAATATAGATTTATTTTATATATCTTAAAGTTTTAATATTTTTTAAAGATAAATTCTACTATTAAATATATTATTAAATTTTATAGTAATATTATATCTTTTATAGCTTATATTCGCTAGCTAATCGCTAATAAACTACGCTCTTATAATTCTAATCTCTTTATCTTTTAAGGAAAATTTTTTATTATTATTACGATATCGCAAATATCTCTTAATTATATAATAAAAAATAAAGATAATATTAATAGTCGCTATAGCGTCGATAATAAATTTAAGAATTTCTTATTAATAAAAGATCTTATTATAAAATAACGTCTTATAATTATTAAGATTAAAAATTATTATTTAAAATAAGAATAAGAATTAGCTATATTAAAGGTTTATAATTATAAACTTTATAATACTAGCTTACTATTTATAACTAGCGAAAATCTATTTATATTAATTATTATCGCGTTTTTAATAAATATATTAATTAAAATTAAAATACTTCGCTTTAAAAGAATATATTCTTATAAGAATATTAGTAAGAGAGAGTATCTACGTTAATTTCGCGAAGTCGAAATAAAATTTCTTATAAATTCTAAATATTTTATTATTTATTATATATAGTTTTTAGAAGATAATCTTAATATTTAATAATATAAATATTATTAAACTTATAGTCTAGAGAGTATAACTTTTAAATTCTTTAAATAGTTTTTATTTAATTTAATAGCGAATTTAGTAAATCGCTATCTTCTTATTTATAAAAAGTAAAAAAAGACTAAATATCGCTTTAATTAGAAGACATCTATTTTTAAGATTTATCTAAAGAAATTAAAGATTTATTTATCTTTATTTTCTAAGAAGTATTAGATTAATTTCTTCTTAACTAAATTTAAATTAAAGTTTAAGAATAAGATCTTAAATACTAGTAGTATATTAAAATAATAATAAAAAATCTTATTTAGATTATTATATAGAAAAGGATTTTAGAATATATACGCTTTAATAACAATTTCTATTCGAAGTCTTTAAGAGAGTTTATTAAGAATAAGTCTTTAATGAATTAAATTTTAAAGTTTAAATTAACTTCGAACGACGGCGTTAAAGTAGCGCGTACTTAAGATAATAATATAAAATATAAAATTAAATTTTTTAATTCTATTTATAAGAAGAATAGTTATTTTTATTATAATAAAAAAGATTATTAAATATTTAAGTATTTAAATCTCGATAAATTATTTATAATTAATATCGATATAGTAGTAGCGAAAAAAGATTAAGTCTTATAATCGTCTTAGAAGTAAGATAAAAATAATAATTAATAGAAGTAATCTCTTTTATCTTTATAAAGAAATAAATAAAGCTTTAAAATAAATAGAGATAACTTATTACTCTACTCGATACTAAAGTATATATAAATTTAATTTTATAAAATTTTATAATTTAATAGATTTTAAAATCTTATAACGCTATTTTATTATAATTAAAAGTATTAAATAGCTAAAGTATATATTATTATAACGCGTATTAATTAAATTATTAATTAGTAAATAGCTAAAGTTAAAATAAAGAATATAATATATTCTTTTATATTATTAATTAAAAAAGCTTTAATATCGTATTAAATATATTTAAACTAAGTTAATTATAAGTATTATTAAATTTAATAATAAAGTAATAGTAATTTAAAGTTAACGCTAATAAATTATAGATTAAAGAATTAATTAAATTTACTTAAACTATTAAATAGAAGTTAAATATATTCGCGATTATATAAGCTATAATAGCGCGAAGCGAATAAAAAAATATATATAATCTAAAGCTCTTTTAGAAATTATTAGAGTTTAATAATTTTTTTTTTAATAAAAAATAGAAATCTTATCTACGCTTAAATAGAGAAATTATATTATTAAGATTAAAAGCGATAAGAAGTCGTTATATAGTCTTTTATATAATTTATTTTAAATAAAATTAACGAAGCTATTATATTATTTAGAGAATTCTCTTTAAAAAGATTAAATCTACTATTTAACTTTCTTAATTAAAGTATTAATTCTTTTTATTTCTAAAAAAAATAAAAGACTTTATCTTTATATTAATTATCGAGACTTAAACGCGATAATTATTAAAAATCGATACTCGCTATTTATAGTTATTAAGACTTTAAATCGCTTATATAAATCTAAAGTCTTTATAGAGATTACTTATAATATATTTTAAAGATTAATAAAAATATTAAATTAAGATCTATAAGTCTATAATAATTAAATAAACTCTTTTTAAATTAATATTAATAAGCTAGCGATTAAGCGTCGCGTATATAATTAAATATAGATCTTAAATTTTAAGAAATTATTAAGATATAATAATCGTCTTTATATCTCTAGAAATAAGATCTAAATAAAAGCTTATTAATAAATATTATTATAATTTATTATTAAAATACTTTTAGCGCTATAAAGATATATAAGCTTCTTATTTATAAATATTATTAAAATAAAAGCTTAAAGTAAGCTATTAATTATATTAAGATATATAACGTTTATTAGCGAATTAAAGCTTCGTAATATTATCTATATAGCGAATTAAACTCGCTTCTTATTACTATTAAATTATAAAAGAAAATTTCTATAAACTTTATTATCGACTTATTAACGAATAAATATAAGAATATTCTTTATAATATTATTCTAATTATAGTAAATTAATTTATAAAAATAATAAGATATATTTATATATTTATTATAATCGATATCGCTTAGCTAATAAAAGTATTTTATTTTAAATTAATATATCGCTATAGTATATTAAACGATATTATTAATAATAGAAACTCTATATTTATTAATAACTTCTAATTCGTTATTTACTTTTATTTTAATATTAAGCGATATCTAAATATCGTCTTTTACTTATAAATTAATAAATAGATTAAGTAATAAAATTAGATATTAAAATACTTTTTACGCGTATTCGCTAATAATAGATAAAATATTTAAATAAAATAATTATTAATAATAGAGTTCGCTTATATAAATAATTAATATTTCTCTATCGAAATAATATCGTTCTTTCTAATATATAAATATTATTTTAAAATTTATTAGAAGATTAAAAATAACTTCGTTAAGTGAAAGATATTCGCTATAAATAATAGAATAAAGAAGTTATAAGTATTAAAAAATAAGATAATAGAGCGTCTTCGTAGCGCGATTACGATTTAATTTAAATATTATAATAAAATATATTAGTCTTAAAGTTATAAGATAGATAATATAATAATATTACTAATTTAAAATTTAAAATAAAAACGTCTAAGTAAGAAGTTATTTTATAAATTTAAAAAACGATTTTAAATTATAGATAAGATAGAGATATAGATATATTATTTACTCTTATTCTCGATATATAAAATTTATAATTTTTTTTATATATCGTTATTTAAGTTTTATTATCTTCGCGATTATAATAATATAGCGAAAATCTTTATATAAATCTTCAATCTTATTAATAATAACAAACTCTAAGAGATTAAAGAAATTACTAATAAAAATTAATATAAGAAAGATATCTAATATAAAGTTAAATATATTAATTAAGATAAAGAGTATAATTATTAACTATTAAATAATAAATTTCTTAATATTAATAAGCTAACTTAAATCTATAAATAAATAAATTAATATATATAAAAGAATAAGATAGAGCTAAATTAGAAAATCTTAAATTTATATATATATTTAATTATTAATTCGTTAGATCTACGCTTTTTAATTAGATATCGCGAGTAAATAAATTAATATCTATAATTATCAAAAATCTATATATAGAAGTCTTACACTCTAAAATGACGAGCTTTCTAAGAATACTATTACTTCATAATTTCGTAAATTATAGAGCTTAGTTTACGCTTTCTAACGATGTAAAAATTATAAAGTTTAACTTACTATCGATAGGTTAAACTAATATTCAAATATAATAATTATATTAAACGCGTCCGAGCTCGAATAATAATTCTTTCATCTATTTATATAATTATTATTCTTTTATTACTCTATTAATTCTATTAATTTCATTAATATAAATATATTTACTCTCGATACTCTCGCACTTAATTAAATAAGAGAAGAATCTATAATAGACGAATACGAAGAATATTATAAAGAATATTACGAAGATAGTTATTAGTAGTAATAATATAATAAATCTACTCTTTATAATCTTATATTAATCTACTTAGTTAGTATAAGAGAAGTTAATATAATAGATAAATACGAAGAATACTACGAAGAAATTAAGTAATAATAAGATTCTTAATATTAAGAATACGACTTAGCTCTCTAAAATTCTACGTTATATACTCTCTACGATTCTATATTAAATTATTATTTATAAGCGAAGAATATTATTATAACTTAGTCTTTTATCTCTACTATATTAAGAAGTAAAAGAAGAAATTATAATAGATAAATACGAAGAATATTACGAAGAATACTATAGAGAATACTACGGAGAAATTAAGTGATAATAAAATTATTATCGTTAAGAATACGGCTTAGCTCTTTAAGATTTCATATTATATACTCTCTATAATTCTATATTAAATTATTACTTAATAAGCGAAGAATACTACTATAACTTAATTTATTATTTCTATTATATTAATATAATATATTACTATAATAATATTATAAGAGAAGAATCTACTACGACGATTATAGTTAATTAAGTCTCTATAGAAGAAATATCGAACGATATATATTTAAACGAATTGAAATCGTTCGATATCTACAGCTATTTTATTATTGAAAAAATTTTACTACGATAGAAGATATTATGAAATTTACATTACTAATTAATACGTTATCTTTATTTCTTTTTAATATTTCGATACTTCTTATTATAAGAATATAATCTTTCTCTATTTTTTATAGATAATTATTACGAATTAATTCTTTATACTCGACGAGTAAAGGCCTATGAATTAAATTTATAACCCTTTTTTTTGATTAGGGCTGTCGAGTAAATTTGATAAGCGGTCTTTAGTGGGCGATCTTTGGTGAGCGATATTGAAATACCTTGCCTTTTAATAATTATAAGACTAAAATTCAAAATTCTTAAAGCGTTCAAAAGCGTAATCTACGTTCTATAATTTAAAAAAGATAATCTCAAAATTTTAATAGAAAATAGTAAAGTTATTAAAGGGTGGAAAGTAGGATAAAAGATTTTGATAGTTGTAGACGCTAATTTATTTACCCGCGGTGACTTAGTCGATCTAATCGAAGAGCGTAGTAACTCTAAATTTATAATTAACTGTATATATAAATTCAAGATTTTCTAGCTTAGCCCTATCTTATTCTTTTATATATATTAATATATCTTTCTAATTAAGTCTTAGCGCGTCTCTCTTTATATATATATATCTATATATTATATAGATTAAATTAATTTTATAAAAGTAAAAGTAGATTAAAAACGTATAGTAAGCGATAAGAGTTCGATTTAACTTAGGGCTAGAGCTAAAATTCGATTTAACTTAGAAAAATTCAACTTTATAAATTTAATTTATAGGCCTTTACTTATAATAAATAAAATTATTAAATAATAAATAATAAGTTTCTTATTATTAAAGAGCTTAATTAATTATATAAATTAATAATAAGTAAATAAAAGCGATAAAATAAGATATAAATATTAATTAAATTATATATATTTCTAGATAATACTTATACTACGCGTATATTTCTCTATACTTATTATTATTAAAATATAAAATAATAAAATACTTATATTATTTAGTTATTTATTAAACTCTATTATAAAGAGAGTATATTATATTAAAATATATATTATTAATATAAATATATTTTTATTTAAAGTAGCTATTAAAAAACTATCTAGAGATTCTATATTAATACTATTATTAAAAAAAGATTATTACTTAAATATTCTTCGCTATTTTAATATTAAATATTAAATTAATTTAATTAATTTAATTCTTTAATAAGAAGATAATTAAAGTATAATCTTCGAGTTAAAACTTATTAATATTTATTATATATACTAGTCGAAAAGATATAAAATATTTTATAAAATATTTTATATTAAGTAATATTATATAATACTCGAATATAATATAAATAGAGTTAAAAAAATTTTTTTTTAATATAGATTTAAAATTTTAGTAAGATATATTATAATATATTATATATATAAAATATCTTAATTAGAATTTCTATATTTATAAAATAATTCGATAAAGATATATAGAATATATTTATTTTTCTTTATAAAGAGAGAAAAAAGATAAAGAGTAATTTAATATAGTTATTTATCTTCTTATTAATAGTAATAATTAAAATAATAATTAAAATAATAAGTATCTTTATTCTTCTTCTTAAAATTATAATATAAAAAAATACTCTAAATTTTAAATCTTTAAATATTAAAGAAATAAAATTTTATAATTATCTTTATTTATATATTTATCTTAACGCGTTAAATAAACTTAATAAATTTTATATTTATTCTTCTCTCGATTTCTTCGCCTCTCTTCTATTTTACTTTATTATAATTTTTTTAAATATCTTAAATCTATTTTTATCTAATTAAATTCTTTAACTATTTATAAATAAATTTACTTTTTAAATTATTTTAAATCTTTTTATTAAGATTAAATATATTATTATTAATTCTCTCTAATTATAAATTTATTAGTTATTTCTTTATATATTATAGAGTATTAATAATATATCTTAATAAATTTATAAATCTTAAATTTATTAAAGTATTTTTTATAAATTTATTATTTTCGCTAATATAATTATTATAGTTATTAATTAAATTTCTATATAAAATATTATTAGCTCTTTTAATTTAATTCGATATATTAAAATTTTCTTTAAAATCAATCTAATTTATTTAAACTTATTTTCTTAATACTTTATTTAAAAAATTATTATTAAAATATAAAATATAAATAATAAATAATATTTTTAAGTATTATAATATTTTTTAATTATTAAAAAATATCGCTTATATATAATAGCTCTCGCGAGAGAATAAAGAATACTATAAGCTATTCGAGTAATTATAATATATTTAAATTTTAATTTCTTTTATTATTCTAAAATTAGAAGATTTATTAAATTATTAAAAAAAGCTTTATAAAGATTAGAAATAAGATTATAATTAGAATAATAATAATAATTAAAAGATTTATTATTTCTTCTATATTATTAAAGCTAATTATTTTCATTTTTATTATCTAAACTTTTATTCTTAAATTTTATTATTTAATTAAATATATTTTTATTTAATTAATTTATTTACTTAGTTTTTTATAATTAACTACTTATATTAATATCTTAATAATTTTAAAATATTCTTTTAAACGCTTTCTAATAGATCTTTACTTATAATTACTTTTTGATATTAATCTTTTAATTTTATATTTTTAATTTTATATTATTATAATTTAGATATAAAAGTATAATTTATTTATATAAATAATCTAAATTTAATTAAGTTTAATTATAATAAATAGTTAATTTCTTATAAGTCGTCTTAAGAGCCTTAAAAAAATCTTTTTCTAAAAAAAAAATTTTTCTTAATTTTTTAAGCTTTTTATTTATATAATTAAATAAATAATTATAAATATTAAAAATATAGTAAATTATAAACTTTTTTTCTATATTTATTAATTTTATAAATTTATAAAAAAAATTAATAAGTTAAACTAAATATTAAATCTATTAAATATTAATTAATAATTATTTAAATATCTAGATTATAATTTTTATTTATAATTATTTTTTATTCTTAAATCTTAAATAGATAATTAATTTATACTTTAAGAAGTATATAATATTTATATAAAGAAGTAATATGCGAATTAATATCTAATAAGTTAAATCTTAATAAATTTTAATATTCTAAAAAAAATTAAAAAAGCGTTCTTAATAATAATTTTTTTTTTAGAAAATTAATATTTATTTAATACTAAAATATTATTATCTTAAAGTTATTTAATTTATAATAAAAAAAAAGATCTTTTTATCTTAATTATTAGTATTAATATATATAATAATTTTTAAAATTTTAATATAATTAATAATATAATAATTAGAATGATAATAAGAAATATTATATTTTTATTAGAGTTATTAATAGATGAATTATACTTATTTAAACTTTATTTTTATCTTCTTTATTATTTTAATTTTTTTTTTAATTTTTTATTTATTAAAAGAATTCTAATATTATCTAAAAAAAGATTTAAGATTAATTAAATAATATATACTATATAAAGAATATATTATAAATAATTTAAGAATTTAAATTTTTTAATATTAAGTAAATTATTTATTATAAAAATATAAAGATAAGTAATTAAATCTTCGAAGAGTATATTATTATTATTAATATTATTAATTATAAATTTAAATATATAAATTTTAATTTTATATTCTTTAAGAATTAAATTAATAATATTTATAAGTTTTTAATTAATATATTTATCTTTTATATATTTAAAGTTTATAAGAATTTTATATTATTATTAATTAATATTAATAAAAAGAATTAAGATTATTATAAATAATTAGCGATTATAAAATAACTAATAATTTAAAATTAGAGAGATTTTAATATTATTAATTAATAAATTCTTTAATAATTTTAACTCTAGCTTTATAACTTTTTTTATTAATTAATTCTTTAAAAGTAAATAATAATATTAATTATATATTAAAATTAAGATAATATAAGAGTTATAATATTTTAAAATTATTAATAATTATAAATAAAATATTAATATTTATAATTTAATAATAAAATTATTTCGAGAAGTCTTTATATATAAGCTTTTAATTTTCTAATATTATAAGAAAATTTTAATATTAATTTTTTTAGAGTAAATAATAAATTAAATTTTTTATTTATTATTCTATTTATTAATAATTTATATTATTTAATTTAGAATTATATCTAGTTTTTATAATTATTAATTAAATTCATTTATTATAATTTTTTTAAATTATATTTTTTAATATATTTCTTAAATTTAATATATATTATTATATTATATTATATTATAATTTATAAATAAATAAATTAAAATCTTATTATATTAATAATAAATAATATATAAGTTCTTAATTTAATAAGTATATATTTATTTAATTATATTTATTTCTAAGATTTTCTAATTTCTAAATTTTAATAAATAGATTAATAATTATTATTAAATTTAAATTAATTCTATATAATATACATTATCTTTATTTATTATTATATTCTTTATTTTTTATTATTAATATTAAAAGGAAAAAAAGATTTATTATTATCTTTATATTAAAATATATTTATTAATATCTTATATTAAATATTATTAATTAAAAAAGCTAAATTTATATTAAATAAAGATTTAGATAATATCTTAAAATTAAATTATTTAAAAAAAGATTAAAAAAGATATATAAATAAATAAAATATTAGAAATAAAATAAAATTAATATTTAATTTATTAATTCTATCTTCTTATTATAATAGAAACTTATATTACTTTAATAATATATCGCTATATTATTTTTAATATTTTAAATTAAAAATAAATTCTTTCTAATTAATATTATAATTAATAATTATATATTTAAAAATATATAATAACGCTAATATAGAATTAATAATTAATTTAATTAATTTAAAACTTTAATTAGTCTAACTTTTTACCCTTTTTTATTTAATATAATATATATTTAATTTACTTTAATATTATTTATTTATTATTATATTATTTTAAATATTATAATTAAAAATTAAATTTTATTAATTAATATTCTAATTACTAATTATATTAATAAGAGCGTATATTAAGATTTTAAATTTATTTTATTAATTTTATTAAATATTAATATAGAATTAGAATTTAATTAACTAAATTAATTATTATTTAAATCTTTTATATATAAAAATTAAATCTTTTATCGTATTAAAATTATTTTTAAATTCTAAAATCTTTTTATTAATATATTTCTCTTCTATTATTATAAGATATCTTAGAGATACTTATAGAGTTACTAGCGTAGGCTTAGCATCGTATATATTTATTCTATAAATATATAGAATAATTAATATCTTTATATTATATTATATATATAATTTAAATTATAATAATTTCTTAATAATTAATAGTAATATCTTAAGATCTAATTTCACTTGATTCTACGATATAGTAGACGTCTTTACGTCTATACTATACGTTTACGTAAAGTCTATATTAATATCTATTAGATGTTAATAGATTTCTTTATCTCGAGATTTACCCGACTACTGCACGCATTTAAAGAAAACTAAGAATCTATTATATATATTTCTTCTGAATATTATTATAAATTAGATTTAATATGTTTACTATCTATTTCTACTAGTTAATAATATTACTAAGAGTATTTTAGCGATATAGACTTAAACTTCGTATATAGAAATTCTCTTAAATTTCTTATAAATAACCCGTAGTAACTTCGTCTTATTTCGATATTATCGACGATAAATTCTAGCTTTATATATATTCTAAATATTTTCTTTCGAATTTAGATTATATAATTAGATTAAATATATAAGTATTTTAATTTAATTAACTTTATAAAGTTAATTAGCCCGATTTATAGATTTAGATTTTTTTTTATAAGATTTATTATTATTTTTTATTAAGATATCTCGATTATAGAATATTTATAAGTAATAAACTCGCTTAATATAGTTTAAAAGTAGTTTATCAACGTAGTAGTTTTAGATTATTAAGTTATTAGATTCTTTAATTTCGAGTTTATACGATAGAGATACTTTCTATTCTTTAATTTATTTTTTATATTCTAAAGAGATTTTACGTTTAGAACATCTTATAAATTTATAAAACTTCGAAATCTTTATAGTAAGAGGATTATTCTTATTATAATAGATAGTAATCTCTTTATAATATTAGAAGATACTTTCTCGAAATATAAATTAAGTATAATTCGAGATTTAATAATTCTTAAAAATTCTCGATATTATAATAAGTATTTCTCTTTTAGGTAGTATATAATCTTAAGGTAGTACGTTTCGAGAATAGTATATCTTATCTATAAAAACGACGTATTATTAAAAATCTTCCACTATTTACTCGAGATACTTCGTATTATATTTTTAACACTCTTTTAGATTTTATTTAAAAATAGATTTAACTTAGATTATTTTATATAGCTACGTATTATTAATTCGAGCTTATAAAGATTATTAAAGAATTTATTCGCTTATATTAATATCGAAATATTCTAATTAGATAAAAAATGATTCTCGATATACTAGATTCTTAACTAAATTAACTATTTTTCGAAGAATTTCTATAGAGATTTTAAGAGTACATTTAGAGCGATTTTTATCGATATATCTTATACTAGAAGATCTCTTAATTCTATATCTTTATAGCTAATATTTACTTATATTATAAAATATTTCTTTTTTATTATATATATTTTAAATACTAGTCGAAAAGATATAATATAATATAGAATATTAATTTATTATATTATACTCTAATATAGTATAAGTTATTAAGATTTATATAATTCTATATCTAATATAATATAAGATCTTAACGAAATATTCTACGATATAGTATATCTATAATATTATACTATAAAATAATATATATATAAGATATTTTAATTAGAATTTTTATATTTAAAAGTAGTTATTTTAATTATTATTCTAGTTAATAATTACGCTAAATTAATAAGATATAAAATTAAATATAATTATATTTTATTACTTTATATATATAAAAGAAAGCGAGCTATATCTACTAATAATAAGAAAAGCTTATTTTTCTCTAATATTAATTACGCGAAATCCGCTAATACTTTATAATTAAAGTCGTCGACGATAATTTTATATATTTATTATATATTTTCGATATCGCTATCTAATATAAAATTATACGTATTATAATTATAATCTTTTTATTAAATTATTAATTTAGAAAAGTTAATATATCTTTTAATATTCTCTTAAAAGTATTATAGCTTAATATAATAAGCTATATTTCTTTAAGCTATCTTCTTACGATATATAAAAAAAGATTAAATATAGAAAGTATATAAAAGTATATTTAATGATTCTAGAATAAATTAACGATACTTATAATAATAATTAGAATTAAAAATTAAATATATTTAAATAAGAGATAGCTTTATATTATTTATATAATAATAATAGTAGTAATTAAGATTAAAATATTAATTTAAATAGCGTAGCTTTCGTAGTAAGCTTTTTATTACTATATACTAGATTAATTATATATAAATAAAAATCTATAATTTTATCTTCTAGATATAATTATATTTAATATTTTAAGATTTTTATAATAGTTTAATATTTATTAACTAGCGCGTGATATTATTATATCTAAATTATAATAGCGCTTATTATTAAGTTTTATATTATACTTTTAAGTAACTTAAAAGATAAAATTTATTTAATTATTAGCGCGTATAATAGAATCTATTTTCTTCTAATTTAAGCTTTTATCTTTATTTATATATATAATAATTCGTATAATAAATAAAACTTTAAATTTCTTCGTAATTACGCTTATATGTTTTTTTTATATAATACTATTAAAACGTAAGTCTACTAGAATAATAATTAGAATTAGAAGTTATTTATTACTTATTTATTATATTTTATCTAATTTATTTAAAAGTTTATTTCTATTATAATAATAATATATTAATATATTTAATTTTATACTTTTTAATAATTATAGCGTAATTAATAACTAAGATATTAGCTTTTTTTACTTTTTTAATTAATTTCTTCTTAGATATAAATATATCTATTCGCTATTATAATCTTTTAATATTTTTATTCTAATTAAATTTATTCTCTATTTTTTATTTTAATTAAGAGTCTAGTTATTATCTAATTAATTTATATTAAAACTCTTTAATATTATTATCGTTATTAGTATTTAATATCTATTATAATAAATTATTAGACTTAATCTCTTCTACTTTAATTACTATAAAAAAGATAAATTAATAAATATATATAAAAGAATTAAAGAATTTATATAAATATTTATAAATATTAAGCTATTCTTAATTTTAATTAAAGCTCGTTTTATTAAAAAGTGCGTTAATTCTAGTAAGTATCGATATTAGAAATAAAGAGAATATATATTATACGCTATTATAAGTATATTATTATAGAGTTTAATTTAAAGAATAATTATTTTTATAAAAATAGTAAGACTTAAAGATAAGAAAGTAAGAATAAAATATATAAAAATTTTAATAAATTATAGTAGTTTAATATTAGCTAAATTAGATAAAGATAATTACTTATTAATTTACTCTTTTAAATCTTTTATCTTTTAATTTATATAAATTATAATAATAATTATAATTATTATAAAAGTAATTAAGATTATATTAGATAATAGCGCTTAATAAATATAATTCGCTTAAATTTAAATCTTCAAAATTAAAGAGAAAACGCTTTATTAATATTTAATTTAAGTTAGATAATATAAAGTAATTTAAAAATTTAATATATATAATAGATATCTAAGCTTTTCTTCTCCTCTTCTTTCTCTTTAAGACTTTCTTTTTATATTAACTCTTCTTATTATTAAATTATTTTCTTTATATATTAAACTTCTATTTAAATAATTTAATATTATTATAATAATATTAAAAATATAATATAATTATTAAATTATATATTTATTCTTTATTTTTTAATAACTTTAAGTTAATATATAGATAGATCGCGTAAAGAGTTTAACTTATATACACTTAATCTATTATTAATAGCTTTTTAAAAAAGTTAATATTATTCTAGAGTACTAGATATAATATTAAAATAAAGTCTTTATTAGATATTACTATCGCTTTAATCGTTATCGCTATTACTTTAATAGATATTATCTCTATTTTAATAGATATTATCTCTATTTTAATAGATATTATCTCTATTTTAATAGTATTAAAGCGTTAATAGAAATTAGATAATATATTTTTTTAGTTATTATTATATTTATTATATATAATTAACGCGAGCTATAGCTTAAGCTTTACGCGAGATTTATTATTATTAAAAATTAATTAATCTTATAATTTTAAAGCTTTTCTTTTAATATTTAATTTATTTAATTATACTTAATTAGAATCTATTAAAGCGTTATTATATTTAAAGATTTATTTTTAAAGTATTATATAAGATAATAGAAGTCTTTCTAATTCGTTAATTTAAGAGTAAATTTTTTATTATTACACTTTATAATTAGCTTTAATAATCTCTATTTAAATAGATATTTATCTTTATATAATATATAAAAAGTAAATTATATTATAAAAAAAGAATTTAAATTTTATAATTATTTTAGCTAAATTATTTAAAGTAAAAAAAAAGAATATATTTATCTTTAGCTATTAAATTAGTTAATTATTATATATATAATTATAAAATATAATTATATATTATTAATTATTTTAATAATTATAAAAAGTATAAGAGAAATAAAATTATATAATTAAATATTTATAAATTTTTTTCTTCTAAGTATTTATTTTAATTTAGAGTTTAATTACTATTTAATTAAAAAAAGAGTAAAATATAGAAAGTATATAAAAGTATATTTAATAATTTTAGAATAAATTAATAATATCTATAATAATAATTAGAATTAAGAATTAAATATATTTAAATAAAAGATAATTTTATATTATTTATATAATAGTAAAAATAATAATTAAGATTAAAATATTAATTTAAATAGCGTAGTTTTTATAATAGATTTTTTATTATTATATATTAAATTAATTATATATTAATAAAGATTTATAATTTTATTTTCTAAATATAATTATATTTAATATTTTAAAATTTCTATAATAGCTTAATATTAATTAATTAATATATTAATATTATTATATCTAAACTATAATAAAGCTTATTATTAAATTTTATATTACGCTTTTAAATAGTTTAAAAAATAAAGTTTATTTAATTATTAACGCGTATAATAGAATTATTTTTAATATTTATATTTTATTTAATTTCGATATTATCTATACTCTTATAATTTAAACTTTTATTTTTATTTATATATATAATAATTCGCGTAAAGAGTAAAACTCTAAACCTTTTTTTAATTATACTCGCGTACTTTTTATATATAATACTATTAAAATATAAATTTATTTATTAAAATAATAATTAGACTTAGAAATTATTTATCGCTTATTTATTATATTTTATTTAATTTATTTAAAAACTTATTTTTATTTTCTTATTAAGTCTATTAATTAGATTAAAATTTATATCTTATTTTTATATAAATATCTAATCGCATATTAAATAATATCTTATTATTTAAGACTTTTAAATATAATCTAATTAAAAAAAAATCTATTATATAAAGAATTATAAATCGCGATATATATTTTTATAGCGATAGAGAATTCTAATTATTTTTTTAATTATTATTATTTAAAGATAATTATAATAGCGAAAAATATTTATATTTTTATTTTTAATCTAAAATTAAAATTATATAATTAATTTATTAAGATTTTAAATCTAGATAATCTATACTCTTATAGAAATACTTAAATCGCTTAAATATATTAGCGATATTTTTATATATTAATTTAATATTAATAAACTTAAAAGTTTTTTATATTTCTTCGCTTATTTTATTAGATATAAATTTATATCTTATTATATTATAATTTTTAGATTATTATCTAGCCGATTCTAATAGCAATATTTATTCTTTTTTATTCTTAAGCGCTTATATTATATAGTTTCTAAAAACTATATATTTTATTTTAATAAAAAATATATATAAAAAAAAAAAGATAATAAATTTTTTTAAATTTTATAATTAAAGATAATTAATAAATAAGTTTAATATAAATAAGATTAGTATATAAATAATAAGTCTATTTAAATATAGATTAAAATATTAAAATTAAAATTAATATAAAAAAAAATTTATATTAATAAATATTATTTTAATAATTCTTTTTTAAGAAATTTTTTATAAATTATATAAAACTCTTATATAATAAAAATAAATATTCTTTTAAGAGTTTACTATATCTTCAAAAATTTCTAAATATTTAATCTTCTTTCTAATAGATTTAATTATAATTTATTATACTTATTATTATAATAAAAAAATATTAATAAATATTTTAATCTTTTATATTTATATCTTTTCTATTAATATTATTAAGAAATTTATATTTTTAAAAAAAATTAAAAGTTTTTAAATCGCTTAATTTTTTAATTAATAATATTTAATTATATATTAATAATTATATTTTTATCTTTTTTCTTTATATTAAATTATTTATCGCGCTTTATATTAATATTTTTAATAAAATCTAAAATTAAAATTATATTTAATAAATTTAATTATTTATAAAATTAATTATTTTTAATATAATATATAAAATATTATATATAAATATTAATTATAATATTAAAAAGATATTAGAATAATTATAATAATAATTAGAATTTATAATAAGTATATTAATTATATATAATACGTTTAATAATTCTCTTTTTTATTTTCTTCTTTTTTTAGAAATAATTATTTAATATTTAAAGAAAGTTAGAAGTTTTTTTTAACTATAAATTTCGCTATTATATCTATATTATTTTATTTTCTTAAAATTACTTTTAATAATTTATATATATTTAAATTTATTAAATATTAGCGTAATTTTATTATATTTTTATTTTTAAAATATTTATCTATTCTTTTTATATCTTATTATTATTTAAATTTTTAAAATATTTTTATTTCTTTAAAGATAATATAATAAGATAAATTAAAGTTATTATCTTTATTAATAATATTAATTTTTATAATATTAAGAAATAATAAAAAGTATATAAATTTATTTATTTAATTAAACTCTTATTTAAGATAGTTATAATAATAATTTTTATATAAAAAGCTTATTATAAGATATTAAAAAATATATTATAAAGAGTATATTAATATTATAATAGAAATAATAAAAAATTTAAATAGAATTATATTATTATAAAAGATAATATAATTAAAAAAAATATTAGAAAAATTAAAATATAAGAAAATTTAAGAATACGCTAATAAAAAAATAGGCTAATTTATTAATACATTTTCGTATTTTTTTAAAATCTTATTTATAAAAATATTTAATACTAATTTTTAATATTATAAAATTAAATTTTAATTAAATTTTTTAAAAATTTAATAATTTAATTAGAATAGTTAAGAATTATTATTAATAATAAATTTTTCTTAGCTTTTATATAATAATAAATATCTATTTTAAACTTTTAAAAATCTAAATTTAAAAATTCTATAAAATAAATTTATCTTTTTTAAGATTTTATTTTATACTTTCAATTTATTATATATATTTTCTTTTTTAAAGAATTATTAAAAAGATAATTAGAATATTAATTAAGTCGCTTACTTTTAGAATATTATTTATTTTATATTTATATTTAAAAAAATATAATAATAAATATAGATATTTTTAATTAAGAATTTTTATTAATAAACTTTTAATTAATTACTTAATTTTTTAATTTTAAAAAAATATTAAATTAATTAGAAGATTTTAAAAGTGATAAATTAAAAAGTTTTTAAAGTAATTAATTAGAAAGTTTTAAAGATATTTAATTAAAAAATTCTTAAAATAGTTAATTAGAAAATTTTAGAGATATTTAATTAAAAAATTCTAAAAGTAATTAGTTAGAAAATTCTAGAAATATTTAATTAAAAAGTTTTAGAAGTAATTAATTATAAAGTTTTAAAAGTAATTAACTAATAGATTTAAATAGTAATTTATTAATAAATTTAATTATATTAGAAAAAAAAAAGATAGACTTTATTATAAAAGAAGTTTAAGATTAAAAATTTTTAATATATAATAAAAATAATAATATTACGATTTAATAATAAGTTTTATAATAAATTTATATAAATTTATTAATTTTAATATATAAGTAATTAATATAATTAGAAGAAGAAGAAATAATTTTTATAATTCTAATTATTATAATAAAAAAGAATTTAAATATAATTTTTTCTTTTTTAATTATTATTTTAATTATCTAACTTTCTAAATTAAATAAATTTAAAAATATATTAAAAAGAATAAAGAATTAATATATATATTTAATAATAATATATTTAGTAATAATAATAAGACTCTATTTTAAAATTAGATTATCTTTTAATCTCGAGATATTATTTATAAAAATAGAAATTTTAATAATATATATAATAAAAATATTAAAATTATAATAGTTAAAGAATATTTATCTATATATAAATTATTAAAAAAATAAATATAATAAAAAATTTAAAAAGAGAAAATTTAATATAGTTTTCATGGTAATTATAATAGATAGAATAATATTTTAAATATTATTAATAATAAAAATAGCTAGAAAGTTAAATAATAAAATTTTTAAAAAATTTATTATAAGTAAAAAGAGTATAAATAAAAGAAAAAGTATTATTAATTATATATTTAAAATAAGAAGACTATATAAATTTTATTTAGATAATAAATTTAATTTTATATATATTTCTAATTATTTTTCTAATTATAATTTATTAGCTATCGCTCTTCGCGAAATTAAATATTTTTAAAAATTAATTATACTATTAATTTTAAAAGCTTTATTTTAAAAATTTATTTAAAAAAATTTATTAGATATAATAGATAAATTTAAAAATAATATTAAATATTATTAATAAAATTTTATTATTAAAGCGATATAGAAGATAGTAAAATCTTTTCTATCTAATAATTTTTTAAATAAAACTTTTTATTATTTTTATATAAAATTCGCTAATAATAGAATATAAATATTTAATTATTAATAATTTATAATAAACGCGTAATATTATAGATTAAGAATATATTATTTTTATATAAACTTTTAAAATTATATAATATTAAGCTATATATAAATATAAAGATAAATTAAAAATTTATAATTTAATTTAAATAAATTATTAAACTATTATAAATAATAAAATAAAAAACTTTATAATTAAATTATCGATTTTCTTAATTTATAATATAATTTTTAATTATAATATTATTTATAAAATTATATTCTACTTCGAATTTTAATTATCTTTAAAATTAATATTATATAATATATTTAATTTATAATTTAAAAGATTTATATTATATTAAAAAATTAATAATTTTTTTTATTATAAAATTATTTATATTATAATTATAAACTTAATATAAATATATATTATATTTTCTTATCTAATTATTAATAATTATATATTTTTATAAATTTTTATTATTATATTAAAAAATAAAAGATTTTATTAAAGTTTATATATATTTAATTATTATATTAATTCTTAATTTAGAATTTTAATTATCTTTATAATTAATATTATATAAAATTATTAATTTATAATTCTAAAAAATTATATTATATTAAAAAATTAAAATAAATTATTATTTTAAAATTATCTATATTATAATAATAGTTTTAAAATAAAAATATATTTATTATATTTATTTATTTAATTAATAAATACTATATTTATATAATAGATTCTTATTATTATCTTAAAAAATAAAAGATTTTAATTAAAATCTATTAGATATTTATTTATTATATTAATTTTAAATTTATATTTAATTTAAAATTCTAATTATTTTTATAATTAATACTATATAAAATATTTAATTTATATTTTTAAAAATTATATTATATTAAAAATTATATTCTATTAAATTATAAAAAAAATTATTATTATAAAATTATAAATATTATAAGTATAATTTAAATATCTTATTTTCTTATTTAATTAATAAGTATTATATTTAATAATAGATTTCTATTATTATCTTAAAAAATAAAAGATTCTATTAAAATTTATAAGATATTATATTTTTTATAAGTAAAGATTTATAAATTAAATTTATAATTATTTTTTTAATTAAAATTATTAAGTAAATAAATAAATAATCTTTAATAAGTAAATTTTAATAAGCGGGCTATTTAACTATCGAGCGAACTTTAATAAATAATATTTAAATTTTTTACGCTATAATAATTATTAGATTAAATTTAAAAATTCTTTTTTTATCTAAAAGTTCTTATTTTATTTTATAATTTTAAAAAAAAATCTTAAAATTTTAATAAAAAATAAAAAAGTTATTCTAAAATTAAATAATATATATCTATTTTTTAATTAGAATTATTTAATTATATTTTTTTATAATTATAAATATTTATTTATTTATTTATAATAATTTAGTTAATCTAATTAAAGAGCGTAATAACTTTAAATTTATAATTAATTATATATATAAATTTAAGATTTTTAAATTTAATTTAATTTTATTTTATTATATATACTAATAAAATTAATTATTAATTATTAATTAATTTATTAGCGTATAATTAAACTTATAAACTTTTCTTTAAATTTAAATTTAAATTTTTTTTTAAATTTTTATTATATTTATTTTATTCTTCTTTATTTAAAAATCTTATAATTTTATAATATTAATTATTATTTTAAATTTTATATAAGCGTTATAAATTAAGATAAAAATAATAAGCTTTTTATATATTACTTCTTTCTTTTTTTTTTTTTTTTATTTATTATAAAATTATAATAATTAGAAAGATAATTAAAAAGATACTTAAAAGTTATATTCTATTTTTTTCTTATAAAATATCTTTTAAATACTATTATTTATAGATTTAATAAATATATATATTATAAAATTAATATAATAGTAATTTTATATAGCGAGAAGATAAATAATAATAGAATTATAAATAATTTATTATTAAAAATAAAAAATAAAGTTCTCTATTATTATAAAGTAAAATTAAATTTATAATTTTAATTATATATATAGAAGTAAATAATATAAATAATCTTTAGCGAATACTTTACAATAATAATCTTTTAATTAAATTTTTCTTATTTCTATCGCTATTAAGATTTTATAATTATTTAATTAATATTAAAAATTATAAATATAAAGCGATAGAAGAGCTCTTTTAGAATTCTTATATTATTAAATCTTATTAATATATAATAACTTTCGAAATATATAACTTATTTAAAGCTCGCTTATAAAAAATATATAATTTTAATTTTAATATAATATTAATTATAAGAAATAAAGTTAAAAATATAAATAGATTTAAAAGTATAAATTTAAAGAAGTAGAAAAGATATTATAAAAGATTAAAGATATATACTTTTATAAATAATAAGATTAATTATATTATAGTATTATTAGATATTAATATATATAATTTTTTTATTTAATATTTTAAAGAAAAAGTATATATTTATATTAGCTATATAATTAAGTCTAGATAATTAAAAATAAAAAAATATTATTAATAATAATAAGAGTATAACTTTATAATAGAAAGATTTAATAAAAAAGAAAATATTAAATAATTTTATTTATCTTATAATTTTAAGATAAATAAAAAAAGAGAAAAAATAAGAGATAAGTATATTATTAGATAATAACTTAGAGTTATTAATTAGATTATTTAATATAATCGAGTAATCTTATAAATAGAGATTACTTTTTATTTTTATAATAATTTAAAAATTTTAATAGAGAGCTTATTAGTCTTTATAAATGAAAATAATATATATCGATTTTTATAATTATAAATTTTATTATATAATTAAAATATATAAATATAAAGATTTTATAATATAGAATTATTCTTCTAAAATCGATTATAAAATATACTATTATTATTTCTTATATATATAAAATTATTAACTTATAATTTTTAGATTAGAAAAATATATAATTATATATAAACGAATTTTATAATAAATACTTTTTTTATTTATTACTCTCTCTTTAATAAAACTATATTAAAAATTATCTAGACTAATTAATTAAAATTCGATTTACTATTTTTATATATTTATTTTAATAAAATTAAATATATAATATAAAGAAATTTAATAGTATAATAATTTAATATAGATAATAATAATTTTCTAGATTTATTAGATTCGACTAAATAGTAGTTAAAGAATTATAATTATACGCTAAATAAATAAAAGCTAGATAAAGATAATAATAAGATAAAAGAGATCTTTCGAATAATAACTAATAACTATAATAATAAAGTTTTAAATCGCTTTTTATTTTTATTATTAGAATATAAATACTTAAATATAAGAATTTAAAAGAAGAGATTATAATAGATTTCGTTATCTGTTAATTAGAAAAATATTTAGAATTCTATAATATAAATTCTTTTTCTTTATATCGAACACTAATTTTTAGAGTTTATAAATTTTTTTTAAGATAATTAAAAGATAGTAGATTTACTAATATATTACTTAATAGCTTTTTATTATTAATCTCTTAATTTTTTATAAAAGTTATTTTTTATACTTAGTAATAGCGAAGCGATAACTTTATACTATTAAGTTTTTAATCGTTTACGCTATCTATCTTATAAGCCTTTTTAATATTTCTATTAAGAATTATAATTAATTTTAAGATATAATTCTTTTCGATTACGATATCTTTTTTTATATAATAAATATTTTCTATTTATAAATATATCTAGAAATAAATAATACTTCTCAATTAAGGTTTATATCTTAGATATTTATATTCGTTAGATATATATTTTTTTAAATCTTTCTTCTTATTAACTTTAATATTTCTATTAAATTTACTCTTATCTTTCTTTCTTAACCTTTTAACTTTTTCTTCTTTAATCTTATAAATAATATCTTAAATTTCTATTATTATATTAAATTTTTACTTCTAATTTAATTTATATTAAGTTTATTTACGATTATTATTTAACTTATAATATTATAAGATCTAAGAATTTAAGATCTTATTTTATACTCTCGATATATATATATAATTAATATTATTATTTAAGATTCTCTATTAAAGTAATTATTATTACGCTCTAAATATCTCTTTACTTACTTATATTTAATATTTCTTTTTTCTCTTATATACGTAATAGATATAGTCGATTCTATAATCTAGATCTCGAATTTTAAACTTTATATAAAGCTAAAATAATACTTTATAATAATTAAGTATAAATTTCTAATTCTTAATATTTAATTAGATTTTAAATATATTTTTATAGATTAAAAAGAAATATTTATTGATTAATCTTTAATCTTAATATTTTTATTTTATTAAATATTTTTATAGATAAAGCTATCGACGATATAAGAATATAGAGATAATAAAAATTTTATACTTTTATAGATTATCTTAATAAGCTTTTATAGAAAAAATCTATATTTATAAATTATTTAAATTTTTATCTAATTTATAAGCGCGTTTTATAATTTAAATATATTCTATTTATATAGATTAACGCTAAGTGCTATCTTTTTCTTAATAATCTTCTTATCGATAATATAGATTATATTTAAATTCTTACTTTTAATCTAATTTATATTAAAATTATTTATAATTATTATTTAATTTATAATACTTTAGAATTTAAGAATTTAAGAATTTATATTTCGTATTAAAATTATTAGCTATATATTTATTCGAATAAGAAGTTCTTATTAATAAAGAGAATATAAAGAGATTATTATTCGAAGAATAAATTTATATATTTTTCGATAATTAGAAAGATAATTAGAATTCTATTTTATATTAAATATTTTAACTCTCTTCTATCTAAGTAAAGCACTTTTAATTATCTTATTTTTATTATTTATATATTTTTTTTATTATATATTAACGTATTATTTATATAAACTCTATATTTTTAATTATTAATATAACTCTTTTATTATAAATAGCGTAGAGATTATTAATTATATAATTTATTAATAGAATAATAATTTAATAGAAAGTTAATATATAATAAAATTTCGATATTAGAGTCGCTTTAATAGTTTTTTATAACGTATTTAATATAGAAATCTAAATTCGTATAGTATAATAAGATAATAATATTATATTAATAATCTCTTATATTATATAAATAAAAGATCTTTTTAAAAGAAATAAATTAATTAATTTTTAATATTTTTTAATCTTCTATAAAATAATAGCTAAAATATTATTAATTATATATATATATTACTTATTAATATATTATATTATTATACTTACTTTCTTACTTTTAATATTAATTTTTAATTTTTATAAATAAAAACCTCGATATACTTTTTCTTACGATCTTTATATCGAGAGCGCGAATAATTAAAAACTTATTTTATTCGATTTTTTTCGCGATTATCTTTTTATAATTAGAAGACTTTAGAATTTTCTTTTAATTTAAAATTTTAATATAAAGATTAAATAAGTAATTATCTAGCTAATTATTTATATTATTAAAAAGATTATTAAAATTTATATTATTTTTTAAATAAGTCGATTTAATATATAAATTAATATTATTATTTTTATATAATAATAATATAATAGAATTACTATTAAAATTAATAATTATTAATAATATATTATTATTAAATTAAATTAAGATAAATAAGATAAAATAATTATAATATAAAATATCGATAAAAAAAAATATTTAAGATATTAAAAAAGAAAAAAAGAGAGAATTTTTATTTATAGCTTTAATATTTTAAAATCTATCTAGCGTTATATTAGCGAAGCTTATTAAATTTAATCTATTAAATTATACTATATAATATAATAATTATATTTCTAATTATTATTATAATTATATTAATTAATTTTAAAAAAATTAATTTTTTAATTAGAAGATTTATATTTAGATATTTAATAACTATATATTAGAATATATTTACTTTAAATTCTAAAAATAAATATCTTTATTTTTAAATGAGATAAAGAAAGCTATAGATTTAAAATCGAATATTACTAAGAGTTATTTACTATTTTCTATCGTATTTTAACTATTTATAATTATTAATATACTCGCTAATAAGAAAGATATACTATTACTATATGAATTTAGTCGCGATATTAATAGTAATTATAAGAAATTAAAGCTATTAAATATAGAAATACTCGTTAATAAGAAAGATATACTATTACTATATAAATTTAATCGTAATATTAATAATAATTATAAGAATTAAAGCTATCGAATATAGAAATATCTATTAATAAAAAAGATGTATTATTATTATATAAATTTAATCGCGATACTAATAATAATTATAGAAATTAAAATTATTAAATATAGAAATATTCGTTAATAAAAAAGATATATTATTATTATATAAATTTAGTCGCGATATTAATAATAATTATAAAAATTAAAATTATTAAATATAAAAATATTCGCTAATAAGAAAGATATATTATTATTATATAAATTTAATTGCGATATTAATAATAATTATAGAAATTAAAGCTATCGAGTATAGAAATATAATCTTTAATTTAATATAGATTTTAGAATAAAAAGTCTCTTTTATTAGAGTAGTAATATTTTTATAAATATATATCTATATTTAAATTAATTTAAGAAATTTTATTTTATAAATATAAAATATATAAAGTTATTAGATTAAGTATAATAGTTAAATATTATTAATTAAATATAATAAATAAAATAATAATTAGAATATCTTATCCTTAACTTAGAATAGTTTTTCTTTTATTTATTATATATTTTCTTTTTATAAAAATTACGTCTAGACTTTAATAATATTATATTATTATTTATAAATTTATATCTTATTATAATTATTTAAAAAATTATATATCTTTTAATTATAAAGTAATTTTTTTTATATAAAATATATATAATTAAATCGCTAGATATTAATTAGTAATTTTTTTTATTTATAATTATTAAAGAGTAAATTATATTATTAAAATTACTTATTAATTTTATCTTTTATAACTTTCTTAAAGTATATCTAATATAAAGATTTAAATTTAAAGTAAATTAATTAAATTTAAAGCTATATAAATTAAGATTTTCTTTATTATTTAAATAAATATAATTTAAAAAATAATTAAATTTATTAATCTTTATAATTCGCGAATTTTCTTTAATATATAAGCTTTAAAGTTTAATTAGTAATAATATAATTAATATATATAATTAATTTATTATTTAATTTAGATATATATAATTAATATAATTATATACTTTTCTTATTTATAATTATATTTTTTAAACTTTATATATAATTTTTTAATCTTTATCTTCGCGAAGTCTTATTTTTACTTTATTTTAATAATTTAAATAAATCTAAATTAATAATTAATAAATTATTAAGAATTTTCTAAATTTTTATAATTATTAAATTAATAATTTTAATAAATAATAATATTATATATTAATAAATTATAATTAATATTATAATTAATTATTATATTAAAAGATATAGCGCTATTAAATATATATTTACTTTATAAAAATAATATTATTAATTTAATTTAATTATAAAATATAAAAAAAAAAATTTTATTTTTTTTAGATATAAATAATATTATAATAAATAAATATATTATAATATAAATATTATAATAATAAAAAGAATTTTTAAAAAAAAGAGAGTAAATTAGAAAAGAATAATATTAAATATTTATTATTAAGTTAATTAATATTATATAATTAAAATCTTATTAAAATAAAATATTATTTAAAAATAAATTAAATTTAAATATTAATTAAAAAGCTAATTAGAAAAAGAGATTAATTTCTTTTTTATTAATATATATTATAAAGCTATATATAAGCGCTTTTTTTTATATTTTAAATATACTTTAAATATTTATAGCTATATATATATACGCCTCTTTTATATTTTATATATTTTAATATTCTTTATATATATAATATATTTATTAAAGATAATCTTATTAATTTAATTAATTTCTATTTAATTTTATATTTATTAATTATAAGAAAAGCTCTTTATTTTAATATTATAACTTTATTAATTTATTATTCTTAAATATTAAATCGTTTATAGTTTATAATTAATTTATTTATTTTCTTCTCTTCTTCTATTATAAAAATAAAAGAAGATATTATTTCTTTTTTATCTTTATCTATAATAAATTAATTATTATTTTTATAAAATTAAAAATATTAATTTAAAAATAATATTATTTAATTAAAAGTAAAGAATATAATATTTTAATATTTTAATATCTAAATAAAAGATATTATAATATTATTTAAATAAGAGAGAGTTATATTAATAAGAAAGATTTTAAAATTTAAAAATAATTTTAATATAATAAAAGATTTAATTTTTATATATAAAAGATTTAGATAATAATTAATCTAATTAATTAAATTATTAAAGCGTCTTTAAATTAAATTTTAATTTTATATTAATATTTAATAAAATTAATTTAATAATTTTAAAATATTAATATATACTTTTATTAATATAATTAATAATTAGAATATTAATTAAATAAAAGATATAATTTTTAATTTTAATATTTAAAATAATATAATAATAAATAAGTATTAATATTAAAGTAAATAAAGTATATATTATATTAAATAGAAAAGCGTTAATAGCTAAACTAATTAGAGTTTTAAATTAATTAAATTAAATATTAATTCTATATTAATATTATTATATATTTTTAAATATATAATTATTAATTATAATATTAATTAGAAAAAATTAATTTCTAATTTAAAATATTAAAAATAATATAATAATATATTATTAAAATAATATAAATTTCTATTATAACAAAAAAATAGAATTTATATATTAAATATTAATCTTATTTTATTTCTAATATTTTATTTATTTATATATCTCTTTTAATTTCTCTTTAAATATCTTAATTTTAAGATATTAATTAAATCTTTATTTAATATAAACTTAACTTTTTTAATTAATAATATTTAATATAAGATATTAATAAATATATTTTAATATAAAAATAATAATAAATCTTACTTTCTTTTTAATATTAATAATAAAAAATAATAAATATAATAATAAATAAAGATAATATAAATTATATAAAATTAATTTAAATTTAATAACAATTATTAGTCTATTTATTAAGATTTAGAAATTAAAAAATTTAAGAAATAAATATAATTTAATAAATATACACTTATCGATTTTAAGAAGTTATATATTATTTATTATTATTATAATAAGATTCTAATTTATCTATTTATAGATTATAAAATAAATAATATAATAATATATATTAAATTTAAAAAATATATTAAGAAATCTAATTTAAATAATTTATAATAAATAAATTTAATTAATAATTATAAAAATTAAATATATTTTTAAATTAAATAATATAGATTATTAATAAATAAAATAATAAATAAAATATCTAATTTACTATTTACTCTAGAAAAGATAATATTAAAATTCTCTTATAATATTAGAAAATCAAAAGCTTATACGCGAAGACTTTTTTAAAATAATTTTATTATTAAATTATAAATATTAATATTTTATTTATAATTATTAATAATTTTAAAATATTATAATTTTTATATTATCTTAATTTTAATATATAATTAAAATTAATATTTATTATAAAAAATTAATTAATAAAAAAAGCTATAAAGCTAAAAATAAAATTATTAAAAAATTTATTAATTAATAATATTAAAGTCTCTTTAATTTTAAATTATTAATTATTTTATAATTATTAATTATTTATAATAATTCTAATTTTTTTTATTAATATTAATTAATAATAATATAAGATTCTTATAAATTTTAAATATATTAAAGATAAATATATTAATTAAAAACTTATAAGTATTATTAATTTAATTTTTATAAAATATAAGATTTAAATTTATATATTTAAATTTATAATTAATAACGTTAATAATAATAATATACTCTTTAATAATTTAATTATTTATCTTTTTATTTTTATAATAAATAATTTACTTAATATTAGAGAATTTAAGTTTTTAAATTATTTATAATATATTTTTTATATAATATATATTATTTAATTAATTTTAAAAAAAACTTCTAAATAATATTAAAATTATTTTAATAAATAAAATTTTTTAGAGAAGCTAGAAATAATAAAGAAGATAAAAATTAAATTTAAATAAATATAATTAATTTATTAATAACTCTAATAAAAATATAATATTTCTTATTATTATTCTAATTATTATATTATTAATTATATTAAAATTTAAAAAATTATTATATATATTAATATTAGCGACTAATATAAAGAGATTTTTTTATATTATAAATTAAATAATTTTAAAATAAAAATATTTTAATATTAGATAAATATTAATCTTCTAAAAAAAGTAATATTATTAGAAATATTCTTTTAAGCTCTTTTAGAATATTAAGATTTATTAAAATTTAATTTATTAGATATTAATTCGCGCTTTACTTCTTTATATTAATATTATATACTTTTTAAAAAATAGATTAATTATCTTATTTAAAATTAAATAATAAAAAATAATTATAAATAAAAATTATAATTTAAGACGTTTAAATAATTTTTAATTAATTTCTAATAAATTTAATATTTAATTTAGTTTATTAGATCTTTTTATAAATTTATAAAATTAATAAATAAAGAAAAGAAGATTATAATTTATTATATCTTTAATATTTATAATTATTTATTTAATTATATAAATAAAAATTTAGAAAAATTAAAAAGAAAGAGAGTTTTTTAGAAAAAAGAACTTTTTAAAGCTTTTAAAATAATTTATAAAAAATTAATTATTTATTATAATTAAACTTAATTAGATTTAAACTATCTATATAAATAAATTATACTTTTATATTTAAATTATAATAATATAAAATTAAAAAAATTAAATTAAAAGATTAATATTAAAAAAAAGCTATAAATAAAGATCTATTAAAAAACGTTTAAAAAGATATTTTAAAATTATTAAAATATTAATATAAGTAATTAATTATAAAGAGTTAAACGAATAAATTAATTAAATAAAAATATATTTAATTAAATAATAAAATCTAAGATTAAGAAATTTAAATAATAAGAATAAATATAATTAGCTTTAGTAATATAGAAGAAATAATAAGTCTTTTAATTATTATTTTAATTATAATCTTACTTTTAATCTTTATAAAACTTTTTTTAATAATTTAGCGAATCTTTTAATTTTAAAATAATAAAAAAAATTAAAGTTTAAATATATTATAATTACTCGAATAGCTTATAATATTCTTTATTTTCTTATGAGAACTATTATATATAAGCGATACTTCTTAATAACTAAAAGATATTATAATATTTAAAAATATTATTTATTAGCGATATTTTATATTTTAATAATAATTTTTTATATAAAATATTAAGAAAATAAATTTAAATAGATTAGATTTAATTTTAAAGAAGATTTTAATATATTAAATTAGATTAAAAGAGCTAATAATACTTTATATAAAAATTTAATTAACGTTTATTATTTATAATAATTATATTAATAAAAATAATAAGCTTATAAAAAGTATTTTAATAAGTTTAATATTTATAAATTTATTAAGATATATTATTAATACTCTATAATATATAGAGAAATAATTAATAAGTTTATAATTAGAGAGAGTTAGTAATAATAGATTTAATCTTAAAAAAAAAGATTTAAAATAATTTAAAAAGCGAATTTATTTATAAATAATTAATAAATTTAATTAGATAGAGATAGATTTAGAGTATTTAAAAGAATTAAAATAGAGTAGAATAGAAGAGTAAGATTAGAATTTAAGAGAAGAATAAATATAAAATTTATTAAGCTTATTTAACGCGTTAAGATAAATATATAAATAGAGATAATTATAAAATTTTATTCTTATAATATTTAAAGATTTAAAATTTAAAATATTCTTTTATATTATAATTTTAAGAAAAAGAATAGAGATACTTATAGTTTTAATTATTATTCTAATTATTAATATTAATAAAAAGATAAATAACTATATTAAATTACTCTTTATATTCTCTCTCTCTTAATAAAGAAGAATAAATATATTCTATATATCTTAGTCGAATTATTCTATAAATATAGAAATCTTAGTAAGAATATATTTTATATATATATTATTTTATAATATAATTCTATAGATATACTATATCGTAGAATATATCGCTAAAATCTTAAATCTATATTAGAAAAATGATATAATATTTAATTCTATTTATATTATACTCGAATACGATATAATATTACTTAATATAAAATATTTTATAAAATATATTATACCTTTTCGACTAGTAATTTTAAATTAATTAATTAAAAGCTTATAAATTAATAGCTTTAAAGAATTTAACTTTATAGCGAGTAATAGTCTTATAATTAATTAGAGAATAATTACGCGTAGAAGTATAAGATAAATCTATAATATAATTATATAGATATTTAAAAGTATAAATATTATTTTTAATAAGAAAAGAAAGCTAGTAGTAGTTAAGTAAATCTCGAGATAAAGAAATCTATTAATATCTAATAATATTAACTAAATATATTATAGACTCATATATTATTAATAAACTTTTTCGAAATTTCTTTTCATATCTAGATTATCTTTAATACTTATTAGACGATATCTATTAAGAATCGTCGTCTAAATTATTATATTCGAATATACTTAAAGTATTAAATATCGATAGATTTCTCTATCTCGAGGTTTATCTAATTATTATTAGCTTTCTTTCTCTATTAAAAATAATATTTATATTTTTAAAAATCTATATAATTATATTATAAATCTATCTTATACTTTTATATATAACTTTTCTCTAATTAATTATAAGGCTATTACTCGCTATAAAGCTAAATTCTTTAAAACTATTAACTTATAAGCTCTTAATTAATTAATTTAAAATATATATAATAAGAAAAAATCTTTTTATAATATAAGTAAGTATTAGCTATAAAAATATAGAATTAAGAGATCTTCTAATATAAGATATATCGATAAAAATCGCCTTAGATATACTCTTAAAATCTCTATAGAAATTCTTCGAAAAATAATTAATCTAATTAAGAATCTAGTATATCGAGAATTATTTTTTATTTAATTAAAATATTTTAATATTAATATAAGCGAATAAATTCTTTAACGATTTTTATAAGCTCGAATTAATAACGCGTAGCTATATAAAATAGTCTAAATTAAATCTATTTTTAAATAAAATCTAAAAAAATATTAAAAATATAATACGAAGTATCTCGAATAAATAGTGAAAGATTTTTAATAATATATCGTTTTTATAGATAAGGTATACTATTCTCGAAATATACTATCTTAAGATCGTATATTATAAAAGAAAAATACTTATTATAATATCGAGAATCTTTAAAAATTTCTAAATCTCGAATTATACTTAATTTACGTTTTAGAGAATATCTTTTAATATTATAAAGAGATTACTATCTATTATAATAAGAATAATCTCTTTACTATAAAGATTTCGAAGTTATATAAATTTATAAGATATTCTAAATATAAAATCTCTTTAAAATATAAAAAATAAATTAAAGAATAGAAAGTATTTTTATTATATAAACTCGAAATTAAAGAATCTAGTAATTTAATAATTTAAAATTACTATATCGATAAGCTACTTCTAAACTATATTAAGCGAATTTATTACTTATAAGTATTCTATAATTAAAATATTTTAATAAAAGATAGTAATAGATTTTATAAGAAGAAATCTAGATTTATAGATTAAGTTAATTAACTTCGTAGAGTTAATTAAATTAAAATACTTATATATTTAATCTAATTATATAATCTAAATTCGAAAGAAGATATTTAAAATATATATAAAGCTAGAGTTTATTATTAATAACGTCGAAATAAGGCGAAGTTACTATAAGTTATTTATAAGAAATTTAAGAGGATTTCTATATACGAAGTTCGAGCTCGTATCGTTAAAATATCTTGACGATATTATTAACTAGTAGAAACAGGTGGTAGACGTATTAAATCTGATTTATGGTGATATTCAGAAGGAATATATGTAGTAGATTCTTAGATTTCTTTAAATGCGTGCAGTAGCCGGGTAAACCTCGGGGTGGAGAAATCTGTCGATACCTGGTGACCTAATAGTGTGACGCTCCAAGCCGGCCCTCACCTCCACTCGCAGTCATCGAGTACCATTTGACAACGTCCACATCGATCCTTTCGCTAGGCCTATCGATATCGATATCATGAATTCATACGCTGAGAGACTCGCATCATTCACGTTATGGCCATACGTATATTCAAGTGCCTCTACCATAGCCCGTGCTGGCTTTCATCGAGAATTCGACCCTACTTTTTCATCCTCGGATCTAACGGTGTGCTCACTATGCGGTCTTGATCCTTGTGACTGGGATAGTGATAATCTATTCGATTTCCACGCTACTCGATCATCGGAGTGTTTATTCGTACGTGTAACACAGCAGAAGAAGAAGCACCGGAATCAGAAGACTCGCCAGCAATATACGAGAAGGTCTCTACAGCCGGTCACTCAGTCAGCTACTTAGCAAGCCACTCAGTCTGATACTCTATAAGAGGAGGAACTACAACAGGCAAATGCGGAGAATACTGCGGAGAACACGGCGGAGAAATCAAGCGGCAGCAAGGCCTTCAGCACCAAGAACACAGGCCTGCTCTCCAAGATCCCACGTTATATGCTCTCCACGATCCCACGTCAAACCACCACTCAGCAGGAGAACATCACTGCAATTTGGCCTATCATCTCCGCTGCACTATTGTGGCACACAATCACTGAGTTGAGCATTCAAGAGAAGGATCTACTACGACGGTCACAGCCAAATCACTATGGCTATGGCAATTGGACCTCTGCAGGCAAGGGTCACATCGGACGATGCATATTTGGACGAATTGAAACCGTCTGATGTCTTGCTCCGGTACTATTCGAAGGGCTTCACTGCGGCAGGAGAACTCGTGAGATTCACAGCACTAATTGGCCTGGTGTCTCCACTCCTTTCCAGCATTTCGAAAATTCACTCATTCATGCATGCATACTTCTTGCCATGAGGACATGGCATTTCTCTTTTTTTTGTGGGCAATTGTCATGAGATGCCTCAGGGACACTCATAGGGCCACTAGCGTAGGCTTGGCACCGCACATATCTGCCCTGCAGGCACATAGAATAATTAACATCTTTATACCATACTATATATATAATTTAAATCATAATAATTTCTAAATATCTATTTAAATAATATTATACTATCTTTTATTTAAATATTAAATTATTAAAATATTATATTCTTTACTTTTAATTAGAAGATTTTAATTTTAAATTAATATTTTTAATTTTATAAAATTAATAATAAATTTATTATAGACGAGTAAAGGTCTATAAATTAAATTTATAATTTTTTTTTTAATTAGAACTATCGAGTAAGTAGATAAGCGATCTTTATTACTTTAATAAGCGATCTTTAATAAGCGAACTTTAATAAGCGCTATTTAAATTCCTTACGCTTTAATAATTATAAGACTAAATTTCGAAATTCTTAAAAGTTCGAAAAGTACAAATAGCGCTTTAAAATTAAAAAAAAATCTCAAAATTTTAATAGAAAATAAAAAAGTAATTCTATATATTAATAATATATATCTATTTTTTTAATAAGAAAGATATAAGAGAGCGAGATTTTAATAGTTACGAATATTAATTTATTTACTTATAATAACTTAGTTAGTCTAATTAAAGAGCGTAGCGAACTCGAATTAATAATTAATTATATATATAAATCTAAGATTTTTAATTTTTACTCTATCTTTTTCTTTTATATATATTAATAAAGATAAAAAAGAAATAATATCTTCTTTTATCTTTATAGTAGAAGAAGAAAATAAATTAAATTAATTAATTATAAGCTATAAATAGCTTAATATCTAAAGATAATAAAGTTATAAAGTTATAATATTTAAATAAAAAGCTTTTTTTATAATTAATAAATATAAAATTAGATAGAAATTAATTAAATTAATTAAATTATTTTTAATAAATATATCGCGTATATAAAGAATATTAAAATATATAAAATATAAAAGAAGATTATTTTAAAGATATATATATATAGCTATAAATATTTAAAGTATATTTAAAATATAGAAAAAAACGTTTATATATAGCTTTACGATATATATTAATAAAAAAGAAATTAATTTTTTTTTTAATTAGCTTTCTAATTAATATTTAAACTTAATTTATTTTTAAATAATATTTTATTTTAATAAGATTTTAATTATATAATATTAGTTAATTTAATAATAAATATTTAATATTATTCTTTTCTAATCTACTCTCTTTTTTTAAAAAATTCTTTCTATTATTATAATTTTTATATTATAATATTATTTATATTTAAAGAATTTTTTATTAAATATTCTATAATTAAATTAAATTAATAATATTATTTTTATAAAAGAAGTATATAATTAATAGCGATATATCTCTTAATATAATAAATTATAATATTAGTATATATAATAAGATAAGATAGAGTTAAGCTTAAAAATCTTAAATTTATATATATAGTTAATTATAAATTTAGATTCGCTACGCTTTTTAATTAGATCGACTAAGTTAATCTAATAACTCTCTTAAGCTCTCTTATTAAAAATTTATATATATAAGTTTTATACTTTAAAGTACTTAGCTTGCGATATATATAGTTACTTTATAATTTCTTAAATTATAAAGCTCGCTTTATACTTTTTAACGTTATAAAAATTATAAAGTTTAATTTACTATTAATAGATTAAATAAATATTTAAATATAATAGTTATAATAATTATATTAGACGCGTTTAAAAATTAAATAATAATTCTTTTATCTATTTATATAACTATTATTTTTCTATTACTTTATTAATTCTATTAATTTTATTAATATAAATATAATCGTCTTCGATATCTCTTATCTAAAGATTACTTAATATTTTAGATATATATATCTCTTTTACTTATCTCTTAAAGCCTTTATTAATACTCTTAAATTAATTATTTTTAACGAATCCGCTATTACTAGTAATCGCTATCTACTACTACTTATAAACGTATTAAAAGACTCTTAAAAAGAGCTTAAACGAGTACGTTCTTCTTTATATACTTCTCTTAAGTTAGCGATAGATAAGTTAAATTAATATTTAAATATTATAATTATATTAAACGCGTTCGAGATTAAATAATAATCCTTTCATCTATTTATATAATTATTCTTCTTTTATTATTCTACTAATTCTATTAATTCTATTAATTCTATTAATATAAATATATTTATTCTCGATATTCTTATACTTAGTTAAATAAGAGAAGAATCTATAATAGGCGAATACGGAGAATACTGCGAAGAATATTATAAAGATAGTTATTAGGAGCAGTAACATAATAATCGTAGTTCGACTATTCGCTCCGCTTATAGTAGTTCGTAACTCAAAGACGTACTAGTCTCAAAGACGCGTTTTTTCGCGATTTAACACCCTATATTGTAATCTACTATTATTTTACTATATTATATCTATATCTTATTCTAAGTAAGAGAAACTCGTTTAGAAGACTATTAATAAGTATAAGAACGGTTATTTTCGTAGCGCTATAGCGGCTATAGAGTATTATAATCTTAAACCGCAATAGATATAAAGATAACTTCGAGGATAAGCTTTTAGAAGTACTCAAATATTTATCTATATATGTCTTACTACGATTTAAGAATAGTCGCTATATAACTATATTAATCGTCTAAATAATATCGAGTATTTACTTCGACTAAATTACATTTAAGATACTACTAAGTATATTCTAAAAATTACTTTAAATTCGTATTATCTCTCTAAACTACTCGGTAAAGATTAGGCTATACGATTTATAAAATAGTATTTCAAATATTATAAATGAAAGCAAAAACCTCTTAGTGCCGAGCGTAAGAATACGTACGATATTGAGAGTATACGCGTGGTATATAAAAAATTCAGAAATCTGGCACCCCGCGCTACAACTCTAGATGAGTCCATACCTCTCGTACTTGCTAGAACCCCCCACAAAGCCGAAGACGTCATTAAATACGATCAATGGTTTGCTACTCAGGCTTTTGTTATTCCAAAGAACATGCGGCAGCTATTAGCCCGGTTTGTGAAAGGATCTATTACTAATGACTACTCGAGACAAATTGCCGAGCGAGACATTGAGGGCATCCACAAAGAGGCCGTAGTCAAGCGGGCACGTAAGACACTTTCTAGGACGGTTACCTAGAAGGGAGGATGGATATCAATAGATCAAATACGCAAATCTCTAACTGTAATAGAAGAAACAGCCATAGAAAAGGCGGAGAAGGCTCTAAAGCGAGCTACTTAAGCTAAGGAAATTCAGTAAGAAAAGGCCGACAAGGCCATTAAGGCTTACATCCGAAAGCTGAATTATAGTCTATAGAAGCTAATATATACACATTAAGACGTATTTATTAGAATTCGAGTCATAGAATAAGATCTATATAGAATTAGAAAGGAATAATAGATTTTCGCGTCTTTAAGACTAGTGCGTCTTTGAGTTAAGGACTACTATAAGCGGAGCGAATAGTCGGACTACGATTAGGTCTACTCTTTACGATCTTACATCAATCCACTCAGCTAATGCAAGAGAAGTCACTACAGCAGGCGAATACGGAGAACACTGCGGAGAAATCAAGCGGCAAGAAGGCCCTCAGCATCAAGAACACGGCTCAGCTCTCCAAGATCCCACGTTATATACTCTCCACGGTTCCACATCAAATCATCACTCAGTAAGCGGAGAACACCACTGCAACTTGGCCTGTCATCCCCACTGCATTAATATGGTATATCACTGCGGCCTCTATAGGAGAAACAACGGACGATGCATATTTGTACGAATTGAAATCGTCCGATATCTTACTCTGACAGCTATTTCATTATTCGAAAGATTTCACTGCGGCAGGAGATAATGTGGGATTCACACCACTAATTAGCATGTTGTCTCCATTTCTTTTCGGTATTTCGATACTTCTTGCCATAAGAATATGGTCTTTCTCTATTTTTTATAGGTAATTATTACGGATTAATTCTTTAGACTTAATACACCTTTCTAATTAGACCTTAGCGCGCCTCTCTTCGTATATATATATTTATATATAGGTTAAAAACGTATAGTAAGCGATTAGAGTTCGATTTAACTTAGAGCTAGAGCTAAAATTCGATTTAACTTAGAAAAATTTAACTTTATAAATTTAATTTATAGGCCTTTACTTATTAATTATAATATATTAATATATAATATTATTATTTATTAAAGTTATTAACTCGATAATTATAAAAATTTAAAAAAAAATTTAAAAATTTAATAATTATTAATTTAAGCTTATTTAAATTATTAAAGTAAAATAAAAATAAGATTTCGCGAAGATAAAAATTAGAAGATTATATATAAAGTTTAAAAAGTATAATTCTAAATAAGAAAAGTATATAATTATATTAATTATATATATCTAAAGAAAATAATAAATTAATTATATATATTAAAGAAAATTCGCGAATTATAAAAATTAATAAATTTAATTATTTTTTAAATTATATTTATTTAAGTAATAAAGAAGATTCTAATTTATATAGCTTTAAATTCGATTAAATTAATCTTAAATTTAAATTTTTATATTAATTATATTTTAAAAAGTTATAGAGATAAAATTAGCGAGTAATTTTAATAATATAACTTACTCTTTAATAATTATAAATAAAAAAATTTACTAACTAATATTTAGCGACTTAATTATATATATTTTATATAAAAAAATTACTTTATATTTAAAAAATATATAGTTTTTTAAATAATTATAAGTAAAGACTTATAAATTAATTTTATAAAGTTAAATTTTTCTAAGTTAAATCGAATTTTAGCTTTAGTTCTAAGTTAAATTAAACTCTAATCGCTTACTATACGTTTTTAATCTACTTTTATTACTATAAAATTAATTTAATCTATATAGTATATAGATATATATATATAGAGAGAGGCGCGCTAAGATTTAATTAGAAAGATATATCGAGTATAGAGAATTAATTCGTAATAATTATCTATAAAAAATAGAGAAAGACTATATTCTTATAATAAGAAGTATTAAAATATTAAAAAGAAATAAAAATAACGTATTAATTAGTAATGTGAATTTCATAATATCTTCTATCGTAGTAAAATTTTTCGAATAATAAAATAGCTATAGATATCGAATGATTTTAATTCGTTTAAATATATATCGTTTAATATTTCTTCTATAGAGACTTAATTAACTATAATTATTATAGTAAATTCTTCTCTTATAACGTTATTATAGTAACGAGTAAAGATCTATAAATTAAATTTATAACTCTTTTTCTTAATTAGAGCTGACGAGTAAATTTAATAAGCGATCTTTAGTAAGCGATCTTTGATAAGCGATCTTTGGGGAGCGGTTTTAGTAAGCGATCTTTAATAAGCGATCTTTAGTGAGCGATATTTAAATGTCTTGCTTTTTAATAACTATAAGATTAAATTTCAAAATTATTAAAGCGTTTAAAAGTACGATTTATCTATTATAATTAAAGAAAATAATCTTAAAATTTTAATAGAAAATAGTAAAGTTATTAAAGAGTTAAAAGTAGAGTAAGAGATTTTAATAATTATAGACGCTAATTTATTTACTCGCGATAACTTAGTCGATTTAATTAAAGATATTACGATACGCTAAGATCTTCTTTAAAGCTACTAGCTAATTAAGTCTAGCGTAACTTAATATCATATATATCTACTCTACGAGTATATAGAATAATTAATATCTTTTATATTATATATTAAATTATAATATAATTATATTATCTTCTAATAAAAGAGCGTAGTAACTCTAAATTTATAATTAGTTATATATATAAATTTAAGATTTTCTAACTTAACTCTATCTTATTCTTTTATATATTTTAATATATTATATTAATATAATAGAAATAATAGATTAAATTATAGTAATATTCTTCGCTTATTAAGTAATAATTTAATATAAAACTATAGAGAGTATATAACGTAAAATCTTAAAGAGTTAAGTCGTATTTTTAATAATAATAACTTTATTATCGCTTAATTTCTTCGTAATATTCTTCGTAGTATTCTTTATAATATTCTTCGCATTTATCTATTATAGTTTCTTCTCTTACGATATCTCTTTTATCGAGATTTAATTAGCTATAATTATCGTAGTAGATTCTTCTTTTATAACGTTATAAGTAAAGGCCCATGAATTAAATTTATAGAGTTGAATTTTTCTAAGTTAAATCGAATTCTAGTTCTAGTTCTAAGTTAAATCGAACTCTAATCGCTTACTATGCGTTTTTAATCTATATATAGATATATATATATAAAGAGAGGCGCGCTAAGGTCTAATTAGAAAGGTATATCGAGTATAGAGAATTAATTCGTAATAATTATCTATAAAAAATAGAGAAAGACTATATTCTTATAATAAGAAGTATCGAAATATTAAAAAGAAATAGAGATAAGATACTAATTAGTGATGTAAATCCTATATTATCTCTTACCGTAGTAAAATCTTTCGAATAATAAAATAGCTATTAGAGTAAGATATTAAACGATTTTAATTCGTTTAAATATATATTATTCGATATTTAATTAACTGTAATTATCGTAATAGATTCTTCTCTTATAACGTTATTATAGTAATATATTATATTAATATAATAAAAATAATAGATTAAGTTATAATAATATTCTCCGCTTATCGAGTAATAATTTAATATGAAATTGTAAAGAGTATATAACGTGGGATCTTGAAGAGCTAAGCCGTGTTCTTAATGATAATAATCTTATTATCGCTTAATTTCTTCGTAGTATTCTTCGTATTTACTTATTATAATTTCCTTCTCTTATAAAGTATTAGATTAAGTGGCTAGTTAAGTAATTAATTAAGTAAATAACTAATATAACGTAGGATCTTAGAGAGCTAAGTTATATTCTTAATAATAATAGTTTTATTATCGCTTAGTTTCTTTATAGTATTCTTTATATTTATCTATTATAATTTCTTTTTTTACTTCTTTTCTTATAAGAAGAGTATATTAGACTAAGTAGTTAGCTAAATAATTAATTAAGTAAATAATAAATATAATATAAGATTTTAAAGAGCTAAGTTGTATTCTTAACGATAATAATCTTATTATCGCTTAATTTCTTTATAGTATTCTCCGTATTTATCTATTATAGTTTCTTCTTTTACTTCTTAATAATAGTAGAAATAATAAACTAAATTATAGTAATAAATCTTCGCTTACTAAGTAATAATTTAATATAAAATAATTAAGTTATAATAGTATTCTCCGCTTATTAAATAATAATTTAATATAAAATTAAGGAGAAGTATATAATATGAGATCTTAAAGAGTTAAGTTATATTCTTAACGATAATAATCTTATTATCGCTTAATTTCTTTATAATATTCTTTATATTTATAAATTTTTTTAACGAAGATATTCTCTATTATATTATATCTTCTTTTTATCTATATAATTCGATATCTCATTAGTTATCTTATTTAATATATCTATATTAATATTATATCTATATTAATTCTAATACTATAACTAAGATTAATTTACTTATTTTATTTATATTAATAAATAAATTTAAAGAAACGCGCTAATAGAGACTTTAATAAGAAATTAAGTTAAGTTATTATATTTCTAAATAAGTCTATTAAATAGATAAATCGATTTTAAAGAGTTTAAAAGAAATAGCGAAACGATCTTAATAAATAGTAGTTGAGAAATAAAGAAGATATTAAATTATTTATATAACTAGCGAATCGAAAGAAATAGCTAATATTATCTTATATTTTTATATTTAAAATATATATTAATAGTATTACTTATAACTTTATATATTATAATATCTAGAGATTTTAATAAGATCTTAATTAGATAAGAAATAATCGAGTTATAGTTAATTAAAGATATTATTCTTCGAAACTTTCTTATATATAACTTCTTTATAAGATAAGAAACTCTCTAAGCGAAGTAAGTATACTTGAAAGAACTACTATTTAAAGTACTTATAGTCTTCTTAACGTCTTAAATAATTAAGAAATAAGTATATTAAATCTTATAAAGAAATAATCTTATCTTAAACTTTATAGTAAAATTTTTTTATTCTTAATATCGAATAATTTCGATACGTTTTAAAGAGGCTTTATTATTCTCTAGTATATCTAATATTCTCTAATATCTATTCTTTCAAAGTATTTAAACTCCTCTTTACTTTATTTTAAATCTTTTTTTTTCTTTTTTTATAAGGAGAAGTTTAATATTAAAAGAATAAATTAAATTAAGATCTCTATTAGAGTAAATTAAGTTTTAATAAATATTAATTCTATTAGATAATATCTCTAACGAGATAAACTTAATAAATATATTTTAAAATATCGCTAATAGTTTATAATTATAATATTAAATTAAGTATTAATCTAATAAATTTATAATTATATTAAATAAAATTTATTAGAAGCGAGATAATTTTTAAGAGATTATTACTCGATATTATATCGTTATAATAAAAAAGAATCTAGTTATAAATAATTTATATTAGATTTATAGAATAATTAAGAAGATAAATTAACTAGTTTAAGATTTTTAGAAGAATATAACTTTTTTATAGCGAAAAAGTTAATAATCTTAAAATATAGTTAATAAAAGATTTATAACTATTATTAATTAAGAAGAAAAATATATATCTAGATATTTAAAAGAGAAATTAATTAAGATTTTAGATTTATCTCTATTTATTAATAATAGTGACTCTATCTAAAATAATTAATTCTTTAAAATAAAATAGAAATTTAAGATTAATAGCGATTATTATCTTATTAAAAACTTTAAGATAATCTATATAGTCTTATAACTCGATAATAAGACTATATAATATATAATATATAGAAGACTTCGAAACTTTATTAATTTATATTAATTTTTTATTAAGATTATAAATAAGTTAATTAATATTTATAAGAATTTAAATTAATATAATAATATATTATATAATATATATACTCTATAATAAAAAATTTAATTCTTTATTAACTTCTATTTAGACTTTATTTAATTAGATATTATTCTTAATTATAATAAAACTCTTATATTAAAAAATTATCTTTTTAAGAAATTAAGAAAGAAATTAAAGAAGATATAGTAGATTATAAAAGGTTTTACTATCTTAAAGACTTATAAAAGAATATCTTTAAAAGCTAAATAACTTATAACGTATTAATTATAAGAATTTTAAGTTTATAAAGATTACTATTAAGTTAATTATAATATAAATATTAATAATAATATTCGCGATTAATATATATCTTATATTTATTATTAAGTTTAATTTAAATATAATTACTACGCCTCTAAATATTATAATTAATTTAAAATTAAGAAAATTAATATACTATAACTATGATAAGAAAGATTACTATTAAAAGAATTATATAATAACTATCTTAAATCGAGATTAATAAAAAGACCTTTAAGAAAGTATAACTTTACGCGATAAAAATAAATAAAGAATTTAAAATTAATAACGTCGATATTACGGGTAGCGACGATTCTTCTTTAAATTCGAGAAATAAATAGTCTCTTTTAAAGTTATAATAAGAGATACTTATAAAGTATATCTAATAGATACTCTTAATAACGCTCTAGCACGTTATTCTTTTTATATATAAGTTACGCTTTCTTTATAAGAGAGAATTTATTTATTTAAGAACTTTCTTATAGATAATAAATATATCGATACTTATATAGTTATAAATAAGTTCTTAATTTTAGCGATATATAAGAGTCTTATATCTAAAATTACTCTTATTATTATAATTTAAATTATTAAGAGATTATAATGACTAGATTATAAAATAATTAATTATATACTATTTACTTTCATAATAATAATAAAAAATTATTAAGAAGAAATATATTTAATATTAATTATATTATTAAAATATAATATAATAATTAAAAAATCTTAAATAAATAAATATAAGATAGTTCTTAATATATTATAAAATAAGATACTCTTTCTATTTAATCGATATAATTATAATAATAATTAAATATTAATAATAAACGAACTTTTCTTTCTATTAACTTCGAAGCTTCGATTACTCTATATTATTTATTCTCTTTATCTATTATATTAAAATAATAAAGCTCTTCTCTTATTTATCTATAATAATAAGATTAATTTAAATATTTTTTTATTAAATAAGAATAAGAATAGTAAGAAGTCTAAGTTTATTAATATCGCTAAGATTAATATAGCGACTCTACTATTAACTAGCTCGTAAAAAAAAGATAATAAACTATTTATATTAATAATAAATAAGATCTATAATAACTCGTTAATATTATATATATCTTCTATCTATTTAAATATCTCGCGAAACTTATATATTAATTAATAAATCGTATTTCTATAACTTAGAAAAGAAATATAAAAGATATTATAATTTTAATTATTTTATTTAGATTAATAGTATTAATAAGATTAATTCTAAGAAGATAAAATATAAGCTATCTATAAAGTATTATAATTATCTTAATATTTTTGATAGAACTAAAATAAATATACTTTTCTCTATATTATTCTTATAATTATAAACTAAAATTTAATAATAGCTTTAATAAAATAAAATTTTCGAAAAGTAGAATCTATTTAATATTAGAATATAAATTAAAATAGATAAAGAAGTATCTAAATAAATATCTAAAGAAGGGAATTTATAATATTAAGCTATATACTATTCGCCTTATCTATTCTATTCGCGAAAAAGTCGAATAAAGAATTATGTTTTTATATAAACTATCGAAAGCTAAACGCTATTATTAAAAGAAATTAATATTTAATTTTATTAATAGATAAGATTTTAATAAGAATTTAGAAATATAAATATCTTACTCGATTAGATATTATAGCCGCGTTTAATAAACTATATATATATCTTCGAATAGCGAGAATTTTACTACTTTTATTATCTTTCTTAAAGTATATAAGTATTAAATTCTTCTTCTTCGATCTAATTAACGACTTAATTATATATTAATAATATATAAATAATATTCTATTTAAATATCTAAATGACTTCTATTAGATCTATCTCGATAATATACTTATTTATAATAAGATAAAAAAGAAATATATTTAATATATTAGATAAATTCTTTAGAAATTAAGAGAATATCGACCTTTAGATAAATATTCTTAAATACGAATTTTATATTTAGAAAATTAAGTTTCTAGATCTATTAATATCTATAGATAGATTATAAATAAACTCTATTAAAATCTAGATTATTATTAAGTAAATTATATCTATTAATCTTAAAGAGATATAGATCTTTATCGAATTTTATAATTTTTATTAATAATTTATTAGAGATTTCTTTAAAATAGTTAAATTTATAATAAAACTTATAATAAAAGAAGATTATATTTAATTAATTTCTAGTATATTAAGAGATCTTTTATTTTCTTAAAAGTCGTCGTTATTAAAGCTTTAATTCTATATTATTTTGATAGAATAAAAAAGATTAGTTTTAGAGACTAACTCTTTCAACTATATTAATAAAGATATTCTTTTCTAATATAATAATAAGAAAGTACTTTACTCGATAGTCTTCTATAGTAAAAATCTAATCTTAATTAAGTATAATTATTAGATCTATAATAAGAAATTATTAATAATTATTCGCTATCTAGAATACTAGCGCTCTAAATTAAAATATATAAATATCTTTATTAAAATCTTTATCGATTATAAAGAATTAATATATTTTATTAAGAAAAGAAATCTTAGTTAACGCTAGACTCGATATTTAAATATATTATTAAAATTTAATATAAAGATTATTTATCGATTTAAATCTTAGAATATTAAGATTAATATATTTATATAAATAACTAAATATAAATTAATTAATTTTAAAAATAAATAATTACGCTAATAGTATTAAATAATTCTTATCTCTAATTAATTAAAATTAAATAGCGAATATATCGATATATATATAATTAATAATTTTATTTATTATAAAGTAGTAGAGGCTAATAAGAAAGATAAATATTATATAAAAATTCGTAAGGCTATCGTCGAAAATAAGAATAAGTTTTAAGAAATTACTCTTAGTAAATACTTTATATAAGACGAGATACTTTATTATAAGAATCGTTTATAAATATTTAATAATATATATATCGATATTATTCGAGAGATATATAATTAATTATTCTACGACTATTTCGAGATAGTATATATCTTATAAACTACTTAAAAGAGAAATATTATTAGCGAGATATAAGGGCTATTATAATTATCTATATTAAGAATTACTATATCTATTAAAGAACTAAAACGTCTTATAATCAAGAGTATAGTTTATTATAGTCTCTATTAATTTTATAAAAACGATAATAAGATATATTAATCGACTTTGTTATAGACTTATCTTATATTTAATAACTATAACGCTATTTAAATAGTAATTAATTAATTTATTAAGAAATATTATTATATAGTCTATTTTAATATTAATAAAAATATTATCGCTAAGAAGATAGTTAACTTATTACTTAAGAAAGTATTTTATTTATATAATCTATTAATCTTAATAATATTAAATTAAGACTCTTAATTTATAGCTATTATATAAAAGTCTTTTTATAAGAGATTAGATATTATAGTTAAGCTATTAATAGTCTTTTACTCTAAAATTAATAAATAAATTAAATAAGCGAATTAGAATATAAAGCGTTATCTTTAAATATATTATAATTATATATAGAACGACTAGATAAGATAACTATCTATTATCGAGTTCGTCGAATAATAATACTATCTTATCGACTATTAATATTCTATCTTTTCTTATAAATAAGAGATTTTATTCTCAAATAACTTTTAGTTTAAATATTATCGACTATAAGATTATATATAAGCGTCTTAATATTACTTAAATAAAGAATATTATAAATTATATAAAATAAGTTTTTAAGTATATTTAAAGTAATATAAATCGCGTTTAGAAGGCTATAATTATATAAGTTAATAAGTATTAATAAAAGATTACTTTTTAAATAGACGATAAGATCTTTCTAAATAGTAAGAATATTATCTTTAATCGCTCTTTTTAGTAAATTAAATTATAAGAGACTTAATTTATTCGAGATTATAGATCTTATAAAAATCTTATATTATCTAAAACTTTCGCTAATTATAAGAATTTATGACGTCTTTTATCTTAATCTCTTAAGTCTTATAATAAATAACCTCTTATTAAGAGTAGATAAACTCTTTATTAAAGTATATTACTATTAATAATTAAATTAAATAGATTATTAAAGAAATATTTAATTTTAAATTAATTTATAGTTATTTTAAGTATAAAGTTAAATAAAAAGATCTCGATAATAATCTTAATTAATATAATACGAATAGCGATAAATTCGAAAATTGCTAGAATCTAATAAACGACTTTTATAAGCGATATTTCGAAGAGTCTTATCTATAAAGAAATTAGAGGCGAGGGGCCTTTAATAGCGATAGCGTTCCCGAGCAGAAACTATCTCGAATACCTTATTTTTAATTAAATTAAAATCGTTCGATATCTTTATAATAGCCTTATTTTTTTTAAAATCGAGAATCGATTTCTTAGACTTATATTAATTAGAAATTATCTTATATATAATCTTTTGCGTAAACTCCGTTACTTATATATAACTCTAAAGATCTTTTAAAGCTATATTAATATATATATAAACTACGTTATTATCGCTATTATTAAAATATAATTAATATTAGCTAAATAATATATTATAGAGAAGACTATATTAAAGTTACTTAATATTAAATTAGAGTTTTTAGCGTCTATAACTCGATTCGATTTAAAAGCCCTTAATTAATTACGTCGTATTATTTTATAGATATTTTATTCGCTTAAATACGAATTCGAAAATTATTATTATTTACCTCTACGTCTATAAATATAATTTTCGCTATATTATATCGATTTTCTTTCGACTAGACTCTTCTATATACGTATATATCTTAACTAGCGATATCGCTATAGCGTAAATATAAAAAGCTACTATTATTTCTTAATATCTCTAATAAAAAAAGATATAATACTAGAGATTCCCGAATACGATTATTTCTTTACTACTTTTATTATTTTTTAGACGTTAAGCGTATATATATATTTATTTTTCTATCTTTTTACTTATTAATTATAGAATATAATTTAATAAAGAGAGAGAATAGTATTATAAGCGTATTCTTAATATATCTCTTAGCTCTATAGCTAGCGAGCCTTAACGAAGATATTCTCTATTATATTATATCTTCTTTTTATCTATATAATTCGTTTAAATATATATCGTTCGATATTTTTTCTATAGAGATTTAATTAACTATAAACGTCGTAGTAAATTCTTCTCTTATAACGTTATTATAATAATATATTATATTAATATAATAAGAATAATAAATTAAGTTATAATAATATTCTTCGCTTATTAAATAATAATTTAATATAGAATTATAAAGAGTATATAACGTGGGATCTTAGAGAGCTAAGTCGTATTCTTAATAATAGTAATCTTATTATTACTTAATCTCTTCGTAATATTCTCTATAGTATTCTTCGTAGTATTCTTTATATTTATCTATTATAATTTCTTCTCTTACTTCTTAATATAGTAAAGATAATAAACTAAGTTATAATAATATTCTTCGCTTACTAAGTAATAATTTGATATAGAATTATAAAGAGTATATAACGTGGAATCTTAGAGAGCTAAGTTATATTCTTAACGACGATAATCTTATTATCGCTTAAATTCTTCGTAATATTCTTCGTAGTATTCTCCGTAATATTCTCCGCATTTATCTATTATAATTTCTTCTCTTACTTCTTCTCTTATAGAGTATTAAATTAAGTAGCTAGCTAAATAACTAGCTAAGTAACTAACTAAGTAAATAACTAAATAACTAGTTAACGATTTAATTAAGTAGATTATTAAGCTAATAGAGTAGATAGTATTAATTAAGCGACTTTCGAGCTCTTTTTAATCTTTTAACTCGTTTAAAAGCAGTAGTAGATAACTATTAAATTCTCTTACGGCCTCGATTATTAGTAATAGTAAATTCGTTAAAAGATAGTTTAAGAGCGTTAATAGGGGCTTTAAGAGGCGAGTAAAAGAAATATACGTACCTAAAGCGTTTAATAACGTTTCCGCGAGGGGTATCGAGAATAAGTATATTTATATTAATAGAATTAATAGAGAGATAAAAGAATAATAGATATATAAATAGATGAAAGAATTATTCGATCTCGAACGCGTTTTATATAACTATATTTAAATATTACTTCGCTTTATTAATAGTAGATTAAACTTTATAAATTTTATAGCGTTAAAAAGCGTAAAGCGAGCTTTATAATTTAAGGAATTATAAAGTAATTATATATATTATAAGCTAAGTACTTTAAAATATAAAACTTTTATATATAAATATTTAATAAGAGAGCTTAAGAGAGTTAACGAATTAATTTAGTCGATCTAATTAAAGAGCGTAATAACTTTAAATTTATAATTAATTATATATATAAATTTAAGATTTTTAAGCCTTAGCTCTATCTTATTCTATTATATTAATATATATAAAAGAATAAGATAGAGTTAAGCCTAAAAATCTTGAATTTATATATATAGCTAATTATTAATTCGTTAGATCTACGCTTTTTAATTAGATATCGCGAGTAAATAAATTAACGTTCGTAATTATTAAAATCTTATCCTCCCGCGTCTTTCTTATTAAAAAAATATATGTATATATTATTAACATATAGAATAACTTTTTTATCTTCTATTAAAATTTGAATTTTTTTTTTTAATTTTAAAGCGCTATTTACGCTTTTCGAATTTTTAAGACTTTTAAAATTTAGTCTTATAGTTATTAAAGCGCAAGGAATTCAAATATCGTTTATTAAAGTTCGCTTATTAAAGATCGCGGATAGCCGAACAGCTCTAATTAAAAAATAGATACATATTATTTGATCTTAGAATAACTTTTTTATTTTCTATTAAAATTTTGAGATTTCTTTTTTAAAAGTATAGAACGAAATGTGGGCTTTTAGATAAAAAAAGAATTACTAAATTTAGTCTTATGAATATTTAAAGATAACGAATTTAAAAGTCGTCTATTAAAAGTTCGCTTATCAAATTTACTCGACAGCTCTAATTAAAAAAAAAGATTATGAATTTAATTTATAGGTCTTTACTCGTATATTAATAATATAATATTATTAAAGTCTAGATATAATTTTTATAAAAAGAAAATATATAATAAATAAAAGAAAAACTATTTTAAGTTAAAAAGTAAGATATTTTAATTATTATTTTAATTATTAAGTTTAATTAATAATATTTAGCTATTATACTTAATCTAATAACTTTATATATTTTATATTTATAAAATAGAACATTTTAAATCGATTTAAAAATAGATATATATTTATAAAAATATTACTACTTTAATAAAAAAAGATTTTTTATCTTAAAATCTATATTAAATTAAAGATTATATCTCTATATTCGATAGTTTTAATTTTAATAATTATTATTAATATCGGGATTAAATTTATATAGTAATAATATATTTTTCTTATTAATAGATATCTCTATATTTAATAACTTTAATTCTAATAATTACTATTAATATCGCGATTAAATTTATATAATAATACTATATCTTTTTTATTAGCGAGTATATTAATAATTATAAATAGTTAAAATATAATAGAAAATAATAAACGACTTTTAATAATATTCGATTTTAAATTTATAGCTTCTTTATCTTATTTAAAAGTAAAAATATTTATATTTAAAATTTAAAATAAGTAAATTCTAATATATAATTATTAAATATTTAGATATAAATCTTTTAATACTTCTTACTAAGCGTTTAACGTTTAAAAAAAATTAATCTTTAATTACGCTTATATAAATCTTTTAAAAAAAATTATATATTAATAGAAAGTCTTAATTTATATTAATTATAATTATAAAGATAATTATAATTAGAATTTTAAATATAATTAGATATTTAAGTTATAAAATTTACTATTAATTAAGAGATTAAGAGATTAAATTCTATTAATTATTCTATTTAATATCTTATTTATTATAAAAATATAGAGTTATTTTTTAAAAGCGAATTTTTAAAGATAATAATTAAATAATATAATATATATATAATATAAAATCTTATAAACTACGCGCTAAAAGAGAAATTATAAAATTATAAAATTAATTAAAATTTAATAGTAATAGATTTTATATAAAGCTTAAGTTATAGTATATATTAATTATATATAATAAATATAATAATAAATAAAAGAATATATTATCTAATTTTTATTAATATTTTAATATTATTAATATAAAAATAATATTTATTAAAGTAATAGTAATAGTAATTAAAGTAATATTAATATCTAATATAATCTTTATTTTAATATTACGCTTAATTTGAAATAGTATTAACTTTTTTAAAAAGCTATTAATAATAAATTAAATATATAAGTTAAACTCTTCACGTAATCTATTTATATATTAATTTAAAACTATTAAAAGATAAAAAAATAAATATATAATTTAATAATTATATTATATTTGAAATAATATTATAATAATATTAAATTATTTAAATAGAAGTTTAATATATAAAGAAGATAATTTAATAATAAGAAGAATTAATATAAAAAGAAAGTTTTAGAGAGAAAGAAAAGAGAAAGAAAAATTTAGATATCTATCGCGCGTATTAAATTTTTAAATTAATTTATATTATTTAGCTTAAATTAGATATTAAAAAGCGCTTTCTCTTAGTCTAATTAGAAAGGTATATCGAGTATAAAGAATTAATTTATAATAATTATTTATAAAAAATAGAGAAAGACTATATTCTTATAGTAAGAAGTATTAAAATATTAAAAAGAAATAAAGATAACGTGCTAATTAGTAATATGAATTCTATAATATCTTCTATCGTAGTAAAATCTTTTAAATAATAAAATAGTTATAGATATCGAATAATTTTAATTTATTTAAATATATATCGTTTAATATTTCTTCTATAGAGATCTAATTAACTATAATAGTAGATTCTTCTCTTATAATATTATTATAGTAATATTAATATATATAATAGAATAAGATAGAGCTAAATTAGAAAATCTTAAATTTATATATATAGTTAATTATAAATTTAGAATTATTATACTCTTTAGTTAGACTAGCTAAGTTAGCTCGCTAGCCCTTTTAAGCTCCCTTATTAAAGATTTATATATAAAAGATTTATACTCTAAAATAATTAGCTTTCTACGAATATTATTACTTTATAATTTCGTAAATTATAGAGCTTAGTTTACGCTTTCTAACGATGTAAAAATTTTAAAATTTAATCTACTATTAATAGATTAAATAAATATTTAAATATTATAATTACATTAAACGCGTTCGAATAATAATATCTTTCATCTATTTATATAATTATTATTCTTTTATTACTCTATTAATTCTACTAATTTTATTAAATTAAATATAATTATTTTCGATAACTCTCGCGAAAATGTTACTAAACGCTTTAGATATATATATTTCTTTTATTCGTCTCTTAGAGTCTCTATTAACGCTTCTAGACTACTTCTTAGCGAATTTATTACTACTAATAATCGAGGTCGTAAGCGAGTTTAATAGCTATCTATTACTACTTATAAACGCGTTAGAAGACCCTTAAAAAGAGCTCGAACGAATATATTCTCTCTTATATATTTCTCTTTAAGTTAGCGATAAATAAGTTAAATTAATATTTAAATATTATAATTATATTAAACGCGTTCGAGATCGAATAATAATTCTTTCATCTATTTATATAATTATTATTCTTTTACTATTCTATTAATTATATTAATTCTATTAATTCTATTAATTTTATTAATATAAATATATTAATTCTATTAATTCTATTAATTCTATTAATTCTATTAATTTCATTAATATAAATATATTTACTCTCGATATTCTCGTACTTAATTAAATAAGAGAAGAATCTATAATAGACGAATACGAAGAATATTACGAAGAATATTACGGAGATAATAGATCTACTCTCTACGATCTTATATTAATCTACTTAGCTAGTATAAGAGAAGTCAATATAGTAGACGAATACGGAGAATATTACGAAGAAATTAAGCGGTAATAAGATTCTTAGTATTAAGAATACGACTTAGCTCTTTAAGATCTCACGTTATATACTCTCTACGATTTTATATTAAATTATTACTTAGTAAACGAAGAATACTACTATAACTTAGTCTATTATCTCTATTATATTAAGAAGTAAGAGAAGAAATTATAATAGATAAATGCGAAGAATATTACGGAGAATACTATAAAGAATACTACGAAGAATACTATAGAGAATATTACGGAGAAACTAAGCGATAATAAGATTACTATTATTAAGAATACGGCTTAACTCTTTAAGATTTCACGTTATATACTCTTTAATATATATTTAAACGAATTAAAATTATTCGATATCTATAGCTATTTTATTATTCGAAAGGTTTTATTACGATAAGAGATATTATAAGATTTATATTACTAATTAATACGTTATCTTTATTTCTTTCTAATATTTTAATACTTCTTATTATAAGAATATAACCTTTCTCTATTTTTTATAGATAATTATTATAAATTAATTCTTTATACTTAATATATCTTTCTAATTAGATCTTAGCGCGTCTCTCTTCGTATATATATATCTATATATAAGATAGATTAAAAACGTATAGTAAGCGATTAGAGTTCGATTTAACTTAGAGCTAAAGCTAAAATTCGATTTAACTTAGAAAAATTTAACTTTATAAATTTAATTTATAGGTCTTTACTTATATTATATTAATATAATAAGAATAATAAATTAAATTATAATAGTATTTTTCGCTTATTAAGTAATAATTTAATATAAAATTATAAAGAGTATATAACGTAAGATCTTAAAGAGCTAAGTCGTATTCTTAATAATAATAATCTTATTATCGCTTAATTACTAGTCGAAAAGATATAGTATATCTTATAAAATATTTTATATTAAGTAATATTATATCGTATTCGAGTATAATATAAATAGAGTTAAATTTTTTTTTATTTTTTTAATAAAAATTTAAGATCTTAGCGAGATATATTATAATATAATATATCTATAATATTATATTATAAAAAAACGAGTAAAGGTCTATAAATTAAATTTATAAATTTTTTTTTAATTAGGGCTATCGAGTAAATAGGTAAGCGATCTTTGATGAGCGAACTTTGATAAGCGAGCTGTCCGGCTGTCGAGCGAACTTTAATGAGCGATATTTAGACTCCTTGCTTATTAATAACTATAGAACCAAATTTTAAAACTCTTAAAAATTTTAGAAAGCGCAAATGACGCTTTATAATTTAAAAAAAAAATCTCAAAATTTCAATAGAAAACAAAAAAGTTATTCTATTCGTGAATAACGTATATCTATTTTTAATAAGGGAGACGCGGGAGGGCGAGATTTTGATAGTTGCGAACGCTAATTTATTTATCCGCGATAACTTAGTCGATTTAATTAAAGAGCGTAGTAACTCTAAATTTATAATTAACTACATATATAAATTCAAGATTTTCAAGTTTAGCTCTATCTTATTCTATTATATATACTAATATATATATAAAATATCTCGATTAAGATTTTTATATTTATAGAATAATTTAATTAAGATATAGAGAATATATTTATTCTTCTTTATTAAGAGAGAGAAAATATAAAGAATAATTATTAATCGAAAAGATACGAAATATTTTATAAAATATTTCATATTAAGTAATATTATATCGTACTCGAATATAATATAAATAGAATCGAATATTATATTATTTTTCTAATATGAATTCGAAATCTTAGCGGAATATCTTACGATATAATATATCTATAATATTATATCATGAAATAATATATGTATGAAATATCTCTACTGAGATTTCTATATTTAGAAGTATAAGTAGCTATTTTAATTATTATTCTAGTTAACTATAACTACTACTATTATCTATTATAACTATTACTATTATAACTACTTCTATTATAACTATTACTATTATAGCTACTACTATTATAACTATTACTATTATAACTATTATATAATAATAGACTATTTTAATAGTAAATAGTAATAGTTATAATAGTAGTAGATATAATAGTAGTAGATATAATAGTAGTAGATATAATAGTAGTAGATATAATAGTAATAGATATAATAGTAATAGATATAATAGTAATAGATATAGTAGTATTAGTTATAGTAGTATTTCGAATAAAAGTAGATACGATTAGTCGTTAACTAGAATAATAATTAGAATAGCTACTTTATACTTCTAAATATAGAAATTCTAACGAAATATCTCATATATATATTATTTCATAGTATGATATTATAGATATATTATATCGTGAAATATCTCGTTAAGATTTTATATTATATTAGATATGATTATTATATAAAATTATATAAATCTTAATAACTTATTAATATATATAAAAGAATAAGATAGGGCTAAGCTATAAAATCTTAAATTTATATATATAGCTAATTATAAATTTAGAGTTATTACGCTCTTTAGTTAGATCGACTAAATTAGCCTACTAGCTCTTTTAAGCTTTCTTATTAAAAATTTATATATAGAAGTTTTATACTTTAAAGTACTTAGCTTACGATATATATAATTACTTTATAATTCCTTAAATTATAAAACTCGCTTTACGCTTTCTAACGCTATAAAAGATATAAAGTTTAGCTTACTATTAATAAATTAAATAAATATTTAAATATAATAGTTATAGTAGTTATATTAGACGCGTTTAAAATCGAATAATAATTCTTTTATCTATTTATTATTCTTCTATTATTCTATTAATTCTATTAATTCTACTAATTCTATTAATTTTATTAATATAAATATAATTATCTTCGATATCTCTCGCCTAATTAGAGTCTCTTATTAACGCCCTTAAATTATTTCTTAATAAATTCGCTATTATTAGTAATTAAGATTATAAATAAGTTTAATAGCTATCTACTACTACTTATAAACATATTAAAAGACTCTTAAAAAGAATTTAAATAAATACGTTCTCTTTTATATATTCCTCTTAAGCTAGCGATAGATAAGTTAAATTAATATTTAAATATTATAATTATATTAAATATATTTAAACGTTATATACTCTCTATAATTTTATATTAAATTATTATTTAGTAAGTAAAGAATATTATTATAATTTAATCTATTATTTCTATTATATTAAAAAGTAAGAGAAGAAACTATAATAGATAAATATGAAGAATACTATGAAGAAATTAAGCGGTAATAAGATTATTATTATTAAAAATATAATTTAGCTCTTTAAGATCCCACGTTATATACTCTCTACGATTTTATATTAAATTATTATTTAATAAGCGGAGAATATTATTATAACTTAATTATTTTATATTAAATTATTATTTAGTAAGTGGAGAATACTATTATAACTTAGTCTATTATCTTTACTATATTAAAGAGTAAAAGAAGAAACTATAATAGATAAATACGAAGAATATTATAAAGAAATTAAGCGGTAATAAAATTATTATTATTAAGAATACGATTTAGCTCTTTAAGATTTTATATTATATTAATTATTTACTTAGTTAGTTACTTAGCTAGCTACTTAATCTAATACTCTTTTTATAAGAGAAGAAATAAGAGAAGAAATTATAATAGATAAATATAGAGAATACTATAAAGAAATTAAGCGGTAATAAGATTATTATTATTAAGAATACGGCTTAGCTCTTTAAGATCTTACGTTATATTAATTATTTACTTAATTAGTTACTTAGCTAATTACTTAATTTAATACTTTATAAGAGAAGAAATTATAATAGATAAATATAAAGAATACTATGAAGAAATTAAGCGGTAATAAAGCTATTATTATTAAGAATATAACTTAGCTCTCTAAAATTCCACGTTATATACTCTTTATAATTTTATATTAAATTATTATTCGATAAGCGGAGAATATTATTATAACTTAGCTTATTATCTCTACTATATTAATATAATATATTATTATAATAATATTATAAGAGAAGAATCTATTACGACGATTATAGCTAATTAAATATCGAACGATATATATTTAAATGAATTAAAATCGTCCGATATCTTACTCTAATAGCTATTTTATTATTCGAAAGATTTTACTACGGTAAGAGATAATATGGGATTTACACCACTAATTAGCATATTATCTCTATTTCTTTTCGATATTTCGATACTTCTTGCTATAAGAATATAGCCTTTCTCTATTTTTTATAAGCAATTATTACGAATTAATTCTCTATACTTGATATACCTTCCTAATTAGGCCTTAGCGCGCCTCTCTTCGTATATATATATTTATATATAGGTCAAAAACGCATAGTAAGCGATTAGAGTTCGATTTGACTTAGGGCTAGGGCTAGAATTCGATTTAACTTAGAAAAATCCAACTTTATAAATTTAATTTATGGGTCTTTACTTGTATTATATTAGAGTATAATATAATAGATTAATATTTCATATTATATTATATCTTTTTAACTAGTAAGAATAATTTAATATAGTTATTTATCTTCTTATTAATAGTAATAATTAAAATTATAATTAAAATTATAATATAAAAGAATATTTTAAATTTTAAATCTTTAAATATTATAAGAATAAAATTCTATAATTATCTTTATTAATATATTTATCTTAACTCGTTAAATAAACTTAATAAACTTTATATTTATCTATTTTTTAAACTCTTTATTATTCTTCTATTCTACTTTATTATAATTCTTTTAAATACTCTATATTTATCTTTATCTAATTAAACTTATTAATTATTTATAAATAAATTCGCTTTTTATATTATTTTAAAATTCTTTATTAAGATTAAATTTATTATTATTAATTCTCTCTAATTATAAACTTATTAATTATTTTTTTATATATTATAAAATATTAGTAATATATCTTAATAAATTTATAAATATTAAATTTATTAAAATATTTTTTATAAGCTTATTATTTTCACTAATATAATTATTATAATTATTAATTAAATTTTTATATAAAATATTATTAGCTCTTTTAATTTAATTTAATATATTAAATTTTTCTTTAAAATTAAAATTAATCTATTTAAACTTATTTTTTTAATATTTTATATAAAGAGTTATTATTAGAGTATAAAATATTATTAATAAATAATATTTTTAAGTATTATAATATCTTTTAATTATTAAAAAATATCGCTTATATATAATAGCTTTTATAAAAAAATAAAAAATATTATAAGCTATTTAAGCGATTATAATATATTTAAACTTTAATTTCTTTTATTATTTTAAAATTAAAAGATTTATTAGATTATTAAAAGAAGCTTTATAAAGATTAGAGATAAAATTATAATTAGAATAATAATTAAAAGACTTATTATTTCTTTTATATTACTAAAACTAATTATATTTATTCTTATTATTTAAATTTTTAATCTTAGATTTTATTATTTAATTAAATATATTTTTATTTAATTAATTTATTTATTTAGCTTTTTATAATTAACTACTTATATTAATATTTTAATAATTTTAAATTATTCTTTTAAAATATTTTTTAATAGATCTCTATCTATAATTTCTTTTTAATATTAATCTTTTAATTTAATTTTTTTAATTTTATATTATTATAATTTAAATATAAAAGTATAACTTATTTATATAGATAGTTTAAATTTAATTAAATTTAATTATAATAGATAATTAATTTCTTATAAGCTATTTTAAGAGCTTTAAAAAATTCTTTTTTTTTAATTTTTTGCAGCTCTTTATTTATATAATTAAATAAATAAGTATAAATATTAAAAATATAATAAATTATAATCTTCTTTTCTTTATTTATTAATTTTATAAATTTATAAAAAAATTTAATAAGTTAAATTAAATATTAAATCTATTAGAAATTAATTAAAAATTATTTAAACGTTTAAACTATAATTTTTATTTATAATTATTTTTTATTATTTAATTTTAAATAGATAGTTAATCTATTTTTTTAAAAGTATATAATATTAATATAAAGAAGTAAAGCGCGAATTAATATTTAATAAATTAAATTTTAACGAGTCTTAATATTCTAAAAGAGTTTAAAAAAATATTTTTAATAATTTTTTTTTTAAAAGATTTATATTTATCTAATACTAAGATATTTTTATCTTAAAATTATTTAATTTATAATATAAAAAAGATCTCTTTACGCTAATCGCTAATATTAATATATATAATAATTTTTTAAATTTTAATATAATTAATAATATAATAATTAGAATAATAATAAGAAATATTATATTTTTATTAGAGTTATTAATAGATTAATTATATTTATTTAAATTTAATTCTTATCTTCTTTACTACTTTAGCTTTTTTAAAAAAAAATTATTTATTAAAATAATTTTAATATTATTTAAAAGTTTTTTTAAGATTAATTAAATAATATATATTATATAAAAAATATATTATAAATAATTTAGAAATTTAAATTCTTTAATATTAAATAGATTATTTATTATAAAAATAAAAAGATAAATAATTAAATCGTTAAAGAGTATATTATTATTATTAATATTATTAATAATAAATTTAAATATATAAATTTAAATCTTATATTCTATAAGAATTAAATTAATAATACTTATAAATTTCTAATTAATATATTTATCTTTAATATATTCGAAGTTTATAAAAGTTTTATATTATTACTAGTTAATATAAGTAAAAAGATTAGAATTAGTATAAATAATTAATAATTATAAAATAATTAATTATTTAGAATTAGAGAGATTTTAATATTATTAATTAATAATTTTTTTAATAATTTTATCTCTAGCTCTATAGCTTTTTTTATTAATTAATTCTTTATAATAAATATTAATTTTAATTATATATTAAAGTTAAGATAGCGTAAAAATAATAAAATTTTAAAATTATTAATAATTATAAAGAAAATATTAATATTTATAATCTAGCGATAAAATTATTTTAAAAAATCTTTATATATAAACTTTCGATTTTTTAATATTATAAAAAAATCTTAATATTATCTTTTTTTAAATAAATAATAAATTTAATATTCTATTTATTATTTTATTTATTAATAATTTATATTATTTAATTTAGAAATATATCTAATTTTTATAATTATTAATTAAATTTATTTATTATAATCTATTTAAATTAGATTTCTTAATATATTTTTTAAACTTAATATATACTATTATATTACTTATTCTATAATCTATAAATAAATAATTTAAAATCTTATTATAATAATAATAAATAATATATAACTTCTTAAAATTAATAAATATATATCTATTTCTAGAATTTTTTAATTATTAAATCTTAATAAATAAGTTAATAATCGCTATTAAATTTAAACTAATTTTATATAATTTATATTATCTTTATTTTTTACTATATTTTTTATTTTTTATTATTAATATTAAAAAAAAGTAAGATTTAATATTATCTTTTATTAAAATATATTTATTAATATTTTATATTAAATATTATTAATTAAGAAAATTAAGTTTATATTAAATAAAGATTTAATTAATATCTTAAAATTAAGATATTTAAAGAGAAATTAAAAGAGATATATAAATAAATAATATATTAGAAATAAAATAAGATTAATATTTAATATATAAATTTTATTTTTTATTATAAATTATAATAAAAATTTATATCGCTTTAATAATATATTACTATATTATTTTTAATATTTTAAATTAAAAATTAACTCTTTTTAATTAATATTATAATTAATAATTATATATTTAAAATTATATAATAATATTAATATAAAATTAATATTTAATTTAATTAATTTAAAACTTTAATTAGTCTAGCTATTAACGCTTTTTTATTTAATATAATATATATTTAATTTACTTTAATATTATCTATTTATTATTATACTATTTTAAATATTAGAATTAAAAATTATATTTTTTTAATTAATATTTTAATTATTAGCTATATTAATAAAAGCGTATATTAATATCTTAAAACTATTAAATAAATTTTATTAAATATTAATATAGAATTAAAATTTAATTTAAATACTTTAATAATTTAATTAATTAAATTAATTATTATCTAAATCTTCTATATATAAAAATTAAATCTTTTATTATACTAAAATTATTCTTAAATTTTAAAATTCTTTTTATTAATATAATTCTCTCTTATTTAAGTAATATTATAATATCTTTTATTTAAATATTAAAATATTAAAGTATTATATTCTTCGCTTTTAATTAAATAATCTTATTTTTAAATTAATATCTTTAATTTTATAAAAATAATAATTTATTTATTATAAATAAAGATAAAAAAGAAATAATAGCTTTTTTTATTTTTATAATAGAAGAAGAAAAAAGAATAAATAAATTAATTATAAGTCTTAAATAACTCGATATTTAAAAATTATAAATTAATAAAATTATAATATTAGAATAAAGAGCTTTTTTTATAATTAATAAATATAAAATTAAATAAAAATTAATTAGATTAAAAGATTATCTTTAATAAATTTATCGCGTATATAAAAAATATTAAAATATATAAAATATAAGAGAGAGTATATATATATAGCTATAAATATTTAAAGTATATTTAAAATATAAAAAAAGCGTTTATATATAGTTTTATAATATATATTAATAATAATAAAAATTAAATTTTTTTTCTAATTAGCTTTTTAATTAATATTTAAATTTATTTTATTTTTAAATAGTATTTTATTCTAATAAGATTTTAATTATATAATATTAATTAGCTTAATAATAAATATTTAATATTATTCTTTTTAATTTACTCTCTTCTTTTTTAAAAATTCTTTTTATTATTATAATATTTATATTATAATATACTTATTTATTATAATATTATCTATATTTAAAAAAAATAAAATTATTTTCTTTATATTTTATAATTAAATTAAATTAATAATATTATTTTTATAAAATAAATATATATTTAATAGCGTTATATCTTTTAATATAATAACTAATTATAATATTAATATTAATTTATTAATATATATTATTATTATTTATTAAAGCTATTAACTCGATAATTATAAAAATTTAAAAAATTCTTAATAATTTATTAATTATTAATTTAAATTTATTTAAATTATTAAAGTAAAGTAAAGATAAGACTTCGCGAAGATAAAAATTAGAAAATTATATATATAATTTAAAAAGTATAATTATAAATAAAAAAAATATATAATTATATTAATTATATATATCTAAATTAAATAATAAATTAATTATATATATTAATTATACTATTACTAATTAAACTTTAAAATCTATATATTAAAAAAAATTCGCGAACTATAAAGATTAATAAATTTAATTATTTCTTAAATTATACTTATTTAAATAATAAAGAAAATCTTAATTTATATAATTTTAAATTTAATTAATTTATATTAAATTTAAATTTATATATTAAATATACTTTAAAAAACTATAAAAATAAAATTAGTAAATAATTTTAATAATATAATTTACTTTTTAATAATTATAAATAATAAAAATTACTAATTAATATCTAGCGATTTAATTATATATATTTTATATAAAAATAATTATTTTATAATTAAAAGATATATAGCTTTTTAAATAATTACGATAAGATATAAATTTATAAATAATAATATAATATTATTAAAGTCTAGATATAATTTTTATAAAAAGAAAATATATAATAAATAAAAGAAAAATTATTCTAAGTTAAGAATAATATATTCTAATTATTATTCTATTTATTAAGCTTAATTAATAATATTTAACTATTATATTTAATCTAATAATTTTATATATTTTATATTTATAAAATAAAACTTTTTAAATCGATTTAAATATAGATATATATTTATAAAAAATTTACTACTTTAATAAAAGAGACTTCTTATTTTAGAATCTATATTAAATTAAAGATTATATCTCTATATTCGATAGCTTTAATTCTTATAGTTATTATTAATATCGCGATTAAATTTATATAGTAATAATACGCCTTTCTTATTAACGAGTATTCTAATATTTAATAGCTTTAATTTCTATAGTTATTATTAATATTATAACTAAATTCATATAGTAATAATACGATTTTCTTATTAATAAGTATTTTTATTTATAATTAAATTTATATAATAATAATATATCTTTCTTATTAACGAGTATTTCTATATCTAATAATTTTAATTTTTATAATTACTATTAATATCGCGATTAAATTTATATAATAATAATATATCTTTAATTTTCGTTATTATTCGCGAAGAATAAGAATTAATTAATATTATTTTAAATAAATTTATTTAATATAGTAATTTAAGAAGTAAATTAATAAATTATAAAAGAGTTAATATAATTATTAAAAGATTAATTTTTTTAGAATTAATTAATATAATTATAATAATAATTAGAAATATAATTATTATATTATATAGTATAATTTAATAGTTTAAATTTAATAAACTTCGCTAATATAACGCTAGATAGATTTTAAAATATTAAAATTATAAATAGAAATTCTCTCTTTCTTTCTTTCTTAATATCTTATTATAAATTAAATATTTTTTCTTATCGATATTTTATATCGTAATTATTTTATTTTATTTATTTTAATTTAATTTAATAATAATATCTCGTTAATAATTATTCATCTCGATAATAATTTTATTATATTATTATTATATAGAGATAGCGATATTAATTTATTTATTAAATTTATTTATTTAAAAAATAATATAAATTTTAATAATCTTTTTAATAATATAAATAATTAGTTAAATAATTATCTATTTAATCTTTATATTAAAGCTTTAAATCGAAAAAAAATTCTAAAATCTTCTAATTATAAAAAAATATTTATAAATTAAATTAAATAAAATAAATATTTTATTATTTACGCTTTTAATATAAGATTATAAAAAATAGTATATTAGAGTTTTTATTTATAAAGACTAAAAATTAATATTAAAGATAAGAAAGTAAGTATAGTAATATAATATATTAATAAGTAATATATATATATAATTACTAATATTTTAATTATTACTTTATAAGAGATTAAAAAATATTAGAAATTAATTAATTTTTTTTAAAAAGATCTTTTACTTATATAATATAAGAGATTATTAATATAATATTATTATCTTATTATATTATACGAATTTAGATTTTTATATTAAATATATTATAAAAAGCTATCGAAGCGACTCTAATATCAAAATTCTATTCTATATTAGCTTTCTATTAAATTATTATTTTTTTAATAAATTATATAATTAATAATCTCTACGCTATTTATAATAAAAGAGTTATATTAATAATAAAAAATATAGAATTTATATAAATAATATATTAATATATAATAGAAGAAAGTATATAAAAAATAAGAATAAGATAGTTAAAAGTACTTTATTTAGATAAAAAAGAATTAAAATACTTAATATAGAATAGAATTCTAATTATCTTTCTAATTATTAAAAAATATATAAATTTATTCTTCTAATTATAATCTCTTTATATTCTCTTTATTAGCGAGAATTTTTTATTTAAATAAATATATAGCTAATAATTTTAATATAAAAAATAAAATCTTAAATTTTTAAATTTTAAAGTATTATACTCGTGTTATCTAGAAGTAAGTTCTTTAATAAAGCGAGAATACTAATAAATTCTTTTACTTAGTTAAATATCGATTAATCTATTAATATTCTCGCTCTATTAAAGAACTTACTTCTAGATAGTATAAGTAAATTAAATAATAGCTATAAATAATTTTAATATAAATTAAATTAAAAATAAGAATTTAAATATAATTTATATTATTAATAAGAGAATTATTAAAAAAGAGATAGTACTTAATATTAATCTATATTTTCGAGTATATAAATAAAATATAGTTAAACTATAAAACGCGTTTATAAATTAAATAAAAATTTAAATAATTTATAAATATAGATTTTTTTATAAAGGTTTATTAAGATAATCTATAAGAGTATAAAATCTCTATTATTTTTATATTCTTATATCGTCGATAGCTTTATTTATAAAGATATTTAATAAAATAAAAATATTAAGATTAAAGATTAATTAATATTTTTTTTAATTTATAAAAGTATACTTAATAACTAATTAAATATTAAAAACTAAAAATTTATATTTAATTATTATAAAGTATTATTCTAGCTTTACGCGAAATTTAAAATTTAAAATTTAAATTATAAAATTAATTATATTTATTACGCGTATAAGAGAGAAGATAAATATTAAATATAAGTAAATAAAGAGATATTTAAGATATAATAGTAATTACTTTAATAAAGAATTTTAAGTTATAATATTAATTATATATATATATTAAAAATATAAAATAAAATCTTAAATTTTTAAATTCTATAATATTATAAATTAAATAATAATTATAAATAAACTTAATAAAAATTAAATTAGAAATAAAAATTTAATATAATAGCGAGAATTTAAAATATTATTTATAAGATTAAAAAAGAAAAAGTTAAAAAATTAAGAAAGAAAGATAAAAATAAATTTAATAGAAATATTAAAATTATTAAGAAGAAAGATTTAGAAAGAAAATAAAATATATATTTAATAAATATAAATATTTAAATAATTTAAATAATCTTCTAATTAGTAATATCTATAAAAATAAAAATATAAATCTTCATTAAGAAATATTATTTATTTTTAGATATATCTATAAGTAGAAAATATTTACTATATAAAAAAGATATCGTAATTAAAAAGAATTATATCTTAAAACTAATTATAACTTTTAATAGATTTATTAAAGAGATTTATAAGATAAATAGTATAAATAATTAAAAACTTAATAATATAAAATTATTATTTTATTATTATTAAGTATAAAAAAAAACTTTTATAAAGAATTAAGAGATTAATAATAAAGAGTTATTAAGTAATATATTAATAAGTTTACTACCTCTTAATTATTTTAAAAAAAATTATTAATTCTAAAATTTCGAAGAGAAATATTATAGATCTTAATAAGATTTTAATAATAATTAATTTAATTAAAAGTAGATAATAGCTCTCTTATTATTAATTAGATATTTTTTCTTATTCTCTATTAATTTTATTTATAAAGAGTATTAATTAATATCTTTTTAATAATACTAGCGAACTCGCTATCTCTTAATAAAAAATATTATTAAAGTATATAAATTTAAATTATTATATTATTTAATAATTATAAGATTAATATTAATAGTAAAAATTTTTATTCGCGATTTTTATTATATAGCTTTTTAATATTTATATTATAATTTATAAATATCTATTTTATTTAATAATAAATATTTTTTCTAATTAATATAATTGTTAATTTTTTTTATCTTCTCTTATATTTATTATAAATTTTTATCTTTTTATTTAAACTCTAAACTTATTATAATATTAAAATAATTTAAGATTAAATAAAGAATATAATATATAATATAAGAATTAACATTTAATATAAGAGAAAAGAATTTATATTATAAAATTTTAAATATCTTTTTAATTAATAGATAGCGAAATCTATTATAATTTCTACTTTTAAGCTCTTATATTTAAATATTTATATCTTAATAATAATAATAAAAAATAATTTAAAATTTTACTATTATAGTTATTAATTATTATTCGAAAAATCTTTTTTACTTTTTTTACTATTTTTATTTAACTTTTATTTATTTAGCGTATAATTATTATTCTTTAATTATTATTTAATTAAGTTTAATAAATTTAGAAAATTATTATTATTTATATTAAATTATTATATTATTAAATTTCTTTATATTATATATTTAACTTTATTAAAATAAATATATAAAAATAATAAATTAAATTTTAATTAATTAGTCTAGATAATTTCTAATATACTCTTATTAAAAAAAATATAATAAATAAAAAAAAATTATTTTAAAATTCGTTTATATATAATTATATATTTTTCTAATCTAAAAATTATAAGTTAATAATTTTATATACGCGAGAAATAATAATAATATATTTTATAATCGATTTTAGAAGAATAATTCTATATTATAAAATTTATATATTTATATATTTTAATTATATAATAGAATTTATAGTTATAAAAATTAATATATATTATTTTTACTTATAGAGATTAATAAACTTTTTATTAAAATTTTTAAATTATTATAAAAATAAAAAGTAATCTTTATTTATAAGATTATTTAATTATATTAAATAATCTAATTAATAATTTTAAATTATTATCTAATAATATATTTATCTCTTATTTTTTTATATTTTTTATTTATTTTAATATTATAAGATAGATAAGATTATTTAATATTTTCTTCTTTATTAAATCTTTTTATTATAAAATTATACTCTTATTATTATTAATAATACTTTTTTATTCTTAATTATTTAAACTTAATTATATAGCTAATATAGATATATATTTTCTCTTTAAAATATTAAATAAAGAAATTATATATATTAATATTTAATAATATTATAATATAGTTAATTTTATTATTTATAAAAATATATATTTTTAATCTCTTATAATATCTTTTTCTACTTCTCTAAATTTATACTTTTAAATTTATTTATATTTTTAATTTTATCTCTTATAATTAATATTATATTAAAATTAAAATTATATATTTTTTATAAGCGAGCTTTAAATAAATTATATATTTTAAAAATAATTATATATTAATAAAATTTAATAATATAAGAATTTTAAGAAAGCTTTTCTATCGCTTTATACTTATAATTTTTAATATTAATTAATAATTATAAGATTTTAATAATAATAAAAATAAGATGAATTTAATTAAAAGATTAATATCGCGAAGTATTTATTAAAAATTATTTATATTATCTACTTCTATATATATAATTAAAATTATAAATTTAATTTTACTTTATAATAATAAAGATTCTTATTTTTTATTTTTAATAATAGATTATTTATAATTCTATTATTATTTATAAGTAAAGGCCTATGAATTAAATTTATAAAGTTGAATTTTTCTAAGTTAAATCGAATTTTAGCTCTAGTTCTAAGTTAAATCGAACTCTAATCGCTTACTATACGTTTTTAACCTACTTTTACTACTATAAAATTAATTTAATCTATATAATATATAGATATATATGTGCGGAGAGAGGTGCGCTAAGGTTTAATTAGAAAGGTATATCGAGTGTAATGAATTAATCCGTAATAATTGTCTATAAAAAATAGAGAAAGATTATATTCTTATAGTAAGAAGTATCGAAATATTAAAAAGAAATAAAGATAATATATTAATTAGTGGTATAAATCTCATATTATCTTCTATCGTAGTAAAATCTTTCGAATAATAAAATAGCTATTAGAGTAAGATATGGAACGGTTTTAATTCGTTTAAATATATATTATTCGATATTTCTTCTATAGAGACCTAATTAACTATAATCGTCGTAGTATATTCTTCTCTTATAACGTTATTATAGTAATATATCATATTAATATAATAAGAATAATAGATTAAGTTATAGTAATATTCTTCGCTTACTAAGTAATAATTTAATATAAAATCGTAGAGAGTATATAACGTGGAATTTTAGAGAGCTAAGTCGTATTCTTAACGATAATAGTCTTATTATCGCTTAATTTCTCCATAGTATTCTTCGTAGTATTCTTCGTAGTATTCTCCGCATTTATCTATTATAGTTTCTTCTCTTACGATATTTCTTCTATAGAGGTCTAATTAACTATAATTATTATAGTAGATTCTTCTCTTATAACGTTATTATAATAATATATTATATTAATATAATAAGAATAATAAACTAAGTTATAGTAGTATTCTTCGCTTACTAAGTAATAATTTAATATAAAATCGTAGAGAGTATATAACGTAAGATCTTAGAGAGCTAAGCTATATTCTTAACGATAATAATCTTATTACCGCTTAATTTCTTCGTAATATTCTTCATATTTACCTATTATAGTTTCTTCTCTTACTTCTTAATATAGTAAGAATAATAAATTAAGTTATAGTAGTATTCTTCGCTTACTAAGTAATAATTTAATATAGAATCGTAAAGAGTATATAACGTGGGATCTTGAAGAGCTAAGCCGTATTCTTAACGATAATAATCTTATTATCGCTTAGTTTCTCTATAGTATTCTTCGCATTTACCTATTATAGTTTCTTCTCTTACTTCTTCTCTTATAGAGTATTAGACTAAGTAACTAGCTAAGTAACTAATTAAGTAAATAACTAAGTAATGAATTAACGATTTAACTAAGTAGATTGCTAAGCTAATAGGGTAAATAGTATTAACTAAGCGCTTAATCGAGTATCGCTGACTTAGAAGAAGTATATAGAGGAAGACGATGGCTATGAATTCGTTTAGACTCTTTTTAAGGGTCTTTTAACGCGTTTTAAATAGTAGTAAGTAGCTATTAAACTCGCTTACGACCTCGATTATTAATAATAGCGAATTTATCGAGAAATAGCCTAAGGGCGTTAGTAAGGGATTTAAAAGATGAGTAAAAGAAATACGTATTTAAAGCGTTTAGTAACGTTTTCGCGAGGGGTATCGAGAACGATTATATTTATATTAATAAATTAATAGAATAGTAAAAGAAGAATAGTTATATAAATAGGTGGAAAGGATTTATTATTATTCGATCTCGAACGCGTCTAATATAACTATTATAACTATTATATTTAAATATTTATTTAATTTACTAATAGTAGATTAAACTTTATAATTTTTATAGCGTTAGAAAGTATAAAGCGAGCTCTATAATTTGAGGAATTATAAAGTAACTATATATATTATAAACTAAGTACTTTAAAGTATAAAACTTCTATATATAAATTTTTAATAAGAAAGCGCGAGAGAGCTATTAGGCTAATTTAGTCGGTTTAATTAAAGAGCGTAGTAACTCTAAATTAATAATTAGCTATATATATAAATTTAAGATTTTTAAGCTTAGCTCTATCTTATTCTATTATATATACTAATTCTTCTACTTATATAAAATTACTATTATATTAATTTTATAATATATATATTTATTAAATCTATAAATAATAATATTTAAAAGATATTTTATAAAAATAAAATAAAATATAACTTCTAAGTATCTTTCTAATTATCTTTCTAATTATTATAATATTATAATAAAAAAGAATAAAAAAGAAATAGTATATAAAAGATTTATTATTCTTATTTTAATTTATAATACTTATATAAAATTTAAAATAATAATTAATAATATAATATTATAAAAATTTTAAATAAAGAAAAATAAAAAAAGTTTAAATTTAAATTTAAAAAAAGTTTATAAGTTTAATTATATATTAATAAGTTAATTAATAATTAATAATTAATTTTATTAATCTATATAATAGAATAAAATAGAGTTAAATTTAAAAATCTTAAATTTATATATATAATTAATTATAAATTTAAAGTTATTATACTTTTTAATCAAATCAATTAAATTATTATTACTAGCCGAAAAGATATAGTATATTCTATAAAATATTTTATATTAAGTAATATTATATCGTATTCGAATATAATATAAATAGAGTTAAATATTATATTATTTTTCTAATATAAATTCGAGATTTTAGCGATATATTCTACGATATAGTATATCTATAAGATTATATTATAAAATAATATATATATAGAATATTTATACTAAGATTTCTATATTTATAAAATAATTTAATTAAGATATATAGAATATATTTATTCTTCTTTATTAAGAGAGAGGGAATATAAAGAGTAATTTAATATAGCTATTTATCTTTTTATTAATATTAATAATTAGAATAATAATTAAAATTATAAGCGTCTTTATTCTTCTTTTTAAAATTATAATATAAAAGAATATTCTAAATTTTAAATCTTTAAATATTATAAGAATAAAATTCTATAATTATCTTTATTTATATATTTATTTTAACGCGTTAAATAAGCTTAATAAACTTTATATTTATTCTTCTCTTAAATTCTCATTTACTCTTTTATTTTACTCTATTTTAATTCTTCTAAGTACTCTAAGTCTATCTCTATTTAATTAAACTTATTAATTATTTATAAATAAATTCGCTTTTTAAATTATCTTAGATCTCTTTTTCGAAATTAAATTTATTATTACTAATTCTCTCTAATTATAAATCTATTAATTATTTCTTTATATATTATAAAGTATTAATAATATATCTTAATAAATTTATAAATATTAAACTTATTAGAGTATTTTTTATAAGCTTATTATCTTTATTAATATAATTATTATAAATATTAACTAAATTTTTATATAAAGTACTATTAGCTCTTTTAATCTAATTCGATATATTAAAATCTTTTTTAAAATTAAGTTTAATCTATTTAAACTCGTTTTCTCGATATTTTATATAAAGAATTATTATTAGAATATAGAATATCGCTAATAAATAATACTTCTAAGTATTATAATATCTTTTAATTATTAAAAAATATCGCTTATATATAATAATTTCTATAAGAAAATAAAGAATATTATAAGTTATTTAAGCGACTATAATATATTTAAGCTTTAATTTCTTTTATTATTTTAAAATTAAAAGAGTTCGTTAGATTATTAAAAGAAGTTTTATAAAAATTAGAAGTAAGATTATAACTAGAATAATAATTAGAAGATTTATTATTTCTTTTATATTATTAAAGTTAATTATATCTATTTTTATTATCTAAATTTTTAATCTTAAATTTTATTACTTAATTAAGTATATTTTTATTTAATTAATTTATTTACTTAGCTCTTTATAATTAACTACTTATATTAATATTTTAATAATTTTAAAATATCTTTTTAAGCGCTTCTTAGTATATTTTTATCTATAATTTTTTTCTAATATTAATCTTTTAATTCGATTTTTTTTAACTTTATATTATTATAATTTAAATATAAAAGTATAATTTATCTATATAGATAATTTAAATTTAATTAAATTTAATTATAATAGATAATTAATTTCTCGCGAGTTATTTTAAAAGCTTTAAAAAGTTCTTTTTTTAAGAAACTCTCTTTCTTCTTAATTTTTTAAGTTTTTTATCTATATAATTAAATAAGTAATTATAAATATTAAAAACGTAGTAAATTATAATCTTCTTTTCTCTATTTATTAATTTTATAAATTTATAAAAAGGCTTAATAAGCTAAATTAAATATTAAATCTATTAAAAATTAATCGAAAATTATTTAGATATATAAATTATAATTTTTATTTATAATTATTTTTTATTATTTAATCTTAAATAAATAGTTAATCTATTTTTTAAAAAATATATAATATCGATATAAAGAAGTAAAGTGTGAATTAATATTTAATAAATTAAATTTTAGTAAGTCTTAATATTCTAAAAGAGCTTAAAAGAATATCTTTAATAATATTACTTTTTTTAAAAAATTAATATACATTTAATATTAAAATATTTTTATCTTAAAGTTATTTAATTTATAATATAAAAAAATCTTTTTACGCTAGTCGCTAATATTAATATATATAATAATTTTTTAAATTTTAATATAATTAATAATATAATAATTAGAATAATAATAAATAATATTATATTTTTATTAGAGTTATTAATAAGTTAATTATATTTATTTAAATTTAATTTTTATCTTTTTTATTATCTTAGCTTCTCTAAAATTTCTTATTTATTAAAATAACTTTAATATTATTTAGAAATTCTTTTAAGATTAATTAAATAATATATATTATATAAAGAATATATTATAAATAATTTAAAAATTTAAATTCTTTAATATTAAGTAGGTTGTTTATTATAGAAATAAAAAGATAAATTATTAAATTATTAAAGAGTATATTATTATTATTAATATTAATAATTATAAATTTAAATATATAAATTTAAATCTTATATTTTATAAAAATTAAATTAATAATACTTATAAGTTTCTAGCTAATATATTTATCTTTAATATATTTAAAATCTATAAAAATCTTATATTATTACTAATTAATATTAATAAAAAAATTTAAGATTATTATAAATAATTAGTAATTATAAAATAATTAATAATTTAAAATTAGAGAGATTTTAATATTATTAATTAATAAATTTTTTAATAATCTTATCTCTAGCTTTATAATTTTTCTTATTAATTAATTCTTTATAATAAATATTAATTTTAATTATATATTAGAATTAAGATAATATAAAAATTATAATATTTTAAAATTATTAGCGATTATAAATAGAATATTAATATTTATAATTTAGTAATAAAATTATTTCGAAAAGTCTTTATATATAAACTTTTAATTTTCTAATATTATAAAAGAATTTTAATATTATTTTTTCTAGAGTAAGAAGTAAGCTAGATATTTTATTTATCGTTTTATTTATTAATAATCTATATTATCTAATTTAAAAATATATTTAATTTTTATAATTATTAATTAGATTTATTTATTATAAATTACTTAAATTAAATTTCTTAATATATCTTTTAAATTTAATATATACTTTTATATCGCTTATTTTATAATCTATAAATAGATAAATTAGAATCTTATTATAATAATAATAAATAATATATAACTTCTCAAAATTAATAAGCGTATATTTATTAAATTATATTTATTTCTAGAATTTTCTAATTTTTAAGTCTTAATAAATAGGCTAATAATCGTTATTAGATTTAAATTAATTCTATATAATCTATATTATTTTTATTTATTATTATATTTATTATTTTTTATTATTAATATTAAAAAGAAAGTAAGATTTATTATTATTTTTATATTAAAATATATTTATTAATATCTTATACTAAGTATCGTTAATTAAGAAAATCGAGTTTATATTATATAGAGATCTAGTTAATATCTTAAAATTAAGATATTTAAAAAAAAATTAAAAAAAATATATAAATAAATAAAATATTAGAAATAAAATAAAATTAATATTTAATATATAAATTCTATCTTCTTATTATAATAAAAACTTATATTACTTTAATAATATATCGCTATATTATTCTTAATATTTTAAATTAGAAATTAATTCTTTCTAATTAATATTATAATTAATAATTATATATTTAAAAATATATAATAACGTTAATATAGAATTAATATTTAATTTTATTAATTTAAAACTCTAATTAATTTAATTATTAACGCTTTTCTATTTAATATAATATATATTTTATTTACTTTAATATTAATATTAATTTATTACTATATTATTTTAATTATTAAAATTAAAGATTATATTTATTTAATTAATATTCTAATTATTAATTATATTAATAAAAATATATATTAATATTTTAAAATTATTAAATTTATTTTATTAAATATTAATATAGAATTAAAATTTAATTTAAGCGCTTTAATAATTTAATTAATTAAATTAATTATTATCTAAATCTTTTATATATAAAAATTAAATCTTTTATTATATTAAAATTATTCTCGAGTTTTAAAATCTTTTTTATTAATATAACTCTCTTTTATTTAAATAATATTATAATATTTTTACTTAAGCGTTAAAATATTAAAGTATTATATTTTTCGCTTTTAATTAATCGATATTATCTTTAAATCGATATCTTTAATCTTATAAAAATAATAATTAATTTATTATAAATAAAGATAAAAAAGAAATAATATTTTCTTCTATTTTTATAATAAAAGAAGAGAAAAGAGTAAATAGATTAATTATAAGCTATAAATAACTCGATATTTAAAAATAATAAATTAGTAAAGTTATAATATTAAAATAAAAAGCTTTTTTTATAATTAATAAATATAAAATTAAATAGAAATTAATTAGATTAATAAGATTATCTTTAATAAAAATATCGCGTATATAAAAAATATTAAAATATATAAAATATAAGAGAGAGTATATATATATAATTATAAATATTTAAAGTATATTTAAAATATAAAAAAAAGCGCTTATATATAGCTTTACGATATATATTAATAAAAAAAAATTAATTTCTTTTTTTAATTAGCTTTCTAATTAATATTTAAATTTAATCTATTTTTAAATAATATTTTATTTTAATAAGATTTTAATTATATAATATTAATTAGCTCGATAATAAATATTTAATATTATTCTTTTCTAATCTATTCTCTTCTTTCTTAAAAATTCTTTTTATTATTATAATATTTATATTATAATATACTTATTTATTATAATATTATTTATATTTAAAAAAAATAAAATTATTTTCTTTATACTCTATAGTTAAATTAAATTAATAATATTATTTTTATAAAATAAATATATATTTAATAGCGTTATATCTCTTAATATAATAATTAATTATAATATTAATTATAATTTATTAATATATAATATTATTATTTATTAAAGCTATTAACTCGATAATCGCGAAAATTTAGAAAATTATTAATAATTTATTAATTATTAATTTAGATTTATTTAAATTATTAAAGCGAAGTAAAAATAAGACTTCGCGAAGATAAAGATTAAAAGATTATATATAAAGTTTAAAAAATATAATTATAAATAAAAAAAGTATATAATTATATTAATTATATATATTTAAATTAGATAATAAATTAATTATACGCACTAATTATATTATTACTAATTAAATTTAAAAGCTTATATATTAAAGAAAATTCGCGAATTATAAAAATTAATAAATTTAATTATTTTTTAAATTATATTTATTTAAATAGTAAAAAAGATCTTAATTTATATAGCTTTAAATTTAATTAATTTACTTTAAATTTAAATTTCTATATTAAATATATTTTAAGAAATTATAAAAATAAAATTAATAAATAATTTTAATAATATAACTTACTTTTTAATAATTATAAATAAAAAAAATTATTAATTAATATCTAGCAACTTAATTATATATATTTTATATAAAAAAATTATTTTATAATTAAAAGATATATAATTTTTTAAATAATTATAATAAGATATAAGTTTATAAATAATAATATAATATTATTAAAGTCTAGACGTAGTTTTTATAAAAAGAAAATATATAATAAATAAAAGAAAAATTATTTTAAGTTAAGAATAAGATATTCTAATTATTATTCTATTTATTACGCTTAATTAATAAAATTTAACTATTATACTTAATCTAATAACTTTATATATTTTATATTTATAAAATAAAACTTTTTAAATCAATTTAAATATAAATATATATTTATAAAAATATTATTACTTTAATAAAAGAGACTTCTTATTCTAAAATCTATATTAAATTAAAAATTATATCTCTATATTTAATAGTTTTAATTTCTATAATTACTATTAATATTATAATTAAATTTATATAATAATAATACGCCTTTCTTATTAGCGAATATCTTTATATTTAATAACTTTAATTCTTATAATTATTATTAATATCGCGATTAAATTTATATAGTAATAGTACGCCTTTCTTATTAACGAATATCTCTATATTCGATAACTTTAGTTTTTATAGTTATTATTAATATCGCGATTAAATTCATATAGTAATAGTATATCTTTCTTATTAGCAGATATTTCTATATTTAATAATTTTAATTTCTATAATTACTATTAATATTATAATTAAATTTATATAGTAATAATACATCTTTCTTATTAGCGAGATATTTCTATATTTAATAACTTTAATTTTTATAATTATTATTAATATCGCGATTAAATTTATATAGTAATAGTATGTCTTTTTATTAGCGAGTATTCTTATATCTAATAGCTTTAATTTTTATAATTATTATTAATATTGCGATTAAATTTGTATAGTAATAATATACTTTTCTTATTAGCGAGTATTTCTATATTCGATAACTTTAATTTCTATAATTACTATTAATATTGCGATTAAATTCATATAGTAATAGTACATTTTTCTTATTAATAAATATCTCTATATTTAATAACTTTAATTTTTATAATTACTATTAATATCGCGATTAAATTTATATAGTAATAATATATCTTTTCTTATTAGCGAGTATGTTAATAATCGTAAATAATTAAAATATAGTAGAAAATAGTAGATAACTTTTAGTAATATTCGATTTTAAATCTATAGCTTCTTTATCTTATTTAAAAATAAAAATATTTATATCTAGAATTTAAAGTAAATATATTTTAATATATAGTTATTAAATATCTAAATATAAATCTTCTAATTAAAAAATTAATTTCTTTAGAGTTAACTAGTATAATTATAATAATAATTAAAAATATATTTATTATATTATATAGCGTAATTTAATAAATTAAATTTAATAGACTTCGCTAATATAACGCTAGATAGATTTTAAAATATTAAAATTATAAATAAAAATTCTCTTTTTCTTTCTTTTTTAATATTTTAAATATTTTCTTTTATTAATATTTTATATTATAATTATTTTATCTTATTTATTTTAATCTAATTTAATAATAATATATTATTAATAATTATTAATCTCGATAGTAATTTTATTATATTATTATTATATAGAGATAATAATATTAATTTATATATTAAATCGATTTATTTAAAAGATAATATAGATCTTAATAATCTTTTTAATAATATAAATAATTAGTTGAATAATTACTTATTTAATCTTTATATTAAAACTTTAAATTAAAAGAAAATTTTAAAGTCTTCTAATTATAAAAAGATAATTACGAAAAAAATCGAATAAAGTAAGTCTTTAGTTATTCGCGCTTTCGATATAAAGATTATAAAAAAAAGTATATTAAGATCTTTATTTATAAAGATTAAAAATTAATATTAAAAGTAAGAAAGTAAGTATAGTAATATAATATATTAATAAGTAATATATATATATAATTAATAATATTTTAGTTATTACTTTATAGGAGATTAAAAGATATTAGAAATTAACTAATTTATTTTTTTAAAAAGACTTTTTATCTATATAATACGAGAGATTATTAATATAATATTATTATCTTATTATATTATATAGATTTAGACTTCTATATTAAATATATTATAAAAAATTATTAAAATAACTTTAATATTAAAATTTTATTATATATTAGCTTTCTATTAAATTATTATTCTATTAATAAATTATATAATTAGTAATCTCTACGCTATTTATAATAAAAGAGTTATATTAATAATTAAAAATATAAAGTTTATATAAATAATATATTAATATATAATAGAAGAAAGTGCGTAAATAATAAAAATAAGATAATTAAAAGTACTTTATTTAGATAGAAGAGGATTAAAATACTTAATATAGAATAGAATTCTAATTATCTTTCTAATTATCGAAAAATATATAAATTTATTCTTCTAATAATAATCTCTTTATATTTTCTTTATTAATAAGAATTTGTTATTTAAATAGATATATAGCTAATAATTTTAATATAAAATATAAGATCTTAAATTTTTAAACTTTAAAATATTATAAGTTAAATAATAGTTATAAATGATCTTAATATAAATTAAATTAGAAATAAAAATCTAAATATAATCTATATTATTAATAAGAAGATTATTAAAAAAGAGATAGCACTTAGTATTAATCTATATAAATAAAATATAATTAAATTATAAAACGCGTTTATAGATTTAATAAGAATTTGAATAATTTATAAATATAGATTTTTCTTATAAAAGCTTATTAAGATAATCTATAAGAGTATAAAATTCTTATTATCTCTATATTCTTATATTATTAATAATTTTATTTATAAAGATATTTAATAAGATAAAAATATCGAGATTAAAGATTAATCGATAAATATTTCTTTTTAATTTATAAAAGTATACTTAAAATCTAATTAAATATTAGAAATTAGAAATTTATACTTAATTACTATAAAGTATTATTTTAGCTCTATATAAAGTTTAAGATTTAAAATTTAAATTATAAAATTAATTATATCTATTACGCGTATAAGAGAAAAAAGAAATATTAAATATAAATAAGTAAAGAGACGCTTAAGATATAATAATAATTATTTTAATAAAGAATCTTAAGTAATAATATTAATTATATATATATATCGAAAGTATAAAATAAGATCTCGAATACTAGTCGAAAAGATATGATATGGTATGAGATATTAATCTATCATATTATACTCTGGCATAGTATAGGTTATTAAGATTTATATGATTCCATACCTGGTATAGTATGGGATCTTGGCGGGATATCCCACGGTATGGTATATCTGTGGGATCATATCATGGTATAGGATATGTATGGGATATCCCGGTTGGGATTTCTATATTTAGAAGTATAAGTAGCTATTCTGGTCATCATTCTGGCCAACCATGGCTACTACTACCATGGCTACCACTACCATAGCTACTACTACCATGGCTACCACTATCATAGCTGCCACTACCATGGCTGCCTACCATGGCTGCCACTATCATGGCTGCCTACCATGGCTGCCACTATCATGGCTACCTACCATGGCTGCCACTATCATGGCTACCTACCATGGCTGCCACTATCATAGTTGCTACTATTTATTATTGAAATAGCCTACTATCATATAGTAGCTATGATAGTGACAGTCACGGTAGTAGTAGCTATGAGAGTGATAGCTATAATAGTAGTAGCCATGATTGGCCAGAATGATAACTAGAATAGCTACTTATACTTCTAAATATAGAAATTTCAATCGGGATATCTCATATATATATCATATCATGGTATGATCCCATAGATATATCATACCGTGGGATATTTCGCTAAGATCCCGAACTCATATTAGAAAAATGAAATAATATCCGATTCTACTTATATCATATTCGGGTACGATATAATATTACTTAATATGAAATATTTCATAAAATATACTATACCTTTTCGGCTAGTAATCTCGAATTCTCGAATTTTATAATATTATAAATTAAATAATAGTTATAAATAAATTTAATATAAACTAAATTAGAAGTAAGAATTTAATATAATAATAGAAATTTAAGATATTATCTATAAGATTAAAGAAGAAAAAGTTAAAAAGTTAAGAAAGAAAGATAAGAGTAAATTTAATAAAAATATTAAAGCTAATAAAAAGGAAGATTTAAAAAAAAATATATATTTAACGAATATAAATATCTAAGATATAAATCTTAATCGAGAAGTATTATCTATTTTTAGATATATTTATAAATAAAAAGTACTCGCCGCGTAAAAAAGATATTATAATTAAAAAGAACTATATCTTAAAATGGATTATAACTCTTAATAGAAATATTAAAGAGACTTATAAGATAGATAGCGTAAACGATTAAAAATTTAATAATATAAAGTTATCGCTTCGCTATTATTAAGTATAAAAAATAATTTTTATAAAGAATTAAGAGATTAACGATAAAGAGTTATTAAGTAATATATTAATAAATTTATTACCTTTTAATTATTTTAAAAAAGATTTATAAACTTTAAAAATTAGCGTTTAATATAAGAGGAAAGAATTTATATTATAGAATTCTAAATATCTTTTTAATTAATAGATAGCGAAATCTATTATAATCTCTTCTTTTAAATTCTTATATCTAAATATTTATATCTTAATAATAAGAATAAAAAGTGATTCGAAATTTTACTATTATAGTTATTAATTATTATTCGAAAAACCTCTTTTATTCTATCGCTATCTTTATCTAACTTTTATTTATTTAGCGTATAATCGTAATTCTTTAACTACTATTTAGCCGAGTTTAGTAAATCTAAAAAATTATTATTATTTATATTAAATTATTATACTATTAAATTTCTTTATATTACGCGCTTAGCTTTATTAAAATAAATATATAAAGATAATAAATGAAATTTTAATTAATTAATCTAGATGATTTTTAATATACTTTTATTAAAGAGAGAGTAATAAATAAATAAAATATTTATTATAAAATCTATTTATATATAACTATATATTTTTTTAATTTAAAAATTATAAGTTAATAATTTTATATACGCGAGAAATAATAATAATATATTTTTTAATTAATTTTAGAAGAATAGTTTTATATCGTAAAATCTCTATATTTATATATTTTAATTATATAATAAAGTTTATAATTATAAAAGTTAATATATATTATTTTCGCTTATAAAGATTAATAAGCTCTTTATTAAAACTTTTAAATTATTATAAAAATAAAAAATAATTTTTATTTATAAGATTATTTAATTATATTAAATAATCTAATTAATAATTTTAAATTATTATCTAATAATATACTTATCTCTTATTCTTTCTCTTTTTTTATTTATTTTAAAATTACGAGATAGATAAAATTATTTAATATTTTCTTCTCTATTAAATCTTCTTATTATAAAATTATACTCTTATTATTATTAATAATACTTTTTTATTTTTAATTATCTAGACTTAATTATATAGCTAATATAGATATATATTTTCTCTTTAAAATATTAAATAAAAAAATTATATATATTAATATCTAATAATACTATAATATAATTAATTTTATTATTTATAAAAATATATATCTTTAATCTCTTATAATATCTTTTTCTATTTCTCTAAACTTATATTTTTAAATCTATTTATATTTTTAACTTTATCTCTTATAATTAATATTATAATAAGATTAATATTAATACTTTTTATAAGCGAGCTTTAAATAAATTATATACTTTAAAAATTATTATATATTAATAAAATTTAATAATATAAAAATTCTAAGAGAGCTCTTCTATCGCTTTATATTTATAATTTTTAATATTAATTAAATAATTATAAAATCTTAATAATAATAGAAATAAGAAGAATTTAATTAAAAGATTATTATTATAAAATATTCGCTAAAGATTATTTATATTATTTACTTCTATATATATAATTAAAATTATAAATTTAATTTTACTTTATAATAATAGAGAATCTTATTTTTTATTTTTAATAATAAATTATTTATAATTCTATTATTATTTATCTTCTCGCTATATAAAATTATTATTATATTAATTTTATAATATATATATTTATTAAATCTATAAATAATAGTATTTAAAAGATATTCTATAAAAAGAAAATAAAATATAATTTCTAAATATTTTTCTAATTATTTTTCTAATTATTATAATATTATAATAAATAAATAAAAAAATAAAAAAATATAAAAGAAGTAGTATATAAAAAGTTTATTATTTTTATTTTTATTTATAACGCTTATATAAAACTTAAGATAATAATTAATATTATAAAATTATAAGATTTTTAAATAAAGAAGAATAAAATAGATATAATAAAAAACTTAAAAAAAATTTAAATTTAAATTTAAAGAAAAGTTTATAAATTTAATTATATATTAATAAATTAATTAATAATTAATAATTAATTTTATTAATATATATAATAAAATAAAATAAAGCTAAACTTAAAAATCTTAAATTTATATATATAATTAATTATAAATTTAAAATTATTACGCTTTTTAATTAGATTAATTAAATTATTATAAATAAATAAATTAATATTTATAATTATAAAAAAATATAATTAAATAACTCTAATTAAAAAAATAGATATATATTATTTAATTTTAAAATAACTTTTTTATTTTTTATTAAAATTTTAAGATTTCTTTCTAAAATTATAAAACGAAATAAAAACTTTTAGATAAAAAAAGAATTTTTAAATTTAATCTAATAATTATTAAAGTATAAGAAATTTAAATATTATTTATTAAAGTTCGCTCGATAATTAAATAACTCGTTTATTAAAATTCGCTTATTAAAGATTATTTATCTATTTACTTAATAATTCTAATTAAAAAAATAATTATAAATTTAATTTATAAGCTTTTATTTATAAAAAATATAATATCTTATAGATTTTAATAGAATCTTTTATTTTTTAAGATAATAATAGAAATCTATTATTAAATATAATACTTATTAATTAAATAAGAAAATAAGATATTTAAATTATATTTATAATATCTATAATTTTATAATAATAAATTTTTTTATAATTTAATAGAATATAATTTTTAATATAATTTAATTTTTTAAAAATATAAATTAAATATTTTATATAGTATTAATTATAAAAATAATTAGAATTCTAAATTAAATATAAATCTAAAATTAATATAACAAATAAATATTTAATAAATTTTAATTAAAATCTTTTATTTTTTAAGATAATAATAAGAATTTATTATATAAATATAATATTTATTAATTAAATAAATAAATATAATAAATATATTTTTATATTAAAATTATTATTATAATATAAATAATTTTATAATAATAACTTATTTTAATTTTTTAATATAATATAATTTTTTAAAATTATAATTTAATAATTTTATATAATATTAATTATAAAGATAATTAGAATTCTAAATTAAAGATTAATATAATAATTAAATATATATAAATTTTAATAAAATCTTTTATTTTTTAATATAATAATAAAAATTTATAAAAATATATAATTATTAATAATTAGATAAGAAAATATAATATATATTTATATTAAAACTATAATTATAATATAAATAATTTTATAATAATAAAAATTATTAATTTTTTAATATAATATAAATCTTTTAAATTATAAATTAAATATATTATATAATATTAATTTTAAAGATAATTAAAATTTAAAGTAAAATATAATTTTATAAATAATATTATAATTAAAAATTATATTATAAATTAAAAAAGTTAATAATTTAATTATAAAGTTTTTTATTTTATTATTTATAATAATTTAATAATTTATTTAAATTAAATTATAAGCTTTTAATCTATCTTTATATTTATATATAATTTAATATTATATAATTTTAAAAATCTATATAAAAATAATATATTTTTAATTTATAATATTACGCGTTTATTATAAATTATTAATAATTAAATATCTATATTTTATTATTAATAAATTTCGTATAAAAATAATAAAAAGTTTTATTTAAAAAATTATTAGATAGAAAAGATTTTATTATCTTTTATATCGTCTTAATAATAGAATTTTATTAATAATATTTAATTTTATTTTTAATTTTATTTATTATATCTAACGAAATTTCTTAAATAAATTTTTAAAATAAAGTTTTCAAAATTAATAGTATAATTAATTTTTAAAAATATTTAATTTCGCGAAGAGCGATAGCTAATAAGCTATAATTAGAAAAATAATTAGAAATATATATAAAATTAAATTTATTATTTAAATAAAATCTATATAATTTTTTTATTTTAAATATATAATTAGCGACGCTTTTTCTTTTATCTATACTCTTTTTACTTATAATAGATTTTCTAAAAATCTTATTATTTAACTTTTTAGCTATTTTTATTATTAATAATATTTAAAATATTATTTTATTTATTATAATCGCCGCGGAAAATATACTAAATCTTCTCTTTCTAAATTTTTTATTAAATTTTTTTTTTTAATAATTTATATATAAATAGATATTCTTTAACTATTATAATTTTAATATTTTTATTATATATATTATTAAAATTTCTATTTTTATAAATAATATCTCGAGATTAAAAGATAATCTAATTTTAAAATAGAGTATTATTATTATTACTAAATATATTATTATTAAATATATATATTAACTTTTTATCTTTATTAATATATTTTTAAATTTATTTAATTTAAAAAGTTAGATAATTAGAATAATAATTAAAAAAAAAAAATTATATTTAAATTCTTTCTTATTATAATAATTAGAATTATAAAATTTATTTCTTCTTCTTTTAATTATATTAATTATTTATATATTAAAACTAATAAACTTATATAGATTTATTATAAAACTTATCGCTAAATTATAATATTACTATTTTTATTATATATTAAAAATTTTTAATCTTAAACTTTTTTTATAATAAAGTTTATCTCTTTTTTTCTAATATAATTAAATTTATTAGCGAATTATTATCTAAATCTATTAATTAATTATTTTTAAAATCTTATAACTAATTACTTTTAAAACTTTCTAATTAATTATCTTTAAAACTTTCTAATTAATTACTTCTAGAATTTTCTAATTAAATATCTCTAAAATTTTCTAATTAATTATTTTAAAAACTTTTTAATTAAATATCTCTAGAATTTTCTAATTAATTACTTTAAGAACTTTCTAATTTATTATTTTTAAAATCTTCTAATTAATTTAATATTTTTTTAAATTAAAAAATTAAATAACTAATTAAGAGTTTATTAATAAAAATTCTTAATTAAAAATATTTATATTTATTATTATATCTTTTTAAATATAAATATAAAATAAATAGTATTCTAAAAGTAAGCGATCTAATTAATATTCTAATTATCTTTCTAATAATTCTTTAAAAAAGAAAATACGTATAATAAATTAAAAGTGTAAAATAAAATCTTAAAAAAGATAAACTTATCTTATAAAATTCTTAGATTTAAATTATTAAAAGCTTAAAATAAACGTCTATTATTATATAAAAATTAAGAAAAATTTATTATTAATAATAATTCTTAACTATTCTAATTAGATTATTAAATTTAAAAAAATTTAATTAAAATTTAACTTTATAATATTAAAAATTAATATTAAATATTTTTATAAATAAGATTTTAAAAAAATATAAAAACGCATTAATAAATTAGCCTATTTTTTTATTAGTATATTTTTAAATTTTCTTATATTTTAATTTTTTCTAATACTTTTTTTAATTATATTATCTTTTATAATAATATAATTCTACTTAAATTTTTTTATTATTTTTATTATAATATTAATATACTCTTTATAATATATTCTTTAATATTTTATAATAAGCTTTTTATATAAAAATTATTATTATAATTATCTTAAATAGAAATTTAATTAAATAAGTAAATTTATATATTTTCTATTATTTCTTAATATTATAAAAGTTAATATTATTAATAAAGATAATAACTTTAATTTATTTTATTATATTATCTTTAAAAAAATAAAAATATTCTAAAAATTTAAATAATAATAAGATATAAAAAATAATAAATAAATATTTTAAAAATAAGAATATAGTAAAATCGCGTTAATATTTAATAAGTTTAAATATATATAAATTATTAAGAGTAATTTTAAAAAAATAAAATAATATAAATATAATAGCGAAATTTATAATTAAAAAAATTTTTTTAATTTTCTTTAAATATTAAATAGCTATTTTTAAAAAAAAAGAAGAAAATAAAAAAGAGAATTATTAAACGTATTATATATAATTAATATATTTATTATAAATTCTAATTATTATTATAATTATTCTAATATCTTTCTAATATTATAATTAATATTTATATATAATATTTTATATATTATATTAAAAATAATAAATTTTATAAATAATTAAATTCGCTAAATATAATTTTAATTCTAGATTTTATTAAGAATATTAATATAAAGTATAATAAATAACTCGATATAAAGAAAGAAGATAAAAATATAATTATTAATATATAATTAAATATTATTAATTAAAAAATTAAGCGATTTAAAAACTTTTAATTTTTTTAAAAAATATAAATTTCTTAATAATATTAATAGAAAAGATATAAATATAAAAAATCGAAATATTTATTAATATTTTTTTATTATAATAACGAGTATAGTAAATTATAATTAAATCTATTAGAAAAAAGATTAAATATCTAAGAATTTTCGAAGATATAGTAAATTTTTAAAAAAATATTTATTTTTATTATATAGAAGTCTTATATAATTTATAAATCTTTTTTTAAAAAAGAATTACTAAAATAATATTTATTAATATAAATTTTTTTTATATTAATTTTAATTTTAATATTTTAATTTATATTTAAATAGACTTATTATTTATATATTAATCTTATTTATATTAAACTTATTTATTAATTATTTTTAATTATAAAATTTAAGAAAATTTATTATCTTTCTCTTTTATATATATTTTTTATTAGAATAAAATATATAGTTCTTAGAAATTATATAGTATAAATACTTAAGAATAAAAAAGAATAAATATTATTATTAAAATCGATTAGATAGTAATCTAAGAATTATAATATAATAAAATATAAATTTATATCTAATAAGATAAGCGAAAAAATATAAAAAACTTTTAAGTTTATTAATATTAAATTAATATATAAAAATATCGCTAATATATTTAAACGATTTAAATATTTTTATAAGAATATAAATTATTTAAATTTAAAATCTTAATAAATTAATTATATAATTTTAATTCTAGATTAAAAATAAAAATATAAATATTTTTCGCTATTATAATTATCTTTAAATAATAATAATTAAAAAGATAATTAGAATTCTCTATCGCTATAAAAATATATATTATAATTTATAATTTTTTATATAATAGATTTTTTTCTTAATTAGATTATATTTAAAAATCTTAAATAATAAGATATTATTTAATATGCGATTAGATATTTATATAAAAATAAGATATAAATTTTAATTTAATTAATAAACTTAATAGAAAAATAGAAATAAGCTTTTAAATAGATTAGATAAAATATAATAAATAAATAATAAATAGCTTTTAAATTTAATTATTATTCTAATAAGTAGATTTATATTTTAATAGTATTATATAAAAAAAGTACGCGAGCGTAATTTAGAGAAAGTCTAGAGTTTTACTCTTTATATAAATTATTATATATATAAATAAAGATAAGAATTTAGATTATAAGAGTATAGATAATATTAAAATTAAATAAAATATAAGTATTAAAAATAATTCTATTATACGCGCTAATAATTAAATAAATTTTATCTTTTAAGCTATTTAAAAGCGCGATATAAAATTTAATAATAAGCTTTATTATAGTTTAGATATAATAATATTAATATATTAATTAATAAATATTAAGTTATTATAAAAATCTTAAAATATTAAATATAATTATATTTAAAAAATAAAATTATAAATCTTTATTAATATATAATTAATTTAATATATAATAATAAAAAATTTACTATAAAAGCTACGCTATCTAGATTAATATTTTAATCTTAATTACTATTTTTACTATTATATAAATAATATAAAACTATCTTTTATTTAAATATATTTAATTTTTAATTTTAATTATTATTATAGATATCGTTAATTTATTCTAAAATTATTAAATATATTTTTATATACTTTTTATATTTTACTCTTTTTTTAATTAGATAGTAATTAAATTCTAAATTAAAATAAATATTTAGAAGAGAAAAGTTTATAAGTACTTAATTATATAATTTTATTTCTTTTATACTTTTTATAATTATTAAGATAATTAATAATATATAATTATATTTTATAATTATATATATAATAATTAACTAATTTAATAATTAAAGATAAATATATTCTTTTTTTTACTTTAAATAATTTAATTAAAATAATTATAAAATTTAAATTCTTTTTTTATAATATAACTCGCTTTCTATATATTATATAAAGATAAATATTTATTTAAATAGAGATTATTAGAGCTAATTATAAAGCGTAATAATAAAAAATTTATTTTTAAATTAACGAATTAAAAAGATTTCTATTATCTTATATAATATTTTAAAAGTAAATCTTTAAATATAATAGCGCTTTAATAGATTTTAATTAAGTATAATTTAATAAATTAAATACTAAAAGAAAAATTTCGAAATTATAAAATTAATTAATTTTTAATAATAATAAATCTCGCGTAAAGCTTAAGCTATAGCTCGCGTTAATTATATATAATAAATATAATAATAATTAAAAGAATATATTATCTAATTTCTATTAATATTTTAATATTATTAAAGTAGAGATAATATTTATTAAAGCGGCGGTAATAGCGATTAAAGTAATAATAATATCTAATAAAGACTTTATTTTAACGCTATATCTAGTACTCTAGAATAGTATTAGCTTTTTTAAAGAGTTATTAATAATAAATTAAATATATATAAATTAAGCTCTTCGCGTAATCTATCTATATATTAGCTTAAAATTATTAAAAAATAAAAAATAAATATATAATTTAATAGTTATATTATACTTTTAGTATTATTATAATAATATTAAGTTATTTAAATAGAAGTTTAATATATAAAGAAGATAGTTTAATAAGAAGAAGAGTTAATATAAAAAAGAAAGTTTTAGAAAGAAAGAAAAGAGAAAGAAAAGCTTAGATATCTATCGTGTATATTAAATTTTTAGATTATCTTATATTATTTAGCTTAAATTAAATATTAATAAAGCGCTTTCTCTTTAATTTTAAAGATTTAAATTTAAGTAAATTATATTTATTAAGTATTATTATTTAATATAATCTTAGCTACTTTTATAGTAATTATAATTATTATTATAATTTATATAGATTAAAAGATAAAAGATTTAAAAGAGTAAATTAGTAAGTAATTATTTTTATCTAATTTAACTAATATTAAATTACTATAATTTATTAAAATTTTTATATATTTTATTCTTACTTTCTTATTTTTAAGTCTTACTATTTTTATAAAAATAATTATTCTTTAAATTAAACTTTATAATAATATACTTATAATAGCGTATAATATATATTCTCTTTATTTCTAATATCGATACTTACTCGAATTAATATACTTTTTAATAAAATAAATTTTAATTAAAATTAAGAATAGCTTAGTATTTATAGATATTTATATAAGCTTTTTAATTCTTTTATATATATCTATTAATTTATCTTTTTATAATAATTAAAATAGAAGAGATTAAGTCTAATAATTTATTATAATAAATATTAAATATTAATAATAATAGCGATATTAAAGAGTTTTAATATAGATTAATTAAATAGTAATTAAATTTTTAATTAAAATAAAAAGCGAAGAATAAGCTTAGTTAAAATAAAAATACTAAGAAATCGCGATAGCGAATAAATATATTTATATTTAAAAAGAAATTAATTAAGAAAGTAAAGAAAGTTAATATCTTAGCTATTAATTACGTTATAATTATTAAAAAGTATAAAATTAAATATATTAATATATTATTATTATAATAGAAATAAGCTTTTAAGTAAATTAAATAAGATATAATAGATAAGTAATAAGTAATTTCTAATTCTAGTTATTATTTTAGTAAATTTATATTTTAATAATATTATATAAAAAAAGTACGCGAGCGTAATTATAAAGAAGTCTAAAGTTTTATTTATTATATAAATTATTATATATATAGATAAAGATAGAAGCTCGAATTAAGAGAAAATAAATAATATCGAAGTTAAATAAGATATAAGTGTTAAGAATAATCTTATTATACGCGCTAATAATTAAGTAAATCTTATTTTTTAAATTATTTAAGAGTATAATATAGAATTTAATAATAAGTGCTATCGTAATTTAAATATAATAATATTAATACGCTAATTAATAAGTATCGAGCTATTATAAAAATCTTAAAATATTAAATATAATTATATTTAGAAGATAAAATTATAGATCTTTATTTATATATAATTAATCTAGTATATAATAATAAAAAATTTATTATAAAAGTTACGCTATCTAAGTTAGTATTTTAATCTTAATTATTACTATCGCTATTATATAAGTAATATAAAGTTATATTTTATTCGAATATATTTAATTCTTAATTCTAATTATTATTATAAGTATTATTTATTACGATCGTATTCTATATCTTTCTTAATATATTATTTAGCCCTATGATCTATTAGGGCCTAGCGTGTCTTAGTAGAGTTATCTACTACTATCTAATATCTTCTATCTATATAACTATTCGATATCTAGTTATCTTATTTAATATACCTATATTAATATTATATCTATATCGATTCTAATACTATAACTAGATTATCTCACTTACTACATTCGAATTAATAGACGAATTTAAGAAACCTATTAATAGAGGCTTTAATAAGATATTAAGTTAAACTATTATATTTCTAGATAAATCTATTATATAGATAATACGTTATAAAGAGCATCTATCGAGATAGCGTAACGGTCTTATAATTAGTTAGAGGGATAAAGTAATTACTAGATTAATTTATTTATATAACTAATAAATCTAAAGAAATTATTACTTAATTTAATAACTATATAACTAACTCTTTAAGCGGAGTAAAAGCATTTAAAAGAACGATATTTAGACTATCTATGGTTTTTATAATAACTTAAATAATCTATAAACTAGAGAAAAAAGTCCTCGCAAAATATAATACTATTTTTCGAATTTGCAATAAAGCCTCACAAAAGATATTATAAGAAGTTTTTTCTTTTCTCTTCTTCGCTTAGTACTTATAATATTAAAGAATCGAGAGAAATAACGTAACTCTCTTATCTTTATTTTAAAATCATTATTTTCAATATATAATCAAGTAAGATAAATCGAGTCAGCAACCTTCTTACTTAGATATTTAATTAATAATAATCCTTACTATCTAATAATATAGCGGAGGATATCGCGGCTATTACGAACTTATAGTAGATTATTAGCGTTAATTAACTACGTAATTAAGTCGATAAGAAGCCTAATTAATTTCTTATTATACTCCGCGACCTTTACTATTAATAAGACTAGTTTCGAGATATAGCTAAATAATATATCGATCTTAAGACTAAGAAGAATAAGGTAATAAATTAATAAGATAAAGTCTAATAACGCTTAAAGCAAGTTAGTATTAAGATTGAGAAGCTATAAGAATAAAATAGAGAGCTTTAATAATAGCTAATAATAATATAATTAAGTATACTTAGAGACTTATAAATTACTTTTAAGATACAAGCGTTAACTCTAATAAAGCTCGCTTAAGTTTTATACTCTACTTATAGAAAAGAGAAGTTTACTAAGCTATTAAATTCTCTCTTCTTTATCAATAATAAGAACTTTATATAAGAGAATTAATTAGTTAAAATAGAGGAAAAGTTATTAAGTAATAAGAATTACTATTCTATTAAGACGTCTTAAATCATCTATCTTCTATTATATATAGATGAGAAAGCGATCTTTTATATTCTAAATAGGAGATATAGAGATATTATAAACTTCTATACGTTAGTTAGCGAGGTTATAAACCAGCTAATTAAGATCTATAAAGAGATAAATCGTTATAAGAAGATAAAACGCGAATACGATTCTTTTTAATAGACAATTTAGTCCTTTAATAGATTCTATATAAAACTCGTTAAACTCGATTTTATACTTAACTATAACGAAACTTATCTAAAAAACAATTTAAACACTAAACTACGAACATATATTCGACTCCACTTTATTTTTATAGCCCTTTCTAATTATAAGTTTATACCTCTAAGAAATATTAAGAAATATCTTATAAATAACGATAACTTATAGCGCGTAGACTATAAACTATATCTAACTTAGATTATCGATAAAATAACTTCTAAAGCTATTATAACTCGAATAAGGAAAACAATTACCGCTATAATCGAGGATTATACGCCTTTCGCTATCAAATCGAGTGCTTATATCTTAAGTGCCTTTTAGAATATATCGAAGACGATGACTAATATAGATTCGAGGGACTTAATATATTTTAATTATAGAAAGATAAGTTATATAAGATATAATTATCTAATATAAAGATAGACTAATACTAATAAAAAGGCCTTATAAAAGATAGAAATTTACGAACTTATTATTAATAATAAATATAAGATAAATCTACTAGCCGACGCTTACGAAGCCTCTAAAAATTCGAGAAATAAATAGCCTCTATTAAAGTTACGATAAGGGGGATTTATAATATATATCTATTAAATACTCTTAATAATTCTTTAACACGCTATCCTTTTAGAATAGAAGTTACGCTATCGTTACAAGAATAAAAATACTTACTTTAAAACGCCCTTATCGATAGTAAATATACTAGAATATATATAATCATTAATAAGTCCCTAATTTATAGAATTTACGAAGAATTATTATTAAAACTAATTCCACTATCAAAACCTAAACCTCTAAAAAATTATGATGGCCGAATCGCGAAGAAGCTTATTATCTATTATTTACTTTCGATAATAATAGTAAATAATTATCGAGAGAGAACGTATTCTATACTTATCGCCTTTATTATATATAATATAATTTTAAGAAAATCATAAATGAATAAGTATAGAATACTTCTCGATATAATGAAAGATAAGATTCTTTTCGTATTAGACCGCTGTAATCATAACGATAATAAGATCTCGATAGTAGAGAATCTCGCTATCTTATTAAATTCGAAATTAAAACCCTCTACTCTATAGATTATCTTAAAGAAAAAACCTCTCCCTTAATCTATATATAACGAGGACTTGAACTTTACTATTGACTTAAATATCTCTAGCGAACTAACTAATAAGAAGAGGTTTATATCTACTCTTAGAGATATAAGATAAAAATAAGATATAAACCTATAATTTATTAATATCGTCGAAATTAATATTATATCATACTATTAATTAACGCGTAATAAGAGAAATCGATTATTTACCCTTATTATAAACGAGATCTACGACTCGCTATTAAAGAAGTTATCTCCTTCGAAGAAACTACGTAATTCTCGCATATCGATTAATAAGCTATACTCTTACAACTTAGAAAAGAAGTATAAGAGATACTATAAATCGAATTACCTTATTTAAATTAACACTATTAAAATCGTTAGTTCTAAAGATATTAAGAGAAAACTTCTAATCGAGTATTACGACTATTTAAATGTTTTCGATAGAATAAAGATAGATAAACTATTATCACACCGCCCTTATAATTATAAACTAAAGTTCACCAAGGCCGGTACCGCCGGCCTACTAAAGAGTCGAGTCTATTCTATATTCGAACACAAGTTAAAATAGATTAAGAAGTATTTAAACGAGTATCTAAAAAAGGGCTTTATAACACCTAGTCATACGCCGTTCGCATCCTCTATTTTATTTACCGAGAAACCAAACGGGGGCCTACGCTTTTATATAGACTATCGAAGGCTAAATATTATTACTAAGAGAAATCGATATCCAATTTCATTAATAGACGAGGTTCTCGCGAGAATTCAGAGCTATAAATACCTCACTCGATTAGATATTATAGTCGTATTTAATAAATTGCGTATATACCCCAATAGTAAGAATTTCACTACATTTATTACCTCCCTCGACGTATATAAGTATCGAATACTCCCCTTTAATCTAATTAATAATCTAATTATCTATTAGCAATATATAAATAACATTCTATTCGAGTACCTAAACGACTTCTATTAAGTCTATCTTAACGATATTCTCATTTATAGTCGATCGAGGAAGAAATATATTATGTATATTCGAAAGATTCTTTAAAAGCTATAAAAGGTCGAATTACAGGTAGATATTCTCAAATACGAATTTTATATCTAGAAGACGAAGTTTTTAGGTCTTCTTATTTCGATTAATAGTCTTTAAATAAATTCTATTAAAATTTAAGCTATTATTAAATAATCTACCTCTATTAATTTAAAGGAGATATAGACCTTTATTAGCTTTTATAACTTCTACTATCAATTTATAAAAGACTTCTCGAAAATTATAAAATCAATAATAAAACTTATAATTAAGAAAGCGATATTTAATTAGTTATCGATCTATTAAAAAGCCTTTTATTTACTAAAGATAGTTATTATAAGAGCTTTAATTCTACGCTATTTCGATAGATCGAAAAATATTATACTCGAAATAGACTCCTCTAATTATATTAATAATAATATTCTATTTTAATATAATAACGACGAAGTCTTATACCCGATAACTTTCTATAATAAAAATCTTATCTCAGCTAAGTGCAATTATTAGATCTACGATAAGAAGTTACTAGCTATTATTCGCTATCTAGAACACTAGCGTTCTAAGCTAAAATATATTAATATTTCTATTAAGATCTTCACGAACTATAAGAGTCTAATATACTTTACTAAAGAAAGAGATTTAAGTCGTTACCAGACCCGCTATTTAAATATATTATCCGAATTCAATATTAAAATCATCTATCATCTAGGGCCTCAGAATATTAAGGCCAACGCACTTATATATATAGCCGATTCTAAGCTAAATAGCCTTAAAAACGAACGCTTAAAGCAGCAATATTAGATAATACTTACGCCTAACTATTTAAAACTTAATAATAATAATATCGAGATATATACCATCGATAACTCTATCTTTCATAGGATAGTCTAAGAAAATAAGATTGATGATTTATATAATGAGATTTATAAGACAATTATGAAAGGTAAGAATAAACTTTATAAAGTTACACTTAATAAGTACTCTATAGAGAACGAGGTACTCTATTATAAGAACCGCTTATAAGTACTAGAAGATCTATACACCGACGTTATTCGCGAAGTATACGATTAGCCCTTATATAAATATTTAGATATAACCTATATCTATAAGCTACTTAAGTGAGAATACTATTAATAAGATATAAAAGCTATTATTACCATCTATATCCGAAACTATTACATCTACTATAGATCTAAGACCTCTTATAATTAAGAATATAATTTATTATAATCTCTATTAATTTCTTAAAAGCGATAATAGAACATCTCGATAGACTTCGTAATGGGTTTATCTATATTTAATAAATATAACGCTATTTAGATAATAATAGATCGACTTATTAAGAAATATTATTACGTTATATACTCTAATATAGATAAAGAAATTACGATTAAAAAGACGGTTAATATACTACTTAAGAAGGTCTTTCGCTTATATAGTTTATCGACATTAATAATTTCGAATAAAGGCCTCTAATTCATATCGACAATATAAAAGACTTTCTATAAACGACTCGAGATTAAGGCTAAGTTATTAATAGCCTTTTACTCTAAAATTAATAAATAAACTAAATAAGCTAACTAAGATATAAAATACTATCTTTAAATATACTATAACTATATATAAAACGATTAATCTAGATAATTATCTATTACTAAGTTCGCCAATAATAATACTATATCCGCAGTTACGAATATCCTATTATTCTTTATAAATAAGGGCTTTTATTCTTAAATAAGTTTTAGCTCAGATATTATCGACTATAATATCACTCGTAAGCGCCTTAATATTACTCGAGCGAAGGATATTATCGAGTATATATAGTAGATCCTCGACTATATTCGAAGTAATATAAATTATACTTAAAAGGCTATAATAACCCAGACTAATAAGCGATGTTAGAAGATTACTTTTAAAGTAAGTAATATAGTCTTTCTTAGTAGTAAGAATATTACTTCGAATTAATTATTATAAAAGCTAGATAATAAGAGGTATAGCCTATTTAAAGTAATAGATCTCATAAAAATCTCTTATTATTTAAAGCTTCTAGTAAGCATAAAGATTTATAATATATTTCACCTTAATCTTTTAAGCCTTACACCGATAAACCCCTTATCTAAATAGGTTAATTCTCTATTAAAGCATATCACTATCGAGGGCTAAATCGAATAGATAATAGAGAAAATTATCGCCTTCAAATTTATTAATAACCGCCTTAAGTATTGAGTAAAATAGAAGGGCCTTAATAAGGACCTTAAATAATATAACTCGGATAGTGGCGAATTTAAAAATTATTAAGATATAATCGATGATTTTCATAAGCGGTACCCGTAAGCAGCCTATTAAGCCCGGCAATATCTCGAATATCGCATTTTTAAACGAATTAAAACCGTCCGATATTTTATAATAGCTTCATTTTCTTCGCGTTCGCAATTCAATTCCTTAGGCCCATATTACTCTATAACAGCCGCATTTTAGACCCACCAGATCGTCTTCCCTTATTAACACAACCCTTAATATATTCCGAGACCATATCAGGTTATACGCGGATCTCACTATCGTCATCGCTAAGCATAATCGATATCAACTAGATAACTTATTACGAAGAAGTCTACGCTAAACTAATTTAATATTAAATTAAGATTTAACACCTATAGCTCGATTCGATTTAAGACCTCTTAATTAATTAACTCGCATTATTTCATCAATATCCTTTACGCTAAAATATCAATTTAAGAATCATTATCACTCACTAAAACACTTATATTCACTACTCGCCTATTGCCACACCGATTCCTTTCAACCCAGAACCCTCATACTCGCTATACCTCTAGCTAGCGACGACGTCAACGCGAAGACCAAGACGTAAGCTCTCACTACCCGTGCTGCCGCCGAAAAAGACCGCAGTATTAAAGGTCCCGAACATCAAAAGTTCTTTATTATTTCATCAATTTTTAAGCGAGCGTGCATATATACTAGTTTTACTACTCTTTTACTTATTAATCATAAAGATATAATTCTATAAGGGGGAAAGGATAGTGTTACGACCGTATCCTATATCTTTCTTAATACATTATTTAGCCCTATAACCTATTAGGGCCTAGCGTATCTTAGTAGAGTTATCTACTACTATCTAATACCTTCTATCTATATAGCTATTCGATATCTAATTATCTTATTTAATATATCTATATTAATATTACATCTATATCGATTCTAATATTATTAATCTATTCTAAAATTATTAAATATACTTTTATATACTTTTTATATTTAATTTTTTTTTATATATTATAAGAAGATAGCTTAAAGAAATATAGCTTATTATATTAAGCTATAATACTTTTAAAAGAATATTAAGAAATATATTAACTTTTCTAAATTAACGATTTAATAAAAAAGTTATAATTATAATATATATAATTTTATATTAAATAGCGATATTAAAAAAATATAATAGATATATAAAATTATTATTAATAACTTTAATTATAAAGTATTAGCGAATTTCGCGTAATTAATACTAGAAGAAGATAAGCTTTTCTTATTACTAGTAGATATAATTTACTTTCTTTTATATATATAAAGTAATAAAATATAATTATATTTAATTTTATATTTTATTAATTTAGCGTAGTTATTAACTAGAATAATAATTAGAATAACTACTTCTAAATATAGAAATTCTAATTAAGATATTTTATATATATATTATTTCATAATATAATATTATAAATATATTATATTGTAAAATATCTCGCTAAGATTTTATATTATATTAGATATAAGATTATATAAATCTTAATAACTTATATTATATTAGAGTATAGTATAGTAGATTAATATCTTATATTATCTTATATCTTTTCGACTAGTAATTATTATAAATAAATAAATTAATATTTATAATTATAAAAAATATATAATTAAATAATCTTAATTAAAAAATAAATATATATTATTTAATTTTAGAATAACTTTTTATTTTTTTTTAAAATTTTAAGATTTTTTTTAAATTATAGAATAAAATAAGAACTTTCAAATAAAAAAGAATTTTTAAATTTAGTTTAATAATTATTAAAGTATAAGAAATTTAAATATCGCTTATTAAAGTTCGCTTAATAATTAAATAATCTATTTATTAAAATTCGCTTATTAAAGATTATTTATCTATTTACTTAATAATCTTAATTAAAAAAATAATTATAAATTTAATTTATAAGTCTTTACTTATAAAAAATATAATATCTTATAAATTTTAATAAAATCTTTTATTTTTAAGATAATAATAGAAATCTATTATTAAATATAATATTTAATTAGTATATATAATAGAATAAGATAGAGCTAAACTAGAAAATCTTAAATTTATATATATAGTTAATTATTAATTTAAGATTATTACGCCTTTTAACTAGACTAATTAAATTAGCTCGCTAGCCCTCTCGAGCTCTCTTATTAAAAATTTATATATAGAAGTCTTATACTCTAAAATAACCAGCTTTCTACGAATACTATTTCTTTATAATTTCGTAAATTATAAAGCTTAGTGTGCGCTTTCTAACGCTGTAAAAATAATGAAGTTTAGTCTACTATTAGTGACTTAAATTAATATTCAAATATCGTAGTTATATTAAACGCGTTCGAGATCGAATAATAATTCTTTCATCTATTTATATAATTATATTTCTTCTATAATTCTATTAATTTATTAATTAAGAGAAGAAGTAAGAGGAGAAACTATAATAGATAAATGCGGAGAATACTACGAAGAAACTAAGCGGTAATAAGATTATTATCGTTAAGAATACGGCTTAGCTCTTTAAGATTTTATATTATATTAGTTATCTACTTAGTTAGCTACTTAGCTAGCTACTTAATCTAATACTCTATAAAAGAAGTAATAAGAGAAGAAACTATAATAGATAAATACGAAGAATACTACGGAGAAATTAAGCGATAATAAGACTCTTAGCATTAAGAATACGACTTAGCTCTTTAAGATCCCACGTTATATACTCTCTACGATTCTATATTAAATTATTACTTAGTAAGCGAAGAATACTACTATAACTTAGTCTATTATCTCTACTATATTAAGAAGTAAGAGAAGAAATTATAATAGACGAATACGGAGAATACTACGAAGAATACTATAAAGAATATTACGGAGAAATTAAGTGATAATAAGACTCTTAGCACTAAGAATACGACTTAGCTCTTTAAGATTCCACGTTATATACTCTTTACGATTTTATATTAAATTATTACTTAGTAAGCAAAGAATACTACTATAACTTAGCTTATTATTCTTATTATATTAAGAAGTAAGAGAAGAAATTATAATAGATAAATATAAAGAATATTACGAAGAATACTATAAAGAAATTAAGTAATAATAAGATTACTATCGTTAAGAATACGACTTAGCTCTTTAAGATTTCACGTTAAATTATTACTTAGTAAGCGAAGAATACTACTATAACTTAATTTATTTTTTCTATTATATTAATATAATATATTACTATAATAACGTTATAAGAGAAGAATTTACTACGATAATTATAGTTAATTAAATCTCTATAGAAGAAATATCGAATAATATATATTTAAACGAATTAAAATTATTCGATGTCTATAGCTAACTTATTCGAAAGATTTTACTACGATAAGAGATATTATGAAATTCACATCACTAATTAATATATTATCTTTATTTCTTTTCGATATTTCGATACTTCTTATTATAAGAATATAGTCTTTCTCTATTTTTTATAAATAATTATAATAGATTAATTCTTTATACTCGATATATCTTTCTAATTAAATCTTAGCGCGCCTTTCTTTTTATATATATATCTATATATTATATAGATTAAATTAATTTTATAGTAATAAAAGTAGATTAAAAACGTATAGTAAGCGATTAGAGTTCGATTTAACTTAGAACTAAGACTAGAATTCGATTTAACTTAGAAAAATCCAACTCTATAAATTTAATTTATAGGCCTTTACTTATTATTTATAATAATTTAATAATTTATTTAAACTAAGTTATAAGCTTTTAATTTATATTTATATTTATATATAATTTAATATTATATAATTTTAAAAGTCTATATAAAAATAATATATTCTTAATTTATAATATTATATATTTATTTTAAATTATTAATAGTTAAATATTTATATTCTATTATTAATAAGCTTTATATAAAAATAATAAAAAGTTTTATTTAAAAGATTATTAAATAAAAAAGATTTTATTATCTTTTATATTATTTTAATAATAGAACTTTATTAATAATACTTAATATTATTTTTAAATTTATCTTTTATAATTATTAAAATTTCTTAAATAAATCTTTAAAATAAAGCTTTTAGAATTAATAATATAATTAACTTTTAAAAGTATTTAATTTCGTAAAAAATAATAGCTAATAAGCTATAATTAAAAAGATAATTAAAAATATATAAAATTAAATTTACTATTTAAATAAAATCTATTAGAATATAAAGATAGAATACTTAGTTATATTAACTATATAGTTCTATAAAAGAAAAGAGCGACTTAATATAAACGCGCTAAGACGTATTACGTAACGTAGTTACGTAATCGCTAAGACGCTAAAAGTTACGTAATTTAAATTTTAATACTTCTCTTCGTATATATTCTTTTATAAGCGAAACTTAGTAAATATAAAGTTTAATATTAATAACGTTAAAATTAGATAGATAAGATGAGACTAGCGTCGAATAGTAAGAGTAAATTAGTATCGAATAGTTAAGGTAAGTTAGTACCTAGTAATTAACGTAAAAATATACTCTTTATATCTCTATTCTCTTCTATACGAATAAAATTAAAAAATATAAGATTTAAAGTTCGCGACGTTTAAAATAGAATAGATAAAGTAAAAAGTCGAAATCTAAAAACGATTATATTAAACTATGGCCCCTATTTAAATATAACTTAAATTTTACTTTTTATTAAAAAACGATTTTTCGAAAATTTTATTTTTAGACTATTTAATATATATTAAAAATCGATTAATTTAAAGTCGAAGAATATATATAGAGGTAACTAAATGAAATAATTGAAAGAAATTCTTCTAGCTATATGTCGTCGACTATAAGATCTCTATAGAAGCTATTTTAGATAACTGATTCTTAATAATAGTAACTACGGTAGCGGTAATTTGAAGATATAATATTCGAGATATTAGTAACGAATAGATATAGATCTCTCGAAAGAGCTCTGAAAGTTTTAATAACGATAGCGGTAATAGCGCTAAAGAGATAGCTATTTCGATATAAAATAGCGAGTTCGTATAGTATTAAGTCTAATATAGCGGCTCGATAAGTAACTTGAGATAATTACTCGTAATGCGAGAATTAATAAAATAGCTCTCTAAAGTAAACGACTTTTCTATATTAAGACTATTAAGCTATAGTAAGATTATAGACGATATTTTAATTTAATAAGTTAACGAAAACTTTTAAATTTATTCTTATAGAGGGTCTTAATAAGATTATCGATTATCTATTAATCGATAGAGATATAGTCTAGAGCGACGTTTTTAGCGATAACTTATTTTTATATATAGTAATATTAAATATTAATATATTTAATATAAGTATAAAACTAGAGATTTTTAGCTAGTATTATAGCGTCTTAATTATTATAAAAGATAACTATAGCTTACGCTTATTTATTATTAAGATTAAATTAATTTAATAAATCGCGTAATTAAATTACTTTTTTAGTAGCTTATATTTAATCGATATATTTAATTTTATAGATCGAGAGTATTATAATAAATTATCGCTTCGATAATTAATTAATAATCTCGTTATTAATATTAAATATATATCTAGAAGTAAAGCGATAAGTATTTTAATTATCGATTTAATTAATATTAGTATAATTGCTTAGAGATTTTAAATCTTCTTTAAAGATAAGTTAATAGTCGATAATTTGTTTAAAATAGCGAAAGATTCACTTAATCGCTTTTTAATAGACTTTATTAAAATTCGAGCTATATTAAAATATTATTAAGATCGTAAATATAATATCTAGTCTCGTATTAAGTATTATATATATTAATAATTTTATTATCGATTAATACTCGATATGAGAGACTTTAAAGACTTAAAAGTCCTTTTTAAATACTTAATATCTTTCGATATTTATAAGAGTAAGTGTGTTTTTAAATTTCTATATATTATACTTAGTAAGAAACTTTTTAATATACTTTATCTAATTAAGTCGAATAATATAATTAATATAATTTTTAATAATAGTTATATTTAGATAATAGGCGTATAATCTTAAGTTAATTATTTCGAAGTAACTATTAAGCTTATCTTTAATACTCTAAATTTCTATTTTATTAAAGTTAATTAAGAGGATATTATCTATATAGATTATAATAATTATAATATTATTAGTAAAGATTAAGAAATTAGTCGTAATAAGTTTAAAGCTTAATTTCTTTAAATATGCGAAAAGGATATTATATTAGACTTTTAAGAATTACTTTAAGTCGTATAGCGCCTTCTTTAGCTTATATATCTTATATTTATTACTCGTTTTAAAGCTTATAGACTACGTTATATAAATAATTTTCTTTATATTATTATAGAGAAAAATAATTTTAATATTTATTTACTTTAGTTTTTAATTAAGAATTATTATTAAAGTAAAGATCGCTTTATAGCTTATAGGCTTAATTACGAAAATAAAAGTCTTATTAAAATTTACGCTTTCGCGCTATTTAAAATTATAAATTATTTATTAAGCTTTATATTATATAATCTTCTCTATAAGGCCTCGCTAAAGTTTATAGATCTATTTATTATTTAGAGTATATATATTTAAGAGTAGATTTATTAAGATTTAAGTATCGTTAGCTATAAGAGAGTTAACTTCTTTCTATATAATAAATTCTTATTTTATTTTTTAATATTTATTTGCTATTATTTTTTAATAAATTTAGAGCTTAAATAGTTTAAGAGCGTTAGCTTTAATTAAAAGGGCGAGTAGATTTAATAAAAGATCGCGATAAGCTCTAAGGACTTTATATCGCTTAAATTATTTTAAGAGAGACTACTAATTAATTATAGATCTAATTATAGACTTTATTAAAACTTATAAAACTATCGAAGTAAATTTTATAAATGTATTTTCGCTTAGGATTTCGGGTAATTTCGACTCTATCTCTTTTAGATATGTCTATAAAGATATCTATAATAATATCTACGACGGAGATATCTGCGGAGGTACTTTTATAATAAAGATTTATATAATAGTAATAAATTCTCTTCTAACGACTTTAGCTGAGGTAATTATCGCTTCGATAGATATTTTTTATCTTATTCTTTTTAAGACTCTCTTTTTTAGAATTAATATTAAAGAGGTAATTAATAGCTCGCGTATAATTTTTTCTACCGTATCTATATAACGCTTATTTCTATTCTTAAATAGATTTTAATTATTAATCTTTCTTTCTTTAGCGAAGTTAAGCTTAAATAAAATAGATTTAAAAGAGATATTATTAATCTAAATTATATTTAAATAGATTTAAATTTTATTATTTAGTATTAGTATTTAATAAAATTAATTAGCTTTATAGTTAACTAAGCGCCTCTTATAGATATAATTCTTATATTTAATTTAGTTAATATTTAATAGATATATTTAATAGAAATTAATCTATTCGATAATTCGAAGATATAAAATATTAGATAAATAATCTATAAAGGCCTTATAAGAGGTAATATTTCTTTTCGATATCGATTATAGATTATATAGATAATTAGAAGCTCGTATAAATTTCGATTAATACTTTTATAATAGTTTATTCTCTTTAAGTATAGCGCTAGCCTTACTTTATATCGTTTAACTAAGACGTTTAGATTTATTATTTATTTAGAGATTATTAGATATAATATCTTTTTAGATAATTCCTTTAGTAAGTCGAAAGATATATATATTATAGTTATTATACTCGAAATTATAGTCGCTATAAAATCTAATATAAACGTAATTTTTATACTCGACTTAATTTAGAAAAGACTTAAACGCTATAAGAATTATAGAATTATCTTTATTAGAAAGCAAGAATATAGTAAAATAAAGCGTTTTATTATCTAGAAAGATTATTATTTATTTATAATTATTATAAGAAATAGAGAAAGACTCTTAGAGATTATTATAAATTAGATTATTTTTTTAGCGATCTAGCGTTATATAACGCTTATATAATTTAACTTTTATATTAATAATACTATATAGTTCGTACGCGTCTCTAGAGAATAGAATAAATAAGTTTATTTCGATATATATTTTAACTAATTTTTTAAGGTTCTAAAATTCTAAGTAATTATAACGAGCGTATTATATACGTAAGATTTTCTTATTAATTTAAGAATCTAGAGTATTAGCGAATAAGAATAAGAATTTAGATTTAGATATAGATATAGATATAATAAACTTATTATAGATAGAGATGTCTTTATTAATAACTACTAAGTATATAAGAATCTTTATTTATATATTTAGCGTATAAAAACGATTACGTTAGCGTTTAAAAATAATATTATACTTCTCTATTTTAATATCCTCGAGTATAAGCTAAAGAGAATAGTTTTAATCTTCGAGTTACTTTTAAGAAATTAGATTAAAGTTACTATTAAAGATATATTAGATATCTTTTATATATAGAGTTTATTTATCTTTAAGACTTTTATATTTAAGCTTAATACGCTTAAAGCTAGTAGCTATAGCTAAGTTATTAACTTTATTAATTAAACGATATAATTTAAATAGAATAAAGATTTAAAAGATTAAGAAGTTATAAGTAATATACTAAGTATAGATATTATTAATAAATTATAGATATAATAGTACGGCGATTATAAATATTAAAGAAGTTTAATTTATAGTTTTTAAATCCTTTTTAATAGAGAAATAATAAACTTAATTTTATAAGAACTAAGAATTAGTAATAAGATATATAGTATTCTCTAAGTTAAGATTAATATATATTATGAAACTATACGCTATCGCTAGCTAAGTATACGTTATAATAGTCTTAATACTATTAGATTAACGATTAATAATAGACTTATTAATTTAGATATTTTTATCTTTATCTTTATTATCTAAGCTAGAGAAATTATTATTATTATTTCTTTTATCGCTATCTTTATTATTATAACTATCGCGGCCTTCGTAATTATCGCGATCTTCTCTACTATTATTACTATTTTATTTCTTAAATTCGAAATATAGAGTAATATATTTAACGTTATTATATTAGTTTTTCTTATAATAGTTATAGTATTTATAAGTCTAAGTATAAGTACGAAAGTTATTAATATAGGCCTCTTATTAAATTCTATACTCGATAGTTTTATCGATAATAATTAACGTAATAACGCTCTATAAGTTATATATAAAGAACTTATTAATTAATATAGCTAGTATATAAGCTTTAATATTAATCGAGTTAGTAAGATTAATTATAGTATTAATAAATTAAATAATTATATAGTTTAAATTAAACTTTATAATATTATTATTTTTAAAGACGTTATAATTTTAATTATATTATTTATAGTATAAATTATATAGAGAATTTAAGCTTAAATAAAAGCGATAGATTTTTTAATTCTTATCGAACTTTAACTCTAAGAATAAGTTATCGAACTTATTTAGAGTCTTTATAAATCTATTAACGTAGAATTAAGAGTTATTATTATATCTTATAAAGATAACGTTATTTATTTTTCTAAATATAGAATTAAGAATATCTAAGTCTTAAAATTTAAACTTATTTAGAGTCTCTTAGACTTTTTTAATATTAATCTTATTCTTAATTTTAGAATATAAGTTCTTTTTATAGCGCGATTTTAGTATAATATAGATTTAATCTTATATCTATAATTAGCTATCGATCTAGACTTTAATAATAATAATATTAATAATTAATTTTATATAATGTTTTTCGATATAGCGCTATAGTCGAAGTAACTTTAATTTATTTTTAAATTATTACTTTTAGATTTAATAGTTAAAGATATCTTTAAATTTATTAATATTATCGAGGCGACTTAGAGAGATTAAGATTTTAGATTTCTTAAAAGATATAGTACTTAGAGGCTTAATAAGCTCTCTTTATTAGAGAATAAGCTAAATAAGCTAAATAAGCTCGCTTTATTAAAATCTAAATTTAAGAATAGAGTTTATATATTAATAAGACTTAAAGGAGTAGTTAAGATAGACGATATTAGCGAAATTAAGCGCGTTTAAAGACTAAAGAGATCTTTATTAGAGATTAATTTTAATAAAGACTTAGAGATTAATTATTTTAATATTGAGTTGAAATTAATAAGAGAGCTTAGTATATACTTACTCTTATTATTAGAATATTTCTTATAGTACGCTAGAGATTTAAGCGTATGAGAGAAGTCTTATTAAGCTTTAAGATTAGCTCGATATAATTTAAATCTTTATTTATAAAGATTTATTATCTATTAATACTCGAAATAGCGAATAATATTCTATTAAAAAGTTAAGTAATTAATAAATTTTAAAGATATTAAAGTAATCTAAAAATATTATAATAATAAAAGTTTATCTCTTATATATAGATATAGTATTATATTATTAAGATTATACTAGCTATCTTAATAGCTAAAAGCTTTAATTATTTTCTCTAAAATTAACTCGATTAAAGTTCGAGATCGAGATCGAGATTGATTATAAGGTTATTTGCTTATTATCGAGATATCTTATCTCTAAGACGAGTATTTATATCGAGGCTTCTTTATAACAATAGAAGTTTCTTTTCCCTTTCGCTTTTGAGACTAAGATTCTTATTCTTTCGATTAATATACCTCTATTAGCGATAATTAGAAACTACGTAGTTAGCGCCGAAGCTGAAATTATTTTCTTTTAGATTATACTTCTCTTAGCGATAATTAAGATAACTAATTTTTAGTCTCTATTGCGAATATTTCGTAATTGAATAAATATGAAATCTAGATACTCGCTATCTAATTCTTTGATATTTACGATATATAAATAAGAGTATATTATTTCTTTATTTAGCGTATTTCACGTAGGGAAGCTAGTAATATTCTAGAGATCTTAGCGATAATATAATTTAATTAATTATATAGCGACTTCGATAGTCTTAACTAGATATAATATATCTTAGCTCGCTTTATATTATTTTAGTTAAGAAGTAAGAGCGTCTAAGCGATAGCTCTTAGTTCTCGAATTATAGACGAATTATAGTTATTTAAATCTAGAATAATTATTTTAAAGTAGAAATTTTCTATAGTAAAAAGGTTAATAAAGTTTTTTATAATTATAATTATCTTTATTATAATAGATATAAATATTTAAAGATAATCGTAATTATAGCGATAGATTATACTATTATTAAAATAGTTATTAAATATAATCTAGACTTATAACTTATTAGAATATAAAGATAGAATATTTAGTTATATTAATTATATAGTTTTATAAAAGAAAAGAGCGACTTAATATAAGCGCGCTAAGATATATTACGTAACGTAGTTATATAATCGCTAAGACGCTAAGAGTTACGTAATTTAAATTCTAATAAAATCTATATAATTTTTTTATTTTAAATATATAATTAGCGATATTTTCTTTCTTATTTATACTTTTCTTATTTATAATAAATTTTTTAAAAATTTTATTACTTAACTTTCTAGCTATCTTTACTATTAATAATATTTAAAATATTTTTTATTTATTATAATTATCGTAAAAAGTATAGTAAATTTTCTCTTTTTAAATTCTTTATTATATTTTTCTTTTTAATAATTTATTTATAAATAAATATTCTTTAACTATTATAATTTTAATATTTTTAATATATATATTATTAAAATTTCTATTCTTATAAATAATATTTTAAAATTAAAAATTAATTTAATTTTAAAATAAAGTATTACTATTATTATTAAATATATTATTATTAAATATATATATTAACTTTTTATTATTATTAATATATTATTAAGTTTATTTAATTTAGAAAATTAAATAACTAGAATAATAATTAGAAAAGAGAAGATTATATCTTACTTTTTTTAAAAAGATCTTTTATCTATATAATATAAAAGATTATTAATATAATAGTATTATCTTATTATATTATATAAATTTAGATTTTTATATTAAAGTAGCTTTAATATTAAAATTCTATTATATATTAGCTTTCTATTAAATTATTATTTTATTAATAAATTATATAATTAATAATCTCTACGCTATTTATAATAAAAGAGTTATATTAATAAAAAAAAAAAAGTTTATATAAATAATATATTAATATATAATAAAAGAAAATATATAAAAAATAAGAATAAGATAATTAAAAGGACTTTATTTAGATAGAAGAGAGTTAAAATACTCGATATAAATTAGAATTCTAATTATCTTTCTAATTATCGAAAAATATATAAATTTATTCTTTTAATTATAATCTTTTTTATTAATAAGAATTTTTTATTTTAATAGATATATAGCTAATAATTTTAATATAAAAAATAAGATTTTAAATTCTTAAACTTTAAAGTATTATAAGTTAAATAATAATTATAAATAATTTTAATATAAATTAGATTAAAAGTAAGAATTTAAATATAATTTATATTATTAATAAGAAGATTATTAAGAAAGAGATAATACTTAATATTAATCTATATTTTCGAATATATAAATAAAATATAATTAAACTATAAAACGCGAAAATTTTAAATATCTTTTTAATTAATAGATAGTAAAATCTATTATATTTTTTTCTTTTAAGCTTTTATACTTAAATAAGTAAAGGCCTATGAATTAAATTTATAAAGTTGGATTTTTCTAAGTTAAATTAAATTTTAACTCTAGTTCTAAGTTAAATCGAACTCTAATCGCTTACTATACGTTTTTAACTTATATATAAATATATATATACGAAGAGAGACGCGCTAAGGCTTAATTAGGAAGGTATATTAAATATAGAGAATTAATCTATAATAATTATCTATAAAAAATAGAGAAAGATTACGTTCTTATAGTAAGAAGTATTAAAATATCGAAAAGAAATAAAGATAACGTATTAATTAGTGATGTAAATTTCATAATATCTTCTATTATAGTAAAATCTTTCGAATAATAAAATAGCTATAGATATCGAACGATTTCAATTCGTCTAAATATATATCGTTCGATATTTCTTCTATAGAGATCTAATTAATTATAATAGTAGATTCTTCTCTTATAACGTTATTATAGTAATATATTATATTAATATAATAGAAATAATAAACTAAATTATAGTAATATTCTTCGCTTATTAAGTAATAATTTAATATGAAATCGTAGAGAGTATATAATATAGGATCTTGAAGAGCTAAGTCGTATTCTTAATAATAATAATCTTATTCCCACTTAATTTCTTCGTAGTATTCTTCGCATTTATCTATTATAGTTTCTTCTCTTACTTCTTCTCTTATAGAGTATTAGACTAAGTAACTAGTTAAATAACTAACTAAGTAAATAACTAATATAATATAAGATCTTAAAGAGTTAAGTCGTATTCTTAATAATAATAATCTTATTATCGCTTAGTTTCTTCGTAGTATTCTTTATATTTATCTATTATAGTTTCTTCTCTTACTTCTTAATATAGTAGAAATAATAAACTAAGTTATAGTAGTATTCTTCGCTTACTAAGTAATAATTTAATATAAAATAGCTAAATTATAGTAATATTCTTCGCTTACTAAGTAATAATTTAATATGAAATTATAGAGAGTATATAACTTGGGATCTTGAAGAGCTAAGCCGTATTCTTGACGATAATAGTCTTATTACCGCTTGATTTCTCCGTAGTATTCTCCGCATTTATCTATTATAGTTTCTTCTCTTACTTCTTAATATAGTGGAAATAATAGATTAAGTTATAGTAGTATTCTCCGCTTATTAAGTAATAATTTAATATGAAATCGTAGAGAATAGTAAGATCTTAAAGAGCTAAGTCTATTCTTAATATTAAGAATCTTATTATCGCTTAATTTCTTTATAGTATTCTTCGTATTCGCTTACTATAATAATTTCTCTTATACTAGCTAAGTGAATTAATATAAAATCGTAAAGAGTAGGTTTATTATATTACTACTGCTAATAACTATCTTCGTAATATTCTTTATAGTATTCTCCGTATTCGTCTATTATAGATTCTTCTCTTATTTAATTAAGTGTAAGAATATCGAGAGTAAATATATTTATATTAATGAAATTAATAGAATTAATAGAATTAATAGAATTAATAGAATTAATAGAATTAATAGAATAGTAAAAGAAGAATAATTATATAAATATATGAAAGGATTATTATTTAATCTCGAACGCGTTTAGTATAACTATAATATATTAGTTTAACTTATCTATCGCTAACTTAAGAGGAGTATATAGAAGAGAACGTATTCGTTCGGGCTCTTTTTAAGGGCCTTTTAACGCGTTTAATGAAATTAATAGAATTAATAGAGTAGTAAAAGAATAATAGTTATATAAATAGATGAAAGAATTGTTATTCGATCTCGAACGCGTCTAATATAACTATTATAATTATTATATTTAAATATTTATTTAATCTATTAATAGTAGATTAAACTTTATAATTTTTATAGCGTTAGAAAGCGTAAAGCGAGCTTTATAATTTAAGGAATTATAAAGTAACTATATATATCGTAAGCTGAGTACTTTAAAGTATAAAACTTTTATATATAAATTTTTAATAAGAAAGCTTAAAAGGGCTATCGGGCTAACTTAGTCGATCTAATTAAAGAGCGTAGCGAACTCGAATTTATAATTAACGATATATATAAATTTAAGATTTTCAAGCTTAGCTCTATCTTATTCTATTATATATACTAATATTTATATTTTAATAATAAAAATGAAAAGTAATTCGAAATTTTATTATTATAGTTATTAATTATTATTTAAAAAATCTTTTTTATTCTATCGCTATTTTTATTTAACTCTTATTTATTTAATATATAATTATAATTCTTTAATTATTATTTAGCTAAGTCTAGTAAATTTAAAAAATTATTATTATTTATATTAAATTATTATATTATTAAATTTCTTTATATTATACGTTTAATCTTATTAAAATAAATATATAAAGATAATAAATTAAATTTTAATTAATTAATTTAGATAATTTTTAATATACTTTTATTAAAGAGAGAGTAATAAATAAATAAAAAATTTATTATAGAACTTATTTATATATAATTATATATTTTTTTAATTTAAAAATTATATATTAATAATTTTATATATATAAGAAATAATAATAATATATCTTATAATTAATTTTAGAAGAATAATTTTATATTATAAGACTTTTATATTTATATATTTTAATTATATAATAAAATTTATAATTATAAAAATTAATATATATTATTTTTATTTATAAAGATTAATAGACTCTTTATTAAAGTTTTTAAATTATTATAAAAATAAAAAATAATCTTTATTTATAAGTTTATTTATAAAGATTAATAGACTCTTTATTAAAATTTTTAAATTATTATAAAAATAAAAAATAATCTTTATTTATAAGATTATTTAATTATATTAAATAATCTAATTAATAATTTTAAATTATTATCTAATAATATATTTATCTTTTATTCTTTCTTTTTTTTTATTTATTTTAAAATTATAAGATAGATAGAATTATTTAATATTTTCTTCTTTATTAAATCTTTTTATTATAAAATTATATTTTTATTATTATTATTAATATATTTTTATTTTTAATTATTTAGATTTAATTATATAGCTAATATAGATATATACTTTCTCTTTAAAATATTAAATATTAAAATATTATATATATTAATATTTAATAATAATATAATATAATTAATTTTATTATTTATAAAAGTATATATTTTTAATTTCTTATAATATCTTTTTTTACTTCTCTAAATTTATACTTTTAAATCTATCTATATTTTTAATTTTATTTTTTATAATTAATATTATATTAAGATTAATATTATATACTTTTTATAAGCGAGTTTTAAATAAATTCTATATTTCGAAAGTTATTATATATTAATAGAATTTAATAATATAAAAATTCTAAAAGAGCTCTTCTATCGCTTTATATTTATAATTTTTAATATTAATTAAATAATTATAAGATTTTAATAGCGATAGAAATAAGAAGAATTTAATTAAAAGATTATTATCGCGAAGTATTCGCTAAAAATCGTTTATATTATTTACTTCTATATATATAATTAAAATTATAAATTTAATTTTACTTTATAATAATAAAGAATTTTATCTTTTATTTTTAAGAATAGATTATTTATTTTTTTATTATTATTTATTTTTTTATTATATAAAATTACTATTATATTAATTTTATAATATATATATCTATTAGATATATAAATAATAATATTTAAAAAATATTTTATAAGAAGAAAATAAAATATAACTTCTAAGTATTTTTTTAATTATTTTTTTAATTATTATAATATTATATTAAATAAAAGAAAAAAAGAAAAAAAGAAAGAAGTAGTAACGTGCTTAATCGGTTAACGAGAATAATTGAGCTTCGAGACTCTTAGTATACTAACATTAGCGTATGGAGATAATTAATTAAAATTAGTAGGGTTACCGTAAGAGTTCTTTAAAATAACACCGTTACTATAGGTCTTTCTTTAGAGTCTTCTCTACTATTTTAGTTATATAGAGTAATAATATAATAGCTATAAAATATTTAAATAGGCTATTAAAATAGTTAATTAAATATCTTAAAGAGTATCTCGCTACGATATAGAGAGTATAGTCTTATTACCCTCTAAAATAACGTTATTATTATATTACTTCTTTAGCTTCTCCTTAATCTATCTTATTTATCTTTTTATTATTAGTCTTAAAAGTCTTTAACTTAATATTCGAAGATTCTTAATATATATTAAGGCCTTACTCTATCAAATTTTCCTTCGAATCCGTTATCTCATTAAAAGAATTATAAAGAATTTCTAACTACACTAACTTATAGTTTAAAATAATAAACTTATACTTAAAAAGTATCTTTCGATAAGAGTTCTTCTATCGAAGATACTTCTAGTATTCCTTCTTAGTCATTCTAAATTAAGTCTTTTAAATCTACTTTTATTCTTTATTAAAGATTATTCTTTATTATATTAATATAACTTCTTTTATTATAAGATAATTATCGTTTAACATCAGTCTTCGAGAGATAGATTTAATCTTTTAAACTCGATTCTCGCTAAATAATAGTCGATTTTACTAATTTAGAAGAATATTATCGATATAAAGTTTAATAAATTTCTTTTCAAGCTTATAAAGTCGAAGTTCTACTATAAGACTTTAATATATAATCTTCAGAAGCTTTATTTAACGTTATACTTACTATATATTTATAAAAGTCTTTAATAACGATCGTCTAAGCTCGAATAACTCTAGTTCTAAAATTATAAAATAATCTTTCTAAAGTAAACGCTTATATATCTCTTTTAGATTTAATAGAATAAGACTAGTAGCTTTAAAACTCGCTTAAATAACTTTAAGACGAAATATCTACTCTCGTGCTTCGGTGTAAATATTAATAAACAGGTCTTTATTAATAGAGCTCACTCTATTCTCGTATTTTCGATTAATAAGATTCTTATATACTTTCTATAAAGGCCTAAAAATTGCTATATTAAGAGACTATAGAAGATATATTATATAGAAAAATAAATATAAAGAAAGAATTCTTTAATTATAATATATTATAACGAATTATTATATAATATAACTATTATAGCTATTTAGAACTAATAGTCGATATATAATATCGTATATTACTTCTTTAATAGCGGGATTAAAGACTTCTATTAGCTATTATATAATAAGCTTTAAATTTATTCAGCCTCGTAAGTTAATAGCTATCTATATTCTATTTATAAAATTCTATTCTTATTAGCTACTTTATTAATATTTATTTTTAAAGATAAGAGTTAATGAAATAGTCTAGTCTATAATATTAACGACCTTAATAATTATAACTAATTCTCGATTTTCTAACTATATTTTAAAGCGATATTTATCTTTAATTTTTATAATAATTTTCGCCGCAGAGACTATATCTATAAGAACCCCTTTCTTATTAAAATTATATATATTTTCTAGAAGAATCTTATACTCGATAATAACGCTAGCTAGAAGACTAAATTAGCGATAAATAATTTCGAAATATATAGCCTTTACTCGATTATCGTCTAATGCTCTACTATATATAGTTTTCAATTAATTATTACATTTTAGAAATCGTTTCATTTATTATTTATTTACTTATATACTTAAGTCCCTCTTTTTTATCTATAAAAGTTCTAAGACTATAGTTTATAAAGCGTTTACTCTAGATAAATATTCTTACTTAATTAATTTTATATATCATTTAACTAAAATATTCTTCTCTTTTTAAATAAAATACTTTTAAGACTTAACTTCTTTTATATAACTCTTTCGACTATAAATACTAATATATAATAATAATTTAGAGACATCGAATTAAATAGCGAGTTTAACGAGTTTTAAAGTAAAATCTTTTCGTTATTACTCTAGAGCCTTAGCCTTTTAAATATCTATTATATTAGATCTAAGAAACTTCTTATAAATTATAACGAAAGAAGAATAATTTAATTAAGTATTATAAGCTAATAATAAGAAAGACGATAAAGAAATAGCGGGGTATTCTACGAATATTATTATTTTATAGAAAAATCCTAATCGATAGATCTATACTATATTCGATTAGATCGCTAAATTTTTAATATATATATTAAGAGTCTTAAAGTCTAGTTATTCTCGTTAATCGATTAAGCACGTTATATAAAAAGTTTATTATTCTTATTTTAATTTATAACGCTCGTATAAAATTTAAGATAATAATTAATATTATAAAATTTTAAAAATTTTAAATAAAAAAGAATAAAATAGATATAATAAAAAAAAAAAAAAAAATTTAAATTTAAATTTAAAAAAAAATTTATAAATTTAATTATATATTAATGAGTTAATTAGTAATTAATAATTAATTTTATTAATATATATAATAGAATAAGATAAAGATAAATTTAAAAATCTTAGATTTATATATATAATTAATTATAAATTTAGAGTTATTACGCTTTTTAATTAGATTAATTAAATTATTAATATATATAAAAGAATAAGATAGAGCTAAATTAGAAAATCTTAAATTTATATATATAGTTAATTATAAATTTATTAAATCTACGCTTTTTAGTTAGATATCGCGAATAAATAAATTAGCGTTCGCAATTATTAAAAATCTATAAAAATCTATATATAGAAGTCTTTCTCTCTGAAATAATTAGCTTTTTATAGATGCTATTACTTTATAATTTCGTAAATTATAGAGCTCGCTTTACGCTTTCTAACGTTATAAAAATAATAAAGTTTAGTCTACTATTAATAGATTAAATAAATATTTAAATATAATAGTTATATTAAATACGTTCGAGATAAAATCGAATAATAATTCTTTTATCTATTTATGTAATACTTATTTCTCTATTATTTTATTAATTCTATCAATTTCATTAATATAAATATATTTATTCTCTCTATCCCTCGCTCTTATATTGTTAAATCTATAAGATATATATATTCCTTTTACTCGCCTTTTAAAATCTCTATTAATACTCTTAGATTATCTTTTAGCGAATTTATTATTATAAGTAATCGAGGTCGTAAGCGAGCTTAATAGCTATCTATTACTACTTATAAACGCGTTAGAAAATTCTTAAAAAAAGCTTAAATAGATATATTCTCCTCTATATACTCCTTTTAAATCAGCGATAGTATCTTTTAATCTAGCAATACTATCTTTTAAAACGCGTTTTCCTTCTCTATTTATTCTTTATTACTCTATTTTAAAATCTCTTAACGTATATTAAATCTTAAATATCGTTAAAAAAAAGCTTTTAAACGAGAGGAAGACGCTATTAAAAATCCTCTATTATAAAACCTATTAATAGACTTCTTTAATAACGATTTCGACAATCTACGTTCTTTTAATCTATCTTTTAACTTTTCTTTAGATTCTACTTAGCCTTTAATAAGACTTATTAATTATATTACGTATTATCTATATATTATAGAGTTTATATAATATAATTTAAATTCTATAAATTAGATTTATAATAGCTATAATATAATATTATAAAAAGATAAAATAGTTAAGTAATACTATAATAGCGAAAAGATTAAAGTTAATATATTTAAAATAGATATCGATTAAGAAGTAAATAATATAGAATAAAGTTATAAGAGTATTAAAATAAGTATAAATGATTTAATTAACTCTAGCGAGTATATTATTAATTAAATTCTTTATTCTTTAATATTAGAGATCTTAAATTTTATTAATAATTATAAAGAATTTTATTATTATAGCGTTTAATATAATAATATAGTCTTTATAGCCTTATAATAGATTATTATTAATTTTTTAATTACTTTCTATATATATAAAATTTAAAAAGTAATTATTACTTATATATCTATTCTAGCGCCTTTAAAAAACGAAAAATCGATCTTTAATTAAATCTATATTATAAATAATATTTAAAATTAATTTATAATACGATATAACTTTCTTTTAATCGCGTTTTTTATATTAACTTTACTAGATATAGCTATTATAATTATATTAATTAAATACTTTATTATAAAATAGCTATAATTCTTAAAAGTATTATTCTCTATATTAATACTTTTAAATTAATATTTAAAAGACTAAAGATTAATTTAAATATAAGAGATTATAAGCTACTTTATAAGAATTTATAATACTATAATTCATATATCTATAATTATTCTATTTTAAATAAATTTACTATCGTCTAAGAGGATAATATTAATAACTTACTAGATATATTTAAAATTAGAAATATATTAATAAAGATTTAAAGTAATAAGAGATTTAGTATTTCATATTAGTATTTAATCTATATACTCTTACGCTATTTTCTTATTTTTCTATCTAATATATAGTTATAATATAATAATATATCTTATATAGATAATATATTAAATAAGAGTTTTCTTATTTAGCGAAGTAGAAATAACGAAGCTATTCTACGAGTTAGAGGAATTATTAATTAAAATAACTCTATATAAATAACGCTTATCTTATATTATAGATCTATACTATTTATTTCTTCTATTCTATTAATCGCTAACTTTCTATAAATATATAATATAAAATTATTCTAATAAGTTTAATCGTTTTCTTTACTATAATAGATTACTATAGTATTTTATTTATAATATTTATATAATTATCGAAAGTAATAAACTCTATTAATTAAAGATAAATTAGAAGATTATTTAAATTAATATCTATTAAGTAGTTATTAATACTTATATTAATAGAGCTACTATAAATAATTAAACTAATAAATAATATATTATTCTTTCTTTTTTCTATTAAGAAGATCTATAATTTATAAAATAGCTCTATTAGAATATTATTACTCTATTTACTAAGTTTAATTAACTAAATCTCTTTATAACTTTTATCTATAATTTAAAATAGATCGAGATTATTAAAAACTTTTTACTTAACGAATAAACTACTAATCGACTTAATTTAATTACTAGAATATTTAGATTAAAGCTAAAAACCTTTATAAATAATATTCTAAAGGGGAAGATACTAGATATATTTTTATTTTTCTTACCCCTATTATAGTATAGTAATTCTTCTTCTTTTTATTTAATAAGATAACCTCTTAGACGATATATTAGTTAGACGATTAATATAGATAATAGTCTCTAAGAATACTTCTAATATAATTTAACTTTCTATACGCCGTAATTTCTATTAATTAGCCCTACGATATTATTTAAAAAAAAAATTTATCTTTATAAAGGCGAAGTATAATTAGTTAAAATATCGATTAGCTCTAACTCTAACTAACTTTATAAATAATAAATTAAGTTCTCGCCTATATCTATATTATAGAATTTCAAAAACGAGGCTTATCATATATCTATATTCTTATTATATTATATTCTAAAGATTAATTCTTTAACGTCGCTAAGATAGATATCGCTATTAATACTAAGATTTCTAATTAAAATTTATTTCTTAATCTCTATACGATCGTTATTAGATATATACTTTATAAGAATTATAATTAATATACTATTAATAGAATAGATATTATTTTATTTTATTAAGACTTAGATAAAAATATATATAATAAATAATTTTCGAAGAACTTTAGCGACTATATCGTTTTTAAATTAAATTTTAAATATCTTATATATTATCGACGTAGGTCTATTAAAATATTAGATAATAAAATTAAATAAAATTACTAGATAATATTCTATAGTTTCTATTTATTAATTAAATATAATACTTATATTAATATAAAGATCTATATTAATATTAAAATCTATAAATATATTTTTAAATATATTTATAAGAGTAGCGATTAAACTAGTTTTTAAATAAAGTATAAAAATAATATAGATTAAGATAATATAGACTTAGATTAGATAAATAAGATTTAAAAATATTAAAATATACGATAAGTAGGCTCTACGAAAGTCTATTAAAGGATATTTAGCTTTAAATTATATAATTATAATTCTTCTATTAAATAATTATTTATTTATCTTTCGAATTAATATAATATAATATTTAATAATAATAATAATTTAAATTAGATAGTTAATATTATAGATAAATATTAGATTAAGCTAATAATCTTTTTTTAGCTAAATTAATAATATTAATAGCGAAGACGAGTAGAAGATCTCTTCTATATCGATCTATTAAATTAATATATCTAAAAAAAAATAAGTAAGATATATTTAAATAGAGTTTACGTAAGAGACGTAGAGATATTATTATAAAGATATACTATATTAATTTAAACGCTAAGAAGCTCTTCTATCTATAATATCTTCTTCTAAATATATTAAACTCTATATTCTTCGAAGACTTACGTATAATAAATAATAATATTTTTTTTTTTTACTATAATATTTATATAATAAGAAATTTATTTTATAATAATATTAAATAAGATTAAATATTAAATAAAGTAGCGGTCTAATAGAAAGAATATTACTTATAAAATCTTTTTATAATAATTCTACTATAATATAAACTTAATAACTCTTTAAATTTATAAAATAATTATAAAATAAGATATATATATAATTTCTTTTTTATTAAGTAGAAAAACTTTAAGCGTAGTATAAATAGCTTATCGCGCTAACGATAATATTAAAATATTATAACTTTTTTTAATATAATATTTCTTTTCTTATATATTAAAACTTTTTACGCTAGATATATTTTTTCTTAATAATTTCTTTTATAAATTAAAGTATTTTAAATTATAAAATAAAAAGATTTCCGCGCTAATAATAATTTTAAAATATTATATCTTTTTTAAATATAATATTCTTTTTTTAATTATTAAAACTTTTCGCGTTAGACGTATTTTTTCTTTTTTACTTATAAATAATTTAGTTCTTCTTTTATACTTTATATATATTTCTTAATTAATATATATTTTTCTTTATTTAGATTATTTAATAATTTTATTTATTTTCTTTAAATTTAATATTATATTCTTCTTCTATTAAACGATATATAATATAAATAAGCTATCGTCGAAGACTTCTATCTTTATTTAATATAAATTTATTTAAAAAAAAATACTAGCTCTATAAAGAATATTAGTCTTATTATTAACTTTAATTTATTTATAATCTAGCGAGATTATAAATAGTATTATATTAATAATTAAAATTAACTCTTATATAAAGTATATAGCTATTAAATTAATATTTAAGATTAAATATAAATAAGTTTTAATAATAATTAAATTATTATAACTAACGCTATTTAAAACGCGATCTCTTATTTTAATAACTAACTCTTCTTTCTTAATAATTATAAAGATATTAATAAAACTATACTTTAGAATATTATATTATAAAGAGTATAAAATAACTTTAAAATAGTTATTACTATAACTATATCTAATATCGCCTTTATTCTTCTTTAAAATAGTCTTATTACTTATTCTCGCTTTAAAATCTCTCTTAATACTATTATTTAATTTAATTATAATATATCGATAAAGTCTAATTTAGCTTAATTATTAAAGATAATCGAGCTTATTTTCTAAGACGAGATCTCTATATAAAACTACTACGATATCGAGATTATTAATTATATACTCTAAGATATTCGAAAGAATCTTACTTCTTTTAATAATATAATTATATATTTTAACGATAATTTTTATTAAATTCTTCTAACTATTAAGAGTATTAAATTAAATTATATCGCTTAGATTATATTAAAAACGTCTTATCTTTAAAATTATATTTAAATTCTTAAATTAATAAAAAATATAAGACTTCGAAATCTTAATTTAATTAATTAAGATTAAATTAATATAAAGAAATTCGCTTAAAAACTATTAGATATAGATAATAATATCTTAGTAAGCTTCGAAGAATAAAAAGCGATTAATTAATCTATTAAGTAATTATTAGATAACTCTAGTATTTAGCTAATTAATACTATTTATAATAATTTTAATTTATATCGAATAGCTAATTTCTATATATTTAAAGCGATTCTTTATATTCTTAATAAGAATATCGTTTAATTTAATAATTAAGTTCTTAATAAGTTTTTTAAAGTTAAAATCGTTTATAATAGTAGAGATTAAATCGTTAATAAGAAAGATAGCTTTCTTCTATTTACTAAAATAATAAATATCTTTAAATTAATCTCGCTTTTATTTTATTATTTAAAGTTAAAATAAAATTATATAATATTACTATTAAGAAATTTAGAGTAGCGTATAGATTTATATAATAAAATATATTTATAAATTAAATATATTAAATCTAAGATACTTAATTATTATATTCTTAGAAATAAATATAATAATAAATAATATTATATATTATATATTCCTCTAGCTTCGTCTAATTTAAACGATTTATATACTCTCTTTTAATATATTTAATTTCTAATCTAATTAGTCTTTAGTATAATAATTAATAAATCTTAAGATTAATTATTATAGTAGATCGATCTATATCTATATCTCGAGATTTTTATTTATAATTAATTATATATAATTCTAAATTAAGTTATTAATAAAATTAGTCTATTAATTATAATTTTAAATAATTTATTAAGAAAATAATTTACTCGATTAATGAGATATATTAAAAATAAAATTATTAAGTAGATATTACTTTTTTAAATAAAAATATAATTAATTAGCGATTTATAGTAATAGAAGTAGATTATTTATTATATAGAAAGTAAATAAAATTTAATTTAATTTAGAGTTAAAGCTTTTATCTTTTTTATTAGATTTATAATAATAAAAGTAAGTTAAAAACGTATAGTAAGCGATTAGAGTTTAATTTAACTTAGAACTAAAACTAAAATTTCATTTAACTTAGAAAAATCCAACTTCATTTAACTTAGAAAAATAAAAAAATTTAACTTTATAAATTTAATTTATAGGCCTTTACTTATTATAAATAAATAAATTAATATTTATAATTATAAAAAAAATATAATTAAATAACTTTAATTAAAAAATAAATATATATTATTTAATTTTAAAATAACTTTTTTATTTTCTATTAAAATTTTAAGATTTTTTTTTAAATTATAAAATAAAATAAAAACTTTTAAATAAAAAAAGAATTTTTAAATTTAATCTAATAATTATTAGAGTATAAAGAATTTAAATAGTATTTATTAAAGTTTACTCGATAATCGAATAACTCGCTTATTAAAGTTCGCTTATTAAAAATTATTTATCTATTTACTTAATAACTCTAATTAAAAAAAAATTTAATTTAATTTATAAATCTTTATTTATAAAAAATATAATATCTTATAGATTTTAATAGAATCTTTTATTTTTTAAAATAATAATAGAAATCTATTATTAAATATAATACTTATTAATTAAATAAGAAAATAAGATATTTAAACTATACTTATAATATTTATAATTTTATATTAATAGATTTTTTTTATAATTTAATAAAATATAATTTTTAATATAATATAATTTTTTAAAAATATAAATTAAATACTTTATATAATATTAATTATAAAAATAATTAGAATTAAAATTAAGTATAATTTTAAAATTAATATAATAATTAAATATCTTATAAATTATAATTAAAATATTTTATTTTTTTTTAAAATAATAATAAGAACTTATTATATAATTAGAGTATTTATTAATTAAATAAAAAAGTATAATATATATTTATATAAAAATTATAATAATAATATATACTATTTTATAAGAATAAGTTATTTCTATTTTTTAATATAATATAATTTTTTAAAATTATAAATTAAATATTTTATTTAATATTAATTATAAAGATAATTAGAATTCTAAATTAAATATAATTTTAAAATTAAGATAATAAATAAATATCTTATAGATTTTAATTAAAATCTTTTATTTTCTAAGATAATAATAAGAATTTATTATATAAATATAATATTTATTAATTAAATAAATAAGTATAATAAATATCTATATTAAAACTATTATTTTAATATAAATAATTTTATAAAAATAATTTATTTTAATTTTTTAATATAATATAATTTTTTAGAATTATAAATTAATTATTTTATATAATATTAATTATAAAGATAATTAGAATTCTAAATTAAGAATTAATATAAGAATTAAATATATATAAACTTTAATAAAATCTTTTATTTTTTAAAATAATAATAAGAATTTATAAAAAAATATAATTATTATTAATTAGATAAGAAAATATAATATATATTTATATTAAAATTATAATTATAATATAAATAATTTTATAATAATAAATAATATTAATTTTTTAATATAATATAAATTTTTTAAATTATAAATTAAATATATTATATAATATTAATTTTAAAAATAATTAAAATTCGAAGTAGAATATAATCTTATAATTAATATTATAATTAAGAGTTATATTATAAATTAAAAAAATTAATAATTTAATTATAAAAAAAATTATTTTATTATTTATAATAATTTAATAATTTATCTAAATTATATTATAAGCTTTTAATTTATCTTTATATTTATATATAATTTAATATTATATAATTTTAAAAATTTATATAAAAGTAATATATTTTTAATTTATAATATTACGCGTTTATTATAAATTATTAATAATTAAATATCTATATTTTATTATTAATAAATTTTATATAAAAATAATAAAAAGTTTTATTTAAAGAATTATTAGATAGAAAAGATTTTATTATCTTTTATATTATTTTAATAATAGAACTTTATTAATAATATTTAATATTATTCTTAAATCTTTCTTTTATAATTATTAAATTTTTTTAAATAAATTTTTAAAATAAAGTTTTCGAAATTAATAGCGTAGTTAACTTCTAAAAATATTTAATTTTATAAAAAATAATAATTAATAAGCTATAATTAGAAAGATAATTAAAAATATATATAAAATTAAATTTACTATCTAATTAAATATATATAATTTTTTTATTTTAAATATATAATTAATAGCGCTTTTCTTTTTATCTATACTCTTTTTATTTATAATAAATTTTTTAAAAGTTTTATTACTTAACTTTCTAGCTATTTTTATTATTAATAATATTTAAAATACTTTTTTATCTATTATAATCGTCGTAGAAAATATAATAGATTTTCTCTTTTTAAATTTCTTATTATATATATTTTTTTTAATAATTTATTTATAAATAAATATTTTTTAATTTTAATATTTTTAATATTTTTAATATTTTTATTATATATATTATTAAAACTTCTATTCTTATAATTAATATCTCGAGATTAAAAATTAATCTAACTTTAAAATAAAGTATTATTATTATTATTAAATATATTATTATTAAATATATATATTAATCTTTTATTTTTAGTAATATATTTCTAAATTTATTTAATTTAGTAAATTAGAGAATTAGAATAATAATTAGAAAAGAGAAAATTATATTTAAATCTTTTTTTATTATAATAATTAGAATTATAAAAGTTATTTCTTCTTTTTCTAATTATATTAATTACTTATATATTAAAATTAATAAATTTATATAAAATTAATATAAAATTTATTATTAGATTATAATATTACTATTCTTATTATATATTATAAATCTTTAGTTTTAAACTTTTTTTATAATAAAGTCTAGCTTTTCTTTTTTTAATATAATTAAATTTATTAATAAATTATTATTTAAATCTATTAATTAATTACTTTTAAAACTTTATAACTAATTATTTCTAGAATTTTCTAATTAAATATCTCTAGAATTTTCTAATTAATTACTACTAGTCGAAAAGATATAATATAATATAAAATATTAATCTATTATATTATACTCTAATATAATATAAGTTATTAAGATTTATATAATCTTATATCTAATATAATATAAAATCTTAACGAAATATATTACGATATAATATATCTATAATATTATATTATAAAATAATATATATATAAAATATTTTATTAAGATTTCTATATTTAGAAGTATAAGTAGCTATTCTAGTTATTATTCTAGTTTATTATAACTAATACTATTATAGCTAATACTATTATAGCTAATACTATTATAACTACTACTATTATACTACTACTATTATAACTATTACTATTATAGTTATTATTATTATAGCTATTACTATTATAACTATTACTATTATAATTATTACTATTATAGCTATTATATAATAATAGATTATTTAAATAATAAATAATAATAGTTATAGTAGTAATAGCTATTAAAATATTAAATATATAATATATAGAACGAACGAATTAATTCTTTAAAATCTCTTCGAGACTAGATTTTAAATATAGTATAAAATTAAATAACTAAAGAATACGATAATTAAGATATATAGAGATTATATTTTGATAGTAGCTATAGTAATAATAGTTATAATAGTAAGTAATAGTTATAATAGTAATAGCTATAATAGTAATAGTTATAGTAGTAATAGATTTAATAGTATTAGCTATAATAGTATTAGCTATAATAATAATAGCTATAATAATATATCGAATAGAAGTAAATACGATTAACTATTAATTAGAATAATAATTAGAATAGCTACTTTATACTTCTAAATATAGAAATTCTAATAAGATATCTTATATATATACTATTTTATAATATAATATTATAGATATATTATATCGTAATATATCTCATTAAGATTTCGAACTTATTTTAGAAAAATAAAATAATATTCGACTCTATTTATACTATACTCGAATACGATATAATATTACTTAATATAAAATATTCTATAAAATATATTATATCTTTTCGACTAGTATTAATTACTTTAAAAAAAAATTAATTTATTACTTTTAAAATCTTCTAGCTAATTTAATATTTCTTTAAAATTAAAAAATTAATTAATTAATTAAAAGTTTATTAATAAAAATTCTTAATTAAAGATATTTATATTTATTATTATATCTTTTTAAATATAAATATAAAATAAATAATATTTTAAAAATAAGCGATTTAATTAATATTCTAATTATCTTTTTAATAATTTTTTAAAAAAGAAAACACGTATAATAAATTAAAAGTATAAAATAAAATCTTAAAAAAGATAAATTTATTTTATAGAATTTTTAAATTTAAATTTTTAAAAGTTTAAAATAGATATCTAATATTATATAAAAGCTATAAAAAATCTATTATTAATAATAATTTTTAACTATTTTAATTAGATTATTAAATTTAAAAAAATTTAATTAAAATTTAACTTTATAATATTAAAAATTAATATTAAATATATTTATAAATAAAATTTTAAAAAAATAAAAAAACGCGTTAGTAAATTAGTCTATTTTTTTATTAGCGTATTTTTAAATTTTCTTATATTCTAATTATATTATTTTTTATAATAATATAATTTTATTTAAATTTTCTTATTATTTCTATTATAATATTAATATACTTTTTATAATATACTCTTTAATATCTTATAATAAGCTTTTTATATAAAAATTATTATTATAAGTATCTTAAATAAAAATTTAATTAAATAAGTAAATTTATATATTTTTTATTATTTCTTAATATTATAAAAGCTAATACTATTAATAAAGATAATAATTTTAATTTATTCTATTATATTATCTCTAAAAAAATAAAAATATTTTAAAAATTTAAATAATAATAAAAAATAATAAAAAATAAATAAATATTTTAAAAATAAAAATATAATAAAATTATATTAATATTTAATAAGTTTAAATATATATAAATTATTAAAAATAATTTTAAAAAAATAAAATAATATAAATATAATAGCGAAATTTATAGATATAAAAAAACTTCTAACTTTCTTTTAATATTAAATAATTATTTTTAAAAAAAAAGAAAATAGAAGAGAGAATTATTAAATATATTATATATAATTAAAATATTTATTATAAATTTCAATTATTATTATTATTATTCTAATATCTTTCTAATATTATAATTAATATTTATATATAATATTTTTTATATTATATCGAAAAGAATAAATTTTATAAATAATTAAATTTATTAAATATAATTTTAATTTTAAATTTTATTAAGAATATTAATATAAAGCGTAATAAGTAATTTAATATAAAGAAAAAAAATAAAAATATAATTATCGATATATAATTAAATATTATTAATTAAAAAATTAAGTAATTTAAAAATCTTTAATTTTTTTTAAAGAATATAGATTTTTTCTTAATATTAATAGAAAAGATATAAATATAAAATATTAAAATATTTATTAATATTTTTTTATTATAATAACGAGTATAATAAATTATAATTAAATTTATTAGAAAAAAAATTAAATTTTTAGAAATTTATAAAGATATATGAAATTTTTAAAAAATATTTATTCTTATTACGTAGAAATCTTATATAATTTATAAAAAAAAATTAAAAGAAAATCGCTAAAATAATTTTTATTAATATAATTTTTTTTTATATTAATTTTAATTTTAATATTTTAATCTATATTTAAATAAACTCGTTATTTATATATTAATCTTACTTATATTAAACTTATTTATTAATTATCTTTAATTATAAAATCTAAAAAAAAATTCTATCTTCTTCTCTTATATATATTTTTTATTAAAATAAAATATATAATTTTTAGAAATTATATAGTATAAATATTTAAGAATAAAAAAAAATTATTATTACTAGAATCGATTAGATAATAATTTAAAAATTATAATAGAATAAAATATAGATTTATATTTAATAAAGCGAGTAAAGAGATATAAAGAACTTTTAAGCTTATTAATATTAAATTAATATATAAGAATATTATTAATATATTTAAGCGATTTAAATATTTTTATAAAGATATAGATTATTTAGATTTAAAATCTTAATAAACTAATTATATAATTTTAATTCTAAATTAAAAATAAAAATATAAATATTTTTCGCTATTATAATTATTTTTAAATAATAATAATTAAAAAGATAATTAGAATTCTTTATTACTATAAAAATATATATCGTAATTTATAATTTTTTATATAATAGATTCTTTTCTTAATTAAATTATATTTAAAGAATTTAATAATAAAATATTATTTAATACGCGATTAGAAATTTATATAAAAATAATATATAAACTTTAATTTAATTAATAGATTTAGCGAGATAATAAAATACTCTTATTATTTTAAAAGAAAAAATTTATCTTAACTCTATTTTATATATTAATAATTATAAATAATTAAAATATAATAGAAAATAGTAAATAATTCTTAATAATATTTAATTTTAAATTTATAATTTTTTTATCTTATTTAAAAGTAAAGATATTTATATCTAAAATTTAAAGTAAATAAATTCTAATATATAATTAATAAATATTTAAATATAAATCTTTTAATATTTCTCGCTAAGCGTTTAATATTTAAAAAAAAATTTAATTTTTAATTATACTTATATAAATCTTTTAAAAAAAATTATATATTAATAGAAAATCTTAATTTATATTAATTATAATTATTAAAATAATTATAATTTTAATTTTAAATATAATTAAATATTTAAATTATAAGATTTATTATTAGCTAATAAATAAAAGATTAAATTTTATTAATTATTTTATTTAATATTTTATTTATTATAAAAATATAGAATTATCTTTTAAAAGCGAATATTTAAAGATAATAGTTAAATAATAATATATATATATAATATAAAATCTTATAAACTACGCGTTAAAAGAAAAGTTTTAAAATTATAAAATTAATTAAAATTTAATAGTAATAAATCTCGCGTAAAGCTTAAATTATAACTAACGTTAATTATATATAATAAGAATAATAATAACTAAAAAAAAAAATTATTTAATTTTTATTAATATTTTAATATTATTAAAATAATAATAATATTTATTAAAGTAATAATAATATTTAATAAATACTTTATTATAATACTTTTAAATAAATTATTATTTTATATAATTTAATAAGTAAAGACCTATGAATTAAATTTATAGAGTTGAATTTTTCTAAGTCGAATTAATTCGTAATAATTGCTTATAAAAAATAGAGAAAGGTTATATTCTTATAGTAAGAAGTATCGAAATATCGAAAAGAAATGGAGATAACGTGTTAATTAGTGGTGTAAATTCTATAATATCTTCTATCGTAGTAAAATCTTTCGAATAATAAAATAGCTTCAATTCGTTTAAATATATATCGTTTGATATTTCTTCTATAGAGGTCTAATTAACTATAAGCGTTATAGTAGATTCTTCTCTTATAACGTTATTATAATAATATATTATACGAGTAAAGGCCTATGAATTAAATTCATAACCATTTTTTTTTATCAGAGAGGCTGTCGAGTAAATTTGGTGAGCGATCTTTGGTGAGCGATTTTTGGTGAGCGATATTTGAATCCTATGTCTTTGAAGAATTATAAGATCAAATTTCAAAATTCTTTCATTTTTGAAAAGCGCAAGCTGTGGGCTATAATTAAAAAAAAAAATCTCAAAATTTTAATAGAAAACAAAAAAGTTATTCTATGTGTTAATAACATGCACCTATTTTTTTGATGGTTGCGGACGCTTATTTATTTACCCGCGTTGAGTTAGCCGGTCTAATCAAAGAGCGTAGCGAACCCGAATTTATAATTGGCTGCACATACAAATTCAAGGTTTTCAAGCTCAGCCCTATCTTATTCTTTTATATATATTAATTAATATAATAGAAATAATAGATTAAGTTATAATAGTATTCTTCGCTTACTAAGTAATAATTTAATATAGAATCGTAGAGAGTATATAATATGAAATCTTAAAGAGCTAAGCCGTATTCTTAATAATAATAACTTTATTACCGCTTAATCTCTTCGTAATATTCTTTATAGTATTCTTCGTAGTATTCTCCGCATTTATCTATTATAGTTTCTTCTCTTACTTCTTAATATAGTAAGAATAATAGATTAAATTATAGTAATATTCTTCGCTTACTAAGTAATAATTTAATATAGAATTATAGAGAGTATATAACGTGGAATCTTAAAGAGTTAAGTCGTATTCTTAACGATAGTAATCTTATTGCCGCTTAGTGTCTCCGTAGTATTTTCCGTAGTATTCTCCGTAGTATTCTCCGCATTTATCTATTATAGTTACTTCTCTTACTTCTTCTCTTAATTAGTAAATTAATAGAATTATAGAAGAAATATAATTATATAAATAGAATTAATATAGTAAGAATAATAGATTAAGTTATAGTAGTATTCTTCGCTTACTAAGTAATAATTTAATATAAAACCCGTATTCTTAACGATAGTAGTCTTATTGCCGCTTGATTTCTTCGTAGTATTCTCCGTAGTGTTCTTCGTAATATTCTCCGCATTTGCCTATTATAGTTACTTCTCTTACTTCTCCTCTTAATTAGTAAATTAGTAGAATTATAGAAGAAATATAATTATATAAATAGATAAAAGAATTATTTCATAGAGAGAATATAACGTGAGATCTTAAAGAGTTAAGCCGTGTTCTTAACGATAATAATCTTATTATCGCTTAATTTCTTCGTAATATTCTTCGTATTTATCTATTATAGTACCTTCTCTTACTTCTCCTCTTAATTAATAAATTAATAGAATTATAGAAGAAATATAATTATATAAATAGATGAAAGAATTATTTCATAGAGAGTATATAACGTGAAATCTTAAAGAGCTAAGTCGTATTCTTAACGATAATAATCTTATTACCGCTTAATTTCTCCGTAGTATTCTTCGTAGTATTCTTCGCATTTACCTATTATAGTTCCTTTTATTACTTCTTCTCTTATAGAGTATTAAACTAAGTGGCTAGCTAAGTAGCTAACTAAGTAAATAATTAAGTAACTAGCTAACGATCTAATTAAGTAAATTATTAAGCTAATAGAGTAGATAGTATTAACTAAGCGATTAGTCGAGTATTATCGACTTAAAAGAAGTATATAGAAAAAGACGATAACTATAAATCCGTTTAGACTCTTTTTAAGAGTCTTTTAACGCGTTTATAAGTAGTAGTAGATAGCTATTAAACTCGCTTACGGTCGAGAAATAGTCTAAGAAAGAGTTAGTAGAGGCTCTAAGAGGCGAATAAAAGAAATATATATACCTAAAGCGTTTAGTAACGTTTTCGCGAGGAGTATCGAGAACGAATATATTTATATTAGTAAATTGATAGTAATAAAAGAATAATAATTACATAAATAGATAAAAGGATTATTATTCGATCTCGGACGCGTTTAATATAACTATAATATTTAAATATTAGTTTAATTTACTAATAGTAAGTTAAACTTCATTATTTTTATAGCGTTAGAAAGCGTAAAGCGAGCTCTATAATTTAAGGAATTATAAAGTAAATATATCTATCGTAAACTGAGTACCTTAAAGTATAAGACTTCTATATATAAATTTTTAATAAGAAGACGCGAAAGAGCTATCGAGCTAACTTAGTCGATCTAACTAAAGAGCGTAGTAACTCTAAATTAATAATTAACTATATATATAAATTTAAGATTTTATAGCTTAGCTCTATCTTATTCTATTATATATACTAATATAATATTAGCTTTATTAAAGAGTTATTAATAATAGATTAAATATATATAAATTAAGCTTTTTACGCGATTTATCTATATATTAATTTAAAATTATTAATAAATAAAAAATAAATATATAATTTAATATTATATTATATTATATTTTAAATATCGCTATAATAATATTAAGTTATTTAAATAAAAATTTAATATATAAAGAAGATAATTTTATAATAAAAAGAATTAATATAAAAAAAAAGTCTTAGAGAGAAGAAAAACTTAAATATTTATTATATATATTAAATATTTAAATTACTTTATATTATCTAGCTTAATTTAAATATTAATAAATAATATATTTTCTTTTTAATTTTAAAGATTTAAATTTAAATAAATTATATTTATTAAATATTATTATTTAATATAATTTTATTTATTTTTATAATATTTATAATTATTATTATAAATTATATAAATTAAAAGATAAGATATTTAAGAGAGCGAGTTAATAAATAATTATCTTTATCTAATTTAATTAAAATAAAACTATTATAATTTATTAAAAATTATATATATTATATTTTTATTTTCTTTTTTTTATATAAATAATTATTCTTTTAATTTAAATTCTATAATTAAAATAATATATAATATATATTCTCTTTATTTCTAACTTCGATATTTATTAGAATTAATATACTTTTTAATAAAATAAATATTAATTAAAATTAAATATAATTTAATATTTATAAATATTTATATAAAGTCTTTAATTTCTTTATATATATTTATTAATTTATCTTTTTATAATAATTAAAATAGAAAATATTAAGTTTAATAATTTATTATAATAAATATTAAATATTAATAATAATAATAATATTAAAAAGTTTTAATATAGATTAATTAAATAATAATTAGATTTTTAATTAAAATAAAAAGCGAAGAATAAATTTAATAAAAATAAAAATATTAAGAGATCGCGATAGCGAATAAATATATTTATATTTAAGAAGAAATTAATTAAGAAAATAAAAAAAGTTAATATCTTAATTATTAATTATATTATAATCTATAATAAGTATAAAATTAAATATATTAATATATTATAATTAATATAAATATAAATTTTTAAGAAAATTAGATAAAATATAATAGATAAATAATAAGTAATTTTTAATTCTAATTATTATTCTAATAAACTTATATTTTAATAATATTATATAAAAACAATACGCGAGTATAATTTAAAGAAAATCTAGAATTTTACTTTTTATATAAATTATTATATATATAAATAAAGATAAAAGTTTAAATTATAAAAATATAAATAGTATTAAAATTAAATAGAATATAAGTATTAAAAATAATTTTATTATACGCGTTAATAATTAAATAGACTTTATTTTTTAAATTATTTAAAAATTTAATATAAAATTTAATAATAAGCTTTATTATAATTTAAATATAATAATATTAACGCGTTAATTAATAAATATCGAGCTATTATAAAAATTTTAAGATATTAAATATAATTATACTTATAAGATAAAATTATAAATCTTTATTAATATATAATTAATTTAATATATAATAATAGAAAGTTTATTACGAAAACTACGCTCTCTAAATTAATATTTTAATCTTAATTATTACTCTTACTATTATATAAATAATATAAAATTATCTTTTATTTAAATATATTTAATTATAAATACTTAATTATATAATTCTTTTCTTTTATACTTCTTATAATTATTAGAATAATTAATAATATATAATTATATCTTATAATTATATTTATAATAATTAATTAATTTAATAGCTAAATTATATAAAAATAAAAGTAAAAATAAAAATATTTTTAATTTAAATAGTTTAATTAAAATAATTATAAAATTTAAATTCTTTTTTTATAATATAACTCGCTTTTTATATATTATATAAAGATAAATATTTATTTAAATAGAGATTATTAGAGTTAATTATAAAGTATAATAATAAAAAATTTACTCTTAAATTAATAAATTAGAAAAACTTTTATTATTTTATATAATATTTTAAAAGCGAATTTTTAAATATAATAGCGCTTTAATAAATCTTAATTAAGTATTATTTAATAAATTAAATATTAGAAGAAAAGCTTTAGAATTATAAAATTAATTAATTTTTAATAATAATAAATCTCGCGTAAAGTTTAAGCTATAGCTCGCGTTAGTTATATATAATAAATATAATAATAATTAAAAAAAAATTATTTAATTTTTATTAACGCTTTAATATTATTAAAGTAAAGATAATATCTATTAAAGTAGAAGTAATATTTATTAAAATAGTGATAATAATAATTAAAGCGATAATAATATTCAATAAAAATTTTATTTGAATACTATATTTAATACTTTAAAATAGTATTAACTTTTTTAAAAAGCTATTAATAATAAATTAAATATATATAAATTAAGCTCTTCGCGTAATCTATCTATATATTAACTTAAAATTATTAAAAGATAAAAAATAAATATATAATTTAATAATTATATTATACTTTTAATATCGCTATAATAATATTAAATTATTTAAATAGAAGTTTAATATATAAAGAAGATAGTCTAATAATAAGAAGAGTTAATATAAAAAAAAAATTTAAAAAGAAAAAAGAGAGGAAGGAAAGCTTAGATATCTATTATATATATTAAATCTTTAAATTATTTTATATTATTTAGCTTAAATTAAATATTAATAAAGCGCTTTCTCTTTAATTTTAAAGATTTAAATTTATATAAATTACGCTTATTAAGTATTATTATCTAATATAATTTTAATTACTTTTATAATAATAATTATTATTATTATAATAAATATAGATTAAAAAATAAAAGATTTAAGAGAGCTAGTTAATAAGTAATTATCTTTATCTAATTTAATTAATACTAAATTATTATAATTTATTAAAATTTTCATATATTTTATTCTTACTTCCTTATTTTTAAGTTTTACTACTTTTATAGAAATAGTTATTTTTTAAATTAAATTTTATAATAATATATTTAAAATAGCGCGCGATATATATTCTCTTTATTTCTAATATTAATACTTATTAGAATTAACGCACTTTTTAATAAAATAAACTTTAATTAAATTTAAAAATAGCTTAATATTTATAAATATTTATATAAACCCTTTAATTTTTTTATATATATTTATTAATTTATTTTTTTATAATAATTAAAGTAAAAGAGATTAAGTCTAATAATTTATTATAATAAATATTAAATATTAATAATAATAGCGATATTAAAAAGTCTTAATATAAGTTAATTAAATAATAATTAGATTTTTAGTTAAAATAAAAGATAAAGAATAAATTTAATTAAAATAAAAATATTAAGAGATCGTAATAGCGAATAAATATATTTATATTTAAAAAGAAATAAATTAAGAAAGTAAAGAAAGTCGATATCTTAACTATTAATTATACTATAATTATTAAAAAGCGTAAAGTTAAATATATTAATATATTATTATTATAATAAAAATAAGCTTTTAAATAAATTAAATAAGATATAATAAATAAGCGATAAATAATTTTTAATTCTAGTTATTATTTTAGTAAATTTATATTTTAATAGTATTATATAAGAAAAGTATATAAGTATAATTATAAAGAAGTTTAAAGTTTTACTTATTACGCGAGTTATTATAATATATATAAAGATAAAAGTTTAAATTAGAAGAAAATAAATAATATCGAAGCTAAATAAAATATAAGTATTAAAAATAATTCTATTATACGCGTTAATAATTAAATAAATCTTATTTTTTAAGCTATTTAAGTATATAATATAGAATTTAATAATAAGCGCTATTATAGCTTAGATATAATAATATTAATACGCTAATTAATAAATATCGAATTATTATAAAAATCTTAAAATATTAAACGCGATTATATCTAAAAAATAAAATTATAAATCTTTATTTATATATAATTAATTTAATATATAATAATAAAAAGTTTATTACGAAAGTTATATTATTTAAGTTAATATTTTAATCTTAATTATTATTATCGCTATTATATAAATAGCGTAAAGCTATCTTTTATTTAAATATATCTAATTTTTATTTTTAATTATTATTATAAATATTATTAATCTATTCTAGAATTATTAAATATACTTTTATATACTTTTTATATCTAATCTTTTTTTATATATTATAAAAAGATAATTTAAAGAAATATAGCTTATTATATTAAGCTATAATACTTTTAAAAGAATATTAAAAAATATATTAATTTTTCTAAATTAGCGATTTAATAAGAAGATTATAATTATAATATATATAATTTATACTAGATAGCGATATCGAAAATATATAATAGATATATAAAATTATTATTAACGATTTTAATTATAAAGTATTAACGAATTTTAAATAGCTAATATTAAAAGAAGATAAGCTTTTCTTATTATTAATAAATATAGCTCGCTTTCTTTTATATATATAAAATAATAGAATATAATTTTATTTAATTTTATATCTTATTAATTTAGCGTAATTATTAATCTAAATAATAATTAAAATAATTACTTCTAAATATAAAAATCTTAATTAAAATATTTTATATATATATTATTTTATAATATAATATTATAGATATATTATATTATAGAATATTTTATTAAGATTTTATATTATACTAGATATAAGATTATATAAATCTTAATAATCTATATTATATTAGAGTATAATATAATAGATTAATATTCTATATTATATTATATCTCTTCGACTAATAATTTCTAATATTAATATATCTACTTTAATTAAAACTTTCTTAATAATATAAATATATCTTATAATTACGTATAATTAAAATAAATTAAAATATATAGAGAATAAAGCTAAATTATATATAGTTTACTTATATATAAGATAAAAGATAAAGAAGATTAGAAAGATTAGAAAGTTACTTTTAAAATTAATATATTAATATATATAAAAAAATAAGATAGAGCTAAATTAGAAAATCTTAAATTAATATATATAGCTAATTATAAATTCGAAGTTATTACGTCTTTTAGCTAAATCGACTAAATTATCGCGAGTAAATAAATTAGCGTTCGTAATTATTAAAATCTCATTCTTTCGCGTCTCTCTTATTAAAAAGAATAAATATATATTATTAATATATAGAATAACTTTTTTATTTTCTATTAAAATTTTAAGATTTTTTTTTAAATTAAAAGAATAAAATATAAGCTTTTAGATAAAGAAAGAATTTTTAAATTTAGTCTTATAATTATTAAAGCGTAAGAAATTCAAATATCGCTTATTAAAATTCGCTTATCAAAGATCGCTAATAGCTGAATAGCTCTAATTAAAAAATAGATATATATTATTTAATTTTAGAATAACTTTTTATTTTCTATTAAAATTTTAAGATTTTTTTTTAATTTTTAAAGCGCCGTTTATGCTTTTCGAATTTTTAGAAATTTTAAAATTAGGTTTTATAATTATTAAAGCGTAAGAAATTTAAATATCGCTTATTAAAGTTCGCTTAATAGTCGAATAGCTCTAATTAGATATATATCATTTAATTCTAAAATAACTTTTTTATTTTCTATTAAAATTTTAAGATTTTTTTTTTAAATTATAGAATAAAATATAGACTTTTAGAAGAAAAAAAAATTTAATTTAATTCTATAATTATTAAAGTATAAAGAATTTAAATATCGCTTATTAAAGTTCGCTTATTAAAGATTACTTATCTACTTACTCGATAGTCTTAATTAAAAAAATAATTATAAATTTAATTTATAAGTTTTTACTTATATAATAAAATAAGATAAGATTAAATTAGAAAATCTTAAATTTATATATATAGTTAATTATAAATTCGATAGATCTATACTTTTTAATTAGATATTACGAGTAAATAAATTAGCGTTCGTAATTATTAAAATCTCGCTCTTTTATATCTCTCTTATTAAAAAGAATAGATATATATTATTAATATATAGAATAACTTTTTTATCTTCTATTAAAATTTTAGAGTTTTTTTTTTATATTAAAGAATAAAATATAAGCTTTTAGATAAAAAAAAATTTTTAAATTTAGTCTTATAATTCTTAAAGCGTAAGAAATTTAAATATCGCTTATTAAAGTTCGCTTATTAAAGTTCGCTAATAGCTGAATAGCTCTAATTAAAAAATAGATATATATTATTTAATTTTAGAATAACTTTTTTATTTTCTATTAAAATTTTAAGATTTTTTTTTAAATTATAGAACGAAATATAGGCTTTTAGATAAATAAATAATTCTTAAATTTAATCTTATAAATATTTAAAAGTAACGAATTTAAATATCTGTTACGAATTTCTTTACTAGACGTTTCGATTAAACTTAGTACCTTAATATTACGATATTATAGAGACTTCTTCTACTATAGATCTTCTATATTTCATTATTATTACTATATTATATATATATATTATTTATATATATAATTTCACTTAGAACTATTTCTTAATAATATCGTCTATTAAAAGTTTACTTATTAAATTTACTTAATAGCTCTAATTTAAAAAAATAGTTATAAATTTAATTTATAGATCTTTACTCGTTATCTATTAATATAATTAAAATATCTTATTAAGATAGAAGAAAACGATCTTAATAGATACTTTAAGATATATTCGATTATAAGCTATATAGAATAGCGATATATAATTATATTATTTATTAAAAAGAATATTTAGAAGTAATATTATATAAATATAATAGTAGATTTTTTTAATAAAAAATATTAAGATATTTTATATATAAGTCGCTAGTAAATAAGATAGCTCTTATAGCTAATAAATTAAAGATATACGTTTATTACTTATTCTATATCTCTAAAAATTTATAATTTATATAAATTTTAATTAAAGATAATTTTATTAAGATATAGTAATAGTAGTTAAAAATTTTAAATAATTTTATTTTATTTAAAAATATTATATTTAAGATATTATCGAGTTATATACTAGTTTTAACTATATTATATTTATATTATTCTTTAAAAATTCTAGAGATATAGTTATATCTTATCTACGTATTTACTAGTCGAAAAGATATAATATAATATAAGATATTAATTTACTATATTATATTCTAATATAATATAAGTTATTAAGATTTATATAATTCTATATCTAATATAATATAAGATCTTAATAAGATATTCTACGATATAATATATCTATAATATTATATTATAAAATAATATATATATAAAATATTTCGACTAAAATTTCTATATTTAGATATATTTACTTAATAAATTCGATATAATAGCTATTACTATTATAACTATTACTATTATATTATAACTATTATTATTATAGCTATCTATTATAACTATCTCTATTATAACTATTATTATTATATCTACTATTATTATATCTACTATTATTATATCTATTATCGAAATATAACTCTCGCGTATTCTAGTTATTATATTTTTTAGCTATCTAATTTTATACTATATTTAAAATCTAGCTTCGAAGAGATTCTAGAGAATTAATTCGTTTATTTTATATATTATATATCTAATATTCTAATAGCTACTACTATTATAGCTATTACTATTATAACTATTATTATTTATTATTAAAATAATCTATTATTATATAATAATTATAATAGTAATAATTATAATAGTAATAGCTATAATAATAATAGTTATAATAGAAGTAGCTATAATAAAAGTAGTTATAATAGAAGTAATTATAATAGAGATAATTATAATAGAGATAATTATAATAGTAGTAGTTATAGTAGTAATAGTTATAATAATAATAGTTATAATAGTAATAGTTATAATAGATAATAGTAATAGCTATAATTAGCTAGAATAATAATTAGAATAACTACTTATACTTCTAAATATAGAAATCTTAATAGAAATATCTCGTATATATATTATTTTATAATATAATACTATAGATATATTATATCGTAGAATATTTCATTAAGATCTCGAACTTATATTAGAAAAATAATATAATATTTAATTCTATTTATATTATATTCGAATATAGTATAATATTACTTAATATAAAATATTTTATAAAATATTTTATATCTTTTCGACTAGTATAATAATAGTAATATATTAATAAGATTCTTTATATTCTTCTTTAATCTCTTATTTAATCTTTTTACTATAGTTCTTTAATAGAATTAAAGAAAATTTAACGTATATATATATATTATAAATCTCTTCTAATATCTATAAATAGTTTAATCTAAGAGTTTTACTATAAATTTACTCTATATCTTTTATACTCTTACTATTAAGTTTACTCTTTATTTTATTCTTTATTTTAACTTATAGCTATCTTACTTTATAATACTATCTATTATATTTATTCGCTTTATAAGTCTATTACTTCGATTACTAGTTTTATATACTCGCTTTAACTATTAATACTTTATAGATATACTCGTTTAAACTATTAATTCTATATACTTATTTTAAGCTATTATAGTAAGTATTTAATAGCTAATTTAACTAATATAGATTACTTTCGTAAACTTATATACTTATTAATTTATAGAATTTAATAGAGAGATAGATAATAAGAATCGAATATATTAAATACTATTTAATAGTAGATTTATTATATATATTATCGATATACTTAATAAAGAGATTAAATTATAATTATATTATTAAATCTATTTTCGTTATTATTATAATAGACTTATTATAATATAAGAGAATATTATTTTTTATTAGTTTTATTCTAATTCGTCTATAGTACGAATAGTTTAATACTTATTTATCTCTTATTACTATTACGAGATCGAGACTATTTCGCTATTATATTATACTCTTTAAAATCGAGTTACTCGTATAGTAAACTTATTTAAAAATACGATAACTTAACTTAATATCTTATTAAAGTCTCTATTAGCGTATTTCTTTAAATTTACTCGCTAATTCGAATAAAGTATACTCGATTATATTTCTCTTCGTCGAAGAGTATAAAGAAGCTTTATTATAATATTAGAATTAATATAAATATAATATTAATATAAGTAAAATAGAATAAGAATAATAAGAATATCGAGTTATATATATTATATATAGAAAGAAGATATAATATAATAGAGAATATCTTTATTAAGATATTAGATTATAGAATTAAGTAATATATTAAGAGTATACTCGTAATAATAACTCTCGCGAGAGCTTTATAGTCGACGATATTATTAGAATTTCAGGTATGTAATGTGTAGAACGGACGGATTAATTCTTTAAAACCTCTCCGAGGCCAGGTTCTAAATACAGTACAAAATTAGGTGGCTGGAAAACATGGTGGCTGGGATACGCGGGGATCACATTTCAACACTCCTCTATAGCCACGCTCCCAGTCCACCTAATAAGAAATAAAGCTATACACAACTTTCAATAATAGATTATTTCAGTCTCATTAATAGGCCATTCCAGCCTTCGATAATAACAGGCCATTTCAGCCTTAATAATAATAGGTTATTCTAGCCTCATTAATAGACTATTTTAACCTTCGATAATAATAGACTATTTTAGTCGTAATAATAGATTATTTTAGCTATAATAATAGGCTATTTTAGTCGTAATAAATAGACTATTTTAGTCGTAATAATAGGCTATTTTAGTCGTAATAAATAGACTATTTTAGTCTTAATAATAGATTATTTCAGTCTTAATAAATAGGCTATTTTAGTCTTATTATATACTATTCTAATATAATACGTCTTTCTAACGTAATATTTAATATCTATTTTAGATAATACGTCTTTTTAATATAATACCTCTTTTTAGAGTAATATAATATATCTCTAGAGCGTAATACTCTTTCTAGATAATAAGAGTAAGATATAACACTTCACTTCGAAGTATTATAGCTCTTTTATATAGAACTTATATATTATATTAGCACGTATCTTTATTATCTATAATTCTTCGCGACGTTTCTCTTTACTACTATTCTCGTCGATCTTATTAAATCTTAAAAAACTCTATAGAAAAAGAGGGAAAGAGTATTAGCTCGCCCATTAGTATAACTAAGTTCTTATTATTTCGACGAGAATTCTTTACGACGATAAGGATTCTTTATAACGACGAGAGTTCTTCACGATAACGAGGGTTTTTTACGACGACGAGGGTTATTATTAATAATATCTAGATATATAGTTACTACTATAATAAGACTTATTACTAGATATAATAGTCTTAATAATATCTAAGAAAGAAGAATATCTATATATAGAGAATATCTTCATATATTTATAACTAGATCGAATAAGTACTAGTAGTAGCGAGTGTTAAGTCGTTTCAACACTGGCAAAAATAGAAAATAAGACTATTTACATATTATATTTCTTCTTCGAAATCTCTATAATCGCAATTACTTTCTCTACTATAGTAGACGTAAATCTAATTATACTAAGCGTATTTCTAATAGTACTATACTAAGATAACTTTCTATTAATTAATATCTTATCTTTTTACTTAGTCTTCTAGATCTAGTTCTAGATAATTCGTATTCACTAGACGTTATAGTACGTTATATTCCTTATCCTTTATTATTAAATTAGCTGAATTCTTATCTTCTCTAATTTATAAAATCTCGATAATCTCTCGTTATTCGTATAACTGTCTTAGATATAAGATATCTATTATTAATCTTTTCTCTTATATTATTCCTAGTTTAATAAGATATTCGTATAGAGATTTCGAGTCTATATATATAGAAAGAAATATCTTTTTCTAAAGAGTATTAGAGAAGATTTAATTTAGAGTAAATTTTATAGTAGTTATAATATCGAATTCTAGAGATAATACGTAAAGTTTAAAGGTCAATACGCTTCTAGTAACTCGGCGATATTTAATCGATTATTAATAAATAATATTAGCCTTATTTTAAGCGTCAGCTAGGGCTATTATATAGCCGATTTAAAAAGAGAGATCTTTATTATTAGCGAATAACGAATTCGTAAAAGTTATAATTCTTAGAGACGTTATATCTAATTTAATGAATATAAGATCTCTTTCTTTTATTTACTATAAAAGATAGTAATTTAGATATTAAGCGTTATTGTAAATAGAGTTTATAATTTAAGCGGCGTATAATAAGATAAATATAGTTTATAGCTGCGATATCGTTATAATATACGCTCTCCGAGCTCTCTAGATAATATATTACTCTTTTATAAATAACTTTAAAAATAATTAAATCTTCTTTATCTATTTATATTAACTAATTTTTATATTATTCTTAAGAGTAATAATAAATCTATTAAATTCTAGAGGTTATTTTAAAATAAGTTTCTTATATAGTCTAGTTAATAGTTTAGCGATATATAACTCTTATAACTCTAGATCTATAAACTTAGTAGTATTAGTAATAAGAGAGTTATTAGTTTATAAATCGATAATTATTATTATATCGTTATTAAATAATAGATAAATATCGAATATAGATAAGATTATTTCTAGCTTCTCTATATAATACTTATAATATATCTAAAACTAGTAAATATCGAACTTAGTAATTTTATAGAGAGGGAGAATAATATAAAGTATCGTTTTTAAGAATAGTTTTATTTTAGCTAAGGCTAAAATAAAGATATTTCTAATTAACTTAAATCGAGATTAAATATATATCTAAGTAATATCGCGTAGGTATAGAAATAGCTATAAGATAGCTAATATTAAAGCAATAATAAGTTATTAATTAATTCGTTAAATAATAGAGGCCTAAGTGAGAATTTTATACTTCTTTAAATTATTAAATACTTATACTACTAATCGCGACTTCTTAAAGGCTTTCTCGATACCCTTATTTTTAATTTAGTTTACAAAACGACTATTAAATATCTATACTTCTGCGAAGATATCTTCGATCTTTATAATCTTAAATATACCCTTTTCAAGTAATCTACTAAGTTCTTTTTATTAAAATATCTAAAAGTTTAATAAAGATAGTTATAAAATAAACTTAGATATATAAATCGTAATATTAGCAGAGTTCCGAAAACGAGCGAGAATATATTAATATCGAGGAGAGTTATAACGTAGTAAAGCGTCCTAAGAAGAGTCTTAATAATCTTTATTATCGTTATTTTCGTATTAAGTATTATCTAACTATAGAGATTCTTATTCGAGAAACTCGAGAGACTTAATTAAAGTATCTATTTCTTTTAAATATAACTTAATAATAGTAACTCGAAAATTAATAAAATCATTTAATAATTCGACGGTGCATATCTCTCGAGAAGTGATTAGCAATTTATATGGTTCGATTTACTTCTTTTAATATATTCTTTAAACTAGTATCGGGAAACTAATTAAAGTATCGTATATTCTTATTATCTAAAAGTCGTTTCGCTAATATAGAGCGTTATTAATCTATCTCTTAGCGTAAAGTTTTATAACTTCGATTATTACTATATTAATAGCTTTTACTCTCTCGATAATAGATAAAATAAATATATCGTTATTTATAATACGAGGAAAGGTTTTAAAAACCAGTAATATAAGAACGAGGCTATTATATTCGGCTATATTATTAATAGCCTTAATAGTTATTTATAAACGAATCTTCTTTCTAATATCTTAATTCTTTAATTCCGCAGTAATTATTAAATAGACTTATCTTAATAAAGTGTAATATTATTTTATTAGACCGATAGAATTAGCGGCCTTAACTAATACATATTTTATTTAAATACTTAGAGTTCTAGCGTTTTATCTAAACTCGATATTATTAAAGTTAGTCTCAGCGTTATAGATAATAATATCTAAAAGTTTAATATATATATCTATTTAGTATAGTCTAAGTATATTTTATATATAGAAAATAGTTATATTTATTAGTTATTAGATGATCTAAAATAAAGTTTCCTCGTTAATAACTTATAGAACTAGACTATCGTTAATATAGAGAATGTCGATAATAATTATATAATTAAAATAGATATTATTCTTATTCTTAAGTAAGAATTTAAAACGATTTAAAGATTAAGAGTACTTTTAATAGAGTGTGTAGAACTCGATAATTTATTTAAGTATATAATAATATTCGAAATCGTCGTAATTAGCTTTCTCTAGAGTTTAAATAAATCTATTAATTAAGAGATAATTAAATTAATAATATAGTTAATATAACTCGATATCGATTAGATAATTAACTAATATAAGATTTTATATTAAGAATAGATATTCGTAAAAGCGAATAATTAGAACTATAGATTTATTTCTTAAAATAACTTAGTTCTTAAGATTATTTAGATAGATTTTTAATCTATTTATATCTTAAATATATAGTAGAAATAGAATATCGATCTATATTACGTGAAAGTCGACTCGGCTAATAAATAAATTTATTATAAGTTTTTTAATTAACGCTACTATCTTAATTTTAAATTAGATAATAATACTATTAATAATAATATTTAATTATATATCGAATTTTCTTATATAGACTTTTACTTAATTATATTTAATAGTAGATATATATATAACTTCGATATTAGTATATATAAAAGAATAAGATAGAGCTAAGCTATAAAATCTTAAATTTATATATATAGTTAATTATAAATTTAGAGTTACTACGCTCTTTAGTTAGATCGACTAAGTTAGCCCGCTAATCCTTTTAAGCTTCCTTATTAAAAATTTATATATAGAAGTTTTACACTTTAAAGTACTTAGCTTACGATATATATAGTTACTTTATAATTCCTTAAATTATAAAACTCGCTTTACGCTTTCTAACGCTATAAAAATTATAAAGTTTAATCTACTATTAATGAATTAAATAAATATTTAAATATAATAGTTATAATAGTTATATTAGATATATTTAGAATCGAATAATAATCCTTTCATCTATTTATTATTCTTTTATTATTTTATTAATTCTATTAATTCTACTAATTCTATTAATTTTACTAATATAAATATAATTATCTTCGATACTTCTTATCTAATTAGAGCCCCTTACTAACGCCCCTAGATTACTTCTTAACGAATTCGCTATTATTAATAATTAAGGCTATAAGTAAGTTTAATAGCTACTTATTACTACTTATAAACGCGTTAAAAGACTCTTAAAAAGAGCCTAAACGAATATATTCTCTCTTATATACTCCTCTTAAGCTAGCGATAGATAAGTTAAACTAATATTTAAATATTATAGTTATATTAAACGCATTTAAACGTTATATACTTTTTATAATTTTATATTAAATTATTATTTAATAAGTAGAGAATATTATTATAACTTAATCTATTATTCTTACTATATTAAGAAGTAAGAGAAGAAACTATAATAAGTAAATATGAAGAATACTACGAAGAAACTAAGCGGTAATAAGATTACTATTATTAAGAATATAACTTAACTCTCTAAGATCTCACGTTATATACTTTTTACGATTTCATATTAAATTATTACTTAGTAAGCGAAGAATACTACTATAATTTAGTTATTTTATATTAAATTATTACTTAGTAAGCGAAGAATACCACTATAATTTAGTTTATTATCTCTACTATATTAAGAAGTAAAAAAAGAAATTATAATAGATAAATGCGAAGAATATTACGAAGAAATTAAATAGTAATAAAGTTATTATCATTAAGAATACGGCTTAGCTCTTTAAGATTTCACGTTATATTAGTTATTTACTTAGTTAATTACTTAGCTAACTATTTAGTCTAATACTCTTCTTATAAGAGAAGAAATAAGAGAAGAAACTATAATAGATAAATACGAAGAATATTACGGAGAAATCAAGTGATAATAAAATTATTATCGTTAAGAATACGACTTAGCTCTTTAAGATCTTATGTTATATTAGTTATTCACTCAGTTAACTACTTAGCTAGTCACTTAATCTAATACTCTATAAGAGAAGAAACTATAATAGGTAAATACGAAGAATATTACGGAGAAATCAAGCGGTAATAAAGTTATTATCGTCAAGAACACGGCTCAGCTCTCCAAGATCTCACGTTATATGCTCTCTACGGTTTTATATTAAATTATTACTCGATAAGCGAAGAATATTACTATAACTTAATCTATTATTTCTACTATATTAATATAATATATTACTATAATAACGTTATAAGAGAAGAATCTACTACGACGATTACAGCTAATTAAATATCGAATAATATATATTTAAACGAATTAAAATCGTTCGATATCTTACTCTAACAGCTATTTTATTATTCGAAAGATTTCACTGCGATAAGAGATAATGTGGGATTTATACTACTAATTAATATGTTATCTTTATTTCTTTTCGATATTTCGATACTTCTTATCATAAGGATATAGTCTTTCTCTATTTTTTATAGATAATTATTATAAATTAATTCTCTATACTCGATATACCTTCCTAATTAGACCTTAGCGCGCCTCTCTTCGTATATATATATTTATATATAGATTAAAAACGCATAGCAAGCGATTAGAGTTCGATTTAACTTAGAGCTAAGGCTAGAATTCGATTTAACTTAGAAAAATCCAACTTTATAAATTTAATTCATAGGCCTTTACTTATCTAGTATAATATTATAAAACTACTTTAAGATATATTAACTAATATTAAGAAAGCTATTAAATTTAATAATATTATAATATATAGAATAGCTAAAAAGCTTTAAATAACGTATTTAGACTTAGTTCGATATAACTATAAAAGTAATCGTAATAAAGTTTTCGATCTTCTCTAAATTATTATCTTGAATATCGAGAATTAAGATTTTAAGATTCTCGATCTTATTCTTCTAGTCTTTAAACTCTTAAATATAGAAGTTATATCGCTTATTAATAAAGTCGATAAACCGCTTAGCGAACTTATTTCGAGACTTCTAACGTTCTTTATCGATATACTTAGTTAACTAATAGCCTATCTTCTTATAGATAAAGTATCGCTTTTTCTAAAAGCTATTTAGCTACGAGAACGATCTACTATAGTTACTCTAATTTAAAGATTAATTAATATAATACTTTTAATTAGTAAAGTATATTATAGGCCTAAGTAACTCGAATCTCTTAGCCTTTATAGCCTTTTCGTAAATCTCGATTATAGTATAGATATTATTGATTAACCTCGTAATTATAATCGTTTATTATAGAATTATAATACTATACGTAGAAATATTACTATAAAAGATAATTATCTTATTTCGAAGTACTATATCTAACTAAAATTCGTAATTTAACTCTCTTTAAATTTGGCGGAGTTATTAAATTATCTTATTAAAGATAATTTCTTTATTCTTTTCGAGACTAGCTCGAAGTAAGCCTCTTAGACTAATATTATTCTACTTACGAAGTATAAGATAACGATATTCTTCTCTCTTAAAATAACTCTAAAATCGATCGAAGAGTTATTAAATAATAAGGCTAATTTCTTAATAACTAGAGTAATAATATTTTAATATTATAGACTTTAGTATAATTAAAAATACTATTTAAAGAATCTACTAAGAGATCTCGACTCTCGTATAAAGATTTATGAAAATTATAAATTTATAGCTGAGACTCTCGATAGGACTTTTATTATATTTCTTCTCGATAGTATATAATTTAGCTAGAGTAATAAGTTTCTTACTATAATTATAATTTTATACGATATTAAAGTCTTAAATAACTTAATAAGATAAGAATAGTAGATATAGAGCTCGGTAATTTAGGCCGTAGGCTGGTGTTAAGAAAAGAATTAAAGTAGAATTCTTCGATCGATAAGGCGGTTATGGGGGGAGAGGAATAGTATTCTCCGATTAATAAGGCTGCTGATAAGGCTATTATGGCGGAAGAGAAATAGTATTCTTTAGTTAATAAGGTTGATAATAGGCCGATTGCGGGGGAAAGAAATAGTATTCTTCGATCGATAAGGCTACTACGGCTGAATTAGTTGCTACTAAGAAGAATAATATTATTACTACTTTAATAGAGAATAATCTTTATTATTTAATAGCTATGAGATATCTTCTTAGACTATATTAACTAATAATTCAATTATTATAACCTCTTATTCTTTCTTAACATAAACTTTATTAGCTTATAAATAGTTTTATAAGTTATAGAGAGTCTTTTTAAAAAGGATCTCAAAGTCCTTTTTAGCGAATTATTTAAAATTTCTCAGTAAAGATATTAGAGAGAGCGTCTCATTTATTTTTATTATACTTTTATATTCTTTAAAGAACGAATTATTTAAGTCTCTTATTAATATCTATTAATTCGACTTCATTAGATAATATATTTTCTAGTTAATATAGAGTTATAATATTAGATAATTCGACTAAAGAGTTAGATTTCTTATTCTTAATATTTATTTTAGATATATATTATATATTAATATAGTATAAAGCTTAATAATATTTAATATTTTCTAAGTATTTTCTCTACTAAATAAAAGTTATAGAAATTATAGAAGTAGAAATTATAATTCTATTTAATTAATATTACTCGAGAGCTAAATCGATTAAATAATCATAGAATCGTATAAAGCTATCGCGGCGATATCGGGGCGAACTTTCTTTAAGAGTATAGTCTTATTAATTTATATACTATTATTAAAGTATATTAATTAGTATTAATAATATCTAGATATATAGTTACTACTATAATAAGACTTATTACTAGATATAATAGTCTTAATAATATCTAAGAAAGAAGAATATCTATATATAGAGAATACCTTTATATACTTATAACTAGATTGAATAAGTACTAGTAGTAGCGAGTGTTAAGTCGTTTTAATAGTTATAACTTTATTATTTAAATTAATCTTTATAGAAAGCTAATATTATAGCGATTTTTTTTTTTTTTTTTTTTTTTTTTTTTTTTTTATTTTAATATTTTTTTTTTTTTTTTTTTTTTTTTTTTTTTTTTTTTTTTATTTTTTTTTTTTTTTTTTTTTTTTTTTTTTTTTTTTTTTTTTTTTTTTTTTTTTTTTTTTTTTTTTTTTTTTTTTTTTTTTTTTTTTTTTTTTTTTTTAAAATTTTTTTTTTTTTTTTTTTTTTTTTTTTTTTTTTTTTTTTTTTTTTATTTTTTTTTTTTATTTAAAAAAATATATTTTAAAAATTTTGGGGTTTTTTTTTTTTTTATTTTTTTTTTAAAATTTTTTTTTTTTTTTTTTTTTTTTTTTTTTATTTTTTTTTTTTTTTTTTTTTTTTTTTTTTTTTTTAAAATTAAAAATTTTAAAAAAAAAAAATTTTAAAAATTTTTTTTTAAAAAAAATTAAAATTTAGATTAAATATTAATAGAGGCTATAATTTAATATAATTATTTCTACGAAGATCGATATTAAAAGTTCTAGATAGCGCTAAAATACTTAATACTCTTAATATTCTTAATACTTCTATATAGTTATATTTATTTAACGATAATACTTTATATAATTACGAATATACTTATTAGCTCGCTCGACGAAGTTATATAATTATATATTATCTTTCTTACGATCTTTTCTTATACTTATTATTATCTTTAAAATATATTATCTTTATAATATATCTCGATATTCGCTCTATTTACTTCTAAATCCTCTTTTAAATAAACTTATAATTTTAATAATATAGCTATTATCTTTCGACTTTCTTATAAATTCTTAATATATCTTTTTAAATAATATAACGTTTTATTTATAGTTAATAAGACTTAATTATATTAAGATTCGAAGAGTTATTATATTAGATTATTTTAACGATATTAAATAATATAAATATTACTTCTTAATACTTTAATACGTATATTAAAGCTTTATCTTCTATAATTATTATATTAAGTCTTTCTTATTTACACTTTTAAGCGAACTTTAAAAGCTTTAAAATAAGAATCTATATCTAATAAGAAGAAGAAATATAAGAAATATAAGAGTATATATCTTTTTCTAATAGCGATATTAATTAATTCTCTTCTTCTTTCTCTTAATAGTAACTTTCTTAGTCTTAGTAGTAAAGTTTTATATAAGCTTCTTATTAGAAGAATTTCGAAGGTTTATATATCTTATATCGATCTTAAATTCTTAAGCTTATTTAACGTTAGATTTTAGAGTAATATTAATTTTAGCGAGATTCTCGATATACTTCTTCTTTTTAATAGCGATCTCGACTTTCTAGATATAATAAGAACTCTTTTTATTATAAGAAAAATATTCTCTAGAATATAAACTCTATAGTATCTACGAAACGATATCGTATATTAGATTTAACGAAGATCTCGTTAGATTAACGCTATATACGCACTCTTCTCTATTGAGAATTTAAGATTATATTAATCTTATTACTTTAAATTACTCTTTTTTAATCTTCTATAATTTAGTTCTTATATCGTAAAGCGAATTAATAATGTATTTTTATTATAGCTTCTATAAGAGATAGATTTTTTAATAATTTTATAAACTCGAAAATTATTATATCTAAGTACTCGTAATATTATTATAAATAAGATTTCTTATTTAATAATAAGTATAAAAGAAGTCTTTTTACGACTATAGCGGTTTTTTTATATAGTATCTAGAATTATACTCTTAAGTATAGATATAATAATTAGAGAATATTCGAATCTAGACTTATCTATAATGTATAATATTAAGAGTTTTTTAGATATAGTAAAATCGTATTCTCTATTATAAGCTTATTTCTAAAGTTAATTAATAATTTAATAAGATATTTTAATAATTATAGTAATAATTTTAATAGTAATCTTAGTCTTAATTAAAGTAAGTACTTAAATTTAAGTTTTATTATTATAATTAATACTCTAAATATTAGATATATTAATAAAAATAATTAAGATAGAGAATAGTAAGAAGATTTCTATCTATTATACTATATAAACGAGATTTATATATTAAAAGTCTTTATACTCTCTCTCTATTTCTCTACGCTATAATTAATACTTTAATATTATCGCTATTATATATTCTATTAATATCGCTATTATATATATACTTCGTATATATATACTTCGTATATATATATATATAGTCGCTATTATATAGAGTATTAATACTTATTAAAATAAAGAATAATAATACTATTTATAAAATTTGAAAGTATATTAAGCACTTAGCTCTATCTAAACTCTTATCTTAATATATTTAAAACTTTTAATATCGACCTTCGTAGATTTCGACTTTTTACTTTATTTACGCTATTTTAAATTTTTTATAATATTTTTTTTTTTTTTTTTTTTTTTTTTTTTTTTTTTTTAAAAAAAATAAAAATAAAAAAATTATTTTTTTTTTTTTGTTTTTTATTATTATTTTTTTTTTTTTTTTTATTTTAAATTTTTTTTTTTTATTTATTTTTTAAAAAATTTTTTTTTTTTTTTTTTTTTTTTTTTTTATTTTTTTATTTAAAATTTTTTTTTTTTTTTTTAATATTAGTTTTTTTTCGATAACTCGAAAAAAATTAATAAGTTTTTTTATCTTATTTATTCGATTTTAAACTCTAGTAATATTAAACTTTATATCTAACGAATTTCGCTTATAAGAGAATATATATAAAAAAGAGTATTAAAATTCGAAATACGTAACTCTTAGCGATTACGTAATATAATTATATAATATATTTTAATATATTTATATAAGTTTAAACTTATAAATTAAATTTATAGAAAGTAATTAATTTTTAAATCTAATTTCGAGATTATATTCGACTCTCGAAGAGTAAAAATATTTTAATTTAAGATTTACTTAGAACTATAAGATTAAACTTTATAAACTTTAAATTATTAGAAAGCGTTAAATAGATTCGATAATTAATTAAAATAATAATAAAATTTTAATAGAATAAAGAGAAGTTATATTAATAATAAGTTTTTAAAAAGTTAATTAACTTTATATTAATCTAGATTTAATAATAATCTATTATAATATTTTTATTAATAATAATTATTTTTATAATTTATAGAATTTTTATTATTTTTATAACTTTTATAATTTTACGATTTTACGATTATTAAAATTTAAAATTTTAGAATTTTTTAGCGAGAGAGATTAATAGATTTAAATCGAGAATAATATAGAATAATTTCGAATTTTATTAAAATTATTACTACTCGACTATTTAAGCTTATATTAAAGAGTATTCTAAATAAAGTAAATAAGTTTTTAATTAATAATACTAAGACTTCTTATCTTTAAATACTTATAAGATTAAATTTAATAATTCTTTTCTTATTTAAAAGCCTAAACTACGCTTTATAATTAAAAAAGAAGATTAAAAAAAATTAATAGAAAAAAGAGAAGTTATATTAATAATAGGTTTATAAAGAATTAGTTAACTTTAAACTAATTTAGATTTAATTAATAAGAAGTTAATTTTAATATCTATTATAGTTTTTTTATATTAATTATATTTATTTTTATTTTTATAATTTATAGAATTTTTATAATTCTTACGATTTTTACGATTTTACGATTTTACGATTTTTTAGAAAAGAGAGATTTATAAATTCGAATCGAGAACGAAGCGAAATAGTTTCGAATTTTATTAAAATTATTATTACTCGACTATCTAAGCTTATATTAAAAATATTCTTAATAGAGTATATAAGTTTTTAATAAGCGATATTTAAATTTCTTATCTTAAAATATTTATAAGATTAAATTTAATAATTCTTTATTTATCTAAAAGTCTATATTATATTCTATAATCTAAATAAAAAATCTTAAAAATTTAATAGAAAATAGAAAGTTACTTTGAAATTAGATAATATATATCTATTTTTTAATTAGAGTTATAAATTATCGACTATCGAGTAAATTTAGTAAGCGAACTTTTAATGATAATATTTAAATTTCTTATTTTTAAATATTCTATAAGATTAAATTTGATAATTCTTTTTTTTTAAAAGTCTATATTACGTTCTATAATTTAAATAAAAAATCTTAAAAATTTTAATAGAAAATAAAAAAGTTATCTTAAAAATAAATAATATAAATCTATTTTTTAATTAAGGCTATCGAGCGAACTTTAATAAGCGATATAATATATTTTAAATTCTTTATCTTTAAATATTTAAAAGACTAAATTTAATAATTCTTTTTTTATTTGAAAATTCTTAAATTATATTTATAATTTAAAAAAAGAATTAAAAAAATTTAATAGAGATTAAAAATGTTATTCTAAAATTAAATAATATATATCTATTTTTAAATTAGAGCTATCGAGAACTTTAATAAGTAAACTTTAATAAGCGATATTTAAGATTCTTACTTTTTAATAATTATAAGATTAAATTTTAAAAATTTTACGTTATTAAAAAGCGTAATCTTCGCTCTATAAGTTAATAAAATAATCTTAAAATTTTAATAAAAGAAAAAAAAAGTTATTCTATTTATAAATAACGTATATATATTTTTTTAATAAGAAGTCTTAAAAGAGCTAGCGAGCTAAGTTAGTCGATTTAATTAAAAAGTATAATAATTCTAAATTTATAATTAAGATGCCCCTATAGCTCGTTAGTCTTCACCTCTAAAGTTATTCATATTCAAATGCTAACCCTCCCTAGAGGGGTAGAGCGTTGCACTTGTATTGTGACAATTCTATGCAAAGGCCGATAGTTCAAATCTGTAAATTTATCCTCTTCGTAAATTATCATCTTTCTTTGGCTAACTGATGTGAAGGTCTGGGGGCATAAAAATATCATTTTTGTTTTTTTTTCATCCTATTTTGCTTTCTGAGATTTCTGGATGACAGGTTCATGAAGGGGTCATTTTATTTGATTTACTTTTGTGGTTTAGGGTTCGGCTAAATTTGGTCTGCTACGGAGCCCCTTTTTCATTCACATTTTCGCATAGCAATCCCTTCATTGTTTAGTCAAACATAGCGATGATTTTGAATGTTGAACTGAACTGATCTGCGGTGCTTTGCATTTGCTTGCCTTGTCCCCCTACCCATGAACAACTTTCGACCCATCTGGGCGGAAATCCACTATCGCTGTTGGCTATGAGCGTTTGAGTTGAGATACGGCTCTGGAAGGGTCTAATTTCTTTGCAAGTTCACATATCAGAGCTTACGGTCTGTCTTCCAAAGTAAGGTTCTTTGGCTGGTATGTCGAACATTCATCTCTCATGGAAGTTCGTGCATACTCGCGTCTCCTCTCTGCCTCCGCTTTCGTTGTCTCGCGCTCCCCTTTCCCTCAATACACTTTGATAGATGAATCAAATGTCCTCTGTTGTCTCGTACAAATTTCGCGTACAGACCACCCGCTATGAGAACTGCTACAGCGCTTATTGCCGCCGGATACTGGAATTGTTCGGGACGAAAGAATGCGATTGTCGTTGCGTACGAGCAGAGCTCAAAGAAATTCTGAAAAGAAGCTTCAAGAGAGGAGAAGGATCCTCTTGAATCAGCGTCGACTCCCTAGAGAGATATGCCATCAGTATAGCCTTCAATTTTGGGCGATTACTGCGACCGATACCTCCTGGATGATGATTTGTACGCACAGATCAAATCCCCACAGTCCAACACGGCTCGCTATTACCCCGATTACCAACCCGAATGCGGCCACTGAAGGTGTACGCATGACCCAGAAGAAGCCAAATGCTCCCACGAGGCATGTGATCTGCCAATTGATGAACCACAGACCTCCTCGTAGCGGACCGACTCTGTTCATAGCTGTTGGCGCGAGCCATGTTGCAGAAAGCTCAACTGCAGTTGATAATGTTCTCAGAACGCCAATTTGCGCGGAGGAGAGACCTACGGAGAGGAGATATGTCACCATTTGGCCAGAAAAAGAGAGGACGGTGAAATAGAGGAGACAGAGCGCCATCGAAGGAAGGAAGACCGTGTGGCGGATGTAACTTGAGATAGCCTTGTAGAAAGACCGAGTTTGCGCCACACAAAATGTTCCAAGCCGCCATATTGAAGGCACTTCTGACACGGCGGACGAGATTCTATCGGTATTGTTCCCGACGGCAGAACGTGCCTGGAGTGCTGGTACCATGTAGTAGACCCTTGCGATAGCGAAGTATTCTATTAGCACGGATGAAGCATCCATGCCTAGGACAGCTGCGATCGCTATTGTTGTAGAGTATCCATCCACCAAAGCTATAGCGAGAGGACCGACGAGCTTGCACACTAGGTCGATGCGCCGCATTTGAGAGTTCAGGACTTCGAGCCCGCACTGAGAAGTCTCCGCTACCACAACGACCCAGTCTCGCTCGATCGCTATGGTGTTCATGATCGAGCCGAGCTTCTCCACACAAGCCAGAAGAACCAGCATAGCTATGAGCAAAGGTCTGAAGCCCGGAATGCCTAGGATATCGGTAGCTAGAGCCCAAAAGCCCAGGCATGATAATATTACAGCCCCTCGTTGACCAACAATTGAGATTCTTACAACCTTCAGACGATCTCGTTGATCGACGTATCGCCCAACCAACGGTGCAAAGCAAATGGCAGATGCAGCACGTACAAGAGCATATACTGACGATGGTAAAAGAGTACCTGGGAAGATACGTGCCAGAAACAGTACGGCACCAAATTCGAAAACCCGAGAATTCCATGTAGATAGGAAGTGGGAAACGTAAAGTCGACGATTGATATCCGACTGTTTCGGAATTTCGGGAAGGTTGATGACCTCGAAGCGGTGGATCTGGGAACGGCCACGGGGAAGAATCCGGGGCGTTGGGGAGGAGGTCTCTTGGACGCGAGAAGCCACCTGAGCCAGGAATGGAACTTCCTCTTCAGACGAGGGTTCACGATGGGACACAACCGCCATTCCAGAGACTTCTCTCTCGATAGGCGTGGAGATACTGCTTGTTGGATCTGTAGGGGACGACTGGCTTATTTGAGACACGAGAAATTTTAGATATTCGAAGGAACATAAAAAAACGGAACAGCGTATCAAAGGATGGAGAAGTGTTGCGTGTTATTGAAAGGCTGAAATTGGGCTGCGTGTTAATCGATGGTGCTCACTACCAGGCCTCAAGCATCCTCCATATAAATTCAATGGATGGGTTCATGGAGGTAGATTTGTTGGCACTGTTATACTGTGGAGCCTAGCAAAGATAGCCTTCAAGTTGCACAGGAGCTCAGGCCGGATGGGTGGGAAGGTGTAAGAGATTATTAATGGACTGGAATTCCATTTTCTAGTAATGCTAATTGTTGAATGGAAGTGTGGGAAGTTCGGCTATTCAGAGTGGATTTTCATGTACAAATTGATCATTCACTATTGATATGATGAGGTTCCTGGGTATCATCATGATATGAACAACGCAAAGATGGTATCTAGTCGTCAAATTCCCTCTCTCATTTCCACGTCCATGCCAATGACTAACACTGCCCCTATATTCATTACACTCAAAAGCGGTACTGCACTGGCTGCCTAGTCGGCTGATGCTCCAACGCTCCATCGTCCGCGCCTGGTCCGTAAATAGTCACATTGTTCGCTGACGCATCCTGCCGATTTGTATAGCTTGGCTGCTGCTTCTCTGGCGGCATATTCGGTGGAGGGAGACCGAAGCTTGGTGGAGCAACGGGCGCCTGAGCATCATTCGAGGAGCCTTGCGCTTGGTGTTGATCACCAAAGGGGTTCTGATCCTCCGATTGCGGTATTTGCTTTCGAGGTGGAGGGCCTGGTGGAGGCGTGAAAAGCCCGTCTCTGGATTCACTCGAAAAAGTCACAGGCGCAGCTGGCGTCTCGTATGGCCCCGTGGCTGTGGACAAGGGCGAAACACCCGTGGCACGCCTCGCTTGGAGCAATGCCCGTTGATGTTTTGACATAGTTGTTGCTAGCAGGTCGTTTGTCTCGATTAAAGTCAGGAGGGTGTCCTCATCCGGCGCTGGGTTATCCGAGTGGATATAGTCCTGCATAGAGCGTGTTGCTGATTGGCACCGCTCCACGAACTCCTTTATAAGCTCGTTTCCTGGGACTTCATTCGATGGTGTTGACTGGACGACTTGTGAAAGGAGCTTGGCGGAGGTTTTGGCTTCTTCGACCCTCTGTGCCAGTTCTGCTGGCGAAGGTAGACCTCGTGGTCTATGATTTCGGGCGAAGTAGTTCTGCTGATTTTGGGTTTTGGGGTTTCTAGGCGCCATCATGTTCTGTTGTACTGGCTGCTGTAATGCATGCTGGAAACCCGGGCCGCGTCTAGGCTCCCCTATACGCGCTGCTGAGCCCAATCGTTTGCCCATCTTCGCTTTCTCTTTCTTCCACATCTCCGTCAACAGAGCCAGTGTCTCATCGTTAGCCTTGTGTTCCTCGAAAGTATCCAAAGTCTCCCTCAAAATCTGCTGAACGCTCATATCCCTTCCATCTCGCAACAGCTCCTTCACCGTGCCGACGAACTTTTGATCGATATTTTTGGTGAAACTTTTTCCCGGATTGTCTGCCAGAATCCGTACCAGCATGATCGCATTGTATTGCACGTAGGCTCGCGGGTAATTCTCCTTGGAGAGAAACTTTCGTATCCGAAGGGCGGCTTCTGATGCGGCGCTTGGACTTGACTCTGCGGCTTCGACGATTACGGGTAGGTGCAGCACTTCTTCTCCCTTATTGCAGCGTTAGCAAGCGCACTGTTGCGTAAAGACTGCAAGGTCGTACCTGGTTATTTGGCCCTCCAGACTCGCAAAATAGTCTCTTGGAGATGTTAGCATGGCGAGAGCCTTCATTCACAATACTGACAAAACTGACTACACCTCTAGAAACACTGGCTTCCGGTGAGTCTCCGTCAGGGATCGCCTTTTCGGACTCCTGGCCTTGTTGCCGGTTAGCAGCTATTCTTGGCTCACACGAAAATCCTGGCAGTGTCAACCTACTCGGACGTCTGCCGATAGAGCTCAGAAAACGCTTGTGCATGTTGTAACAGGTTCTTGTTTCTTAGTGTGTGAGTATTTGCGTGCTGTATGTAAGCTGAAGCTCAGGGTTCAGCCTTACCAACGGCAGCGAGTCTTCTTGGCGCGTGTCTCTTGGCGGCAATGACTAGCGTATCCGCGGTCTTTCCGAAGTCTTCAATACACTGCGTCGAAAACCTATATATTGCAAGAGAAGAAGACCGAAAGGCGCCCGAGGCTGATGGTCAACAATGGGAAGAAGACGAAGTGTCTGTTAATGGGTGCTAAGAGCACAGCCTCATCTATATACTATTAGGGTCCGTTGCCTTCCACAATGCATTCGTCAGCGCGGACGTGTATCAATGAGATTGCCTAACTTCAAATGCTTAAATCCGTTCTATGATCAAAGATTTTCTCGCCTATGCGGAATTTCAATCCACCAAACCCTTACCATGGCTAGCAGGTCTGAGATTCATTGAACCCAAAGCTCGCTAACCGCACCCTGTAAGGCACTGCGAACCACCACGGCTCGTAGCCTGAATGCAGGCGCGTAAGATGCCAGAAAATGGGATGGTTGAAACGGTACACATCCCTGGATTATCAGCAAGAACAGCATCAGAGGAGTTCTTTCCGTTGTTTGAGGTTCTTCCGAAGATTCAATTCCGAACGACATATTCTTCCGGTCTCATATCCGAGATCGATACATAAAGAGAGAGTCCCAATGCCTCAGGTGTCGCTTTCCCTGGCAGCTTGCTTGCTGTTACTGATTTAGTATCGACATCTGTCTACACGCCCGGTACAGGCTTGAAGAAGTAGGTTCGCTTTTTCGGGAGTATACCACGGATCTAACAAGGAAATTGGAACCAATCAATCCTCGAATGGACTGCTGGTACTTTGATTGGTGTCAGTTTCTGCCTTTCAGCTTGGCAAAGCCTCTCTATTGTGGTTGGTCCAAACGTCAGTCGCCGCGATGCTGCACATCAGGTATCGCAGGGCTGAAAGACTGAAAGACTCAAACCTCGTGGAACACAACAACTATAAAAGGTGACAGGATCAGACCATGCCAGTGTCATACAGAGGTTTGGTTGCTTTGGTCTCTCCTCAACAGCTGATTTGCAACGACCGCACTCAGACGTGGCAGGATTGCCAAATCTTAAGATGGAAGTCGTAACGTCATACGAAGCCGATATTACATTTCCCCTTGATGGAGTGTTCGAGACGTTGAAGAGCAATGCTGGCTTACTGAACAACCATACAAACTTTACAAAAATACTGTCTACTCTCAACCCAAACCAAGAATCTCACCCAAGGATGTCAATGCCCGAGTTTTCTCCATCCGAGATATGAGCGCTGTTGTCATGTCGTGTCATTTGGTTGATCTAGAACACGTCTTTGTATTTGTCTAGTCTAGTATACAAACCAAAATTGATACTGACATCCTCGGCCTCAAAAAAAGCCCGAATACTCTGAACTGTCATTCGCTAAAATGCAGTTCACATCCCTAGCTATGCAGAAATGTCCAGAATCATGCCTCATCGTCTTCATCGTTGATTGGCTCCACAATCAGGTTACCACTTCTTTCCAATTTGCCCGCCACCGTGCCACCACCCTCGACATCGTACACAGTTCTAGGCATCGGGGACACGAGACGGAATTTGTAACTGTGCTTGTACCCTGTAGGTTTCATGGCCGCGGAGAGGTCTTCTTGCGCCCTGAGGACATCGTAGCATTCAACGAATGCGTAAAGCTCTTCCATCTCCGCGTTCTTGGTAAATTTGCGAATGACCCGCTCACCAGACGTTAGCCGTATGCTGACTCGGGTGGCATCCTCGACACCCGGACCTGGTTCTGCTAATATTGATTGCGCCCTCCATTGCTTCCATTGCTCTGCTTTTTGAACTTCTCGTTCTTCCGCATCCGCCTTTGCTCTTGCTTCCTGCTCAGCCCTAGTCTGTGCCGCTTCAGCTTCACGTCTCTGCCTTGCACGTTCTCGGTCTTGGGCTAAAGATCGCTCGTATGCGCTGTTCTGCTCTTCCCGTATGTTTCGTGTAGCTTGCTGCTCATTCCTTGCGGCTCGCACTCGGTCTAAAGTAGCAGAATGTTGAGCGATGGCTGTTCGCAACTTAGCAACAAATGCGGACGCTGGCTGGAGACCTGTGACTCGAGCGATAGTTGACATTGATGTTGATGAATCCTGGGGGGTATGTACAATTAATGCTGCGAAGGGGAACTTGCTACAATTGAGAGCATTTGATACTTGATAAGCCTCGGAGTCCTGGACATTCCCTGCCCACAGTATGATCTTATTCTGAGGATCCTTTACGTAATCAACCACATCTTGCGATAGCAGCGTTTCCCGCACAAATGTCGAGGTGTCGTCATGTTCTGGAGAAAAGAGCATAACCATCAGAAATCTTAAATCTTTCTTTGCCAAGTCGTATGCTTGAGCGTATCCACCCTCATGGAACGGCAATTCATGAGCACCGTATTCCTCTTCGAACTCTCTTGCAAATCGGGCTGCTGTATCCCTAGGGTTCAGTGGTCTTCGACCAGTCCGGGACCTCGCTGGAGTACTTCCGCCGGATATAGCTGGGAGAAGTCGTGGAAGGAATGGAAATAAGTATCGGAATAATGATAGTGATCCGGTGAGTAACCGAAAGATAAAATTGAATGGGGTGAAGAGAATGGAGAGCAGTAGTGGAGGTCGGTAATTCTTCTGACTTTCAGGTTGGGGTACTATCCGTGGTGCAGGCTCTCGAGGCGGAGACACCGGAGACCTTGGGAAAGACGAGGAGCCATTCAGCAAGGTTTCGCGCCTTATGGACTGCGGTGGAGGAGTGGAGGATGGCAAAGAAGCGCGAGCTTCGGCGACTGGGTCTGGGGCTTCGCCATCGAAGAATTTGGCGATAGCGATCTGATCAACTCATCAGCCTTAGCCCTTTACAGCTGTCTGTCGCACGATATAGAGTATGACGTACCTGAACGTTCCACTCGGATCTTCGCAGGAGGGGGACAGCAGCAGAAGGTTCCTGGTTCGTGACGGATGTGTAAGTTCCTAAGGCAAGCTGCTGGCTCTCATTGAGCTGCATGGGATCGAAATCTTGATTGGACATGGTAGCGTACAATGACATTAAGTTGCTATGTTGAAAGACAGAAGGTAGGTGGATATGGTGCTGATGTTGGCACCAGTTGGTGTTGGTGTTGAGTGATGCGAGGAAGCTGGGCAAGAGGATTGCTTGGTTTGGTCCGTGCACCGATGCGGGACATTCAGCTCCAGATTCATTTTCCAATTCCCCACGCTTTGTCCTTGACATTTGCTCATTGTAATAGCTCTTTACCCCCCTGTTGAAGCTGGGCTTCGAGCTTTTCATATCTGTCTATGTCCTCTTCGCCCATCATTTTTCATTTGCTTCCTATCAACTGCGCAATCTTACCAATCATATAATCAGCTTGGAGCCAGGTCTCACAGATCCACTGGGATGAGGTACATGACTTTTCTGAGATACTATTACTTGTTACTGACCGGGTTGACAGTGCTTTTATACGTCCTCACTCAGAATGCCTGAACAGTAGAGCACGCATACGGCAGAATGGCAACGTTGACAAAGGGCACGGTGGAGGATGCGCGGCGGCCTGAGTCATCTCCCAGACCCAAGGGGCGTGGTAAGAGTTGGAACCTACTCTACTCGAAATGCAAGCTGCAGTACGAGACTAGGCGGAAGACCTTGGCTAATTCAGATGCTGAGAAAAAGAGAATGCAAAAGACACGCTCTGTAGGAATGTGACGATATATGGCCACTGCCGCTATGAGGATAAAGGTGGCCGCTTCCCTGGATCAGGTTTATTAGAAATACACGACTGACGCAGCGTTAAGGATGTGCTTTCAATCATGATCCAGTCAAATCACAGCCTAACAGTCAAGTGGAAAGGTGCATGCCCGCGACTTCCTGTCTTTCATGGAATCACTCACTAGCTTTTGTATAGCATCAAGAAGCGCTTTAATATTGCTTCACCGAGCTTTACACCTTCGTCACTTGCTGTGAATGGCAACCATGCTACACCAAAGACCCTAGGTCTTTCCCCCAAAGCAGCCAATGCTGCACCTTTCAAACCCAGAACCCTTACCCCAGGTAACATCGTACTCATGTCCTAGCAAAGACATCCATGCTGAGCAGTTGTAGCTCCCAGCGTTGCTTCCTCATCTGTCTCCTCTACGACTGCATCATTGAAACAGTATAATCCTAATGCGCCTGATTGGATAGCGCCGGACGCCCAGGAGTTCCTTCCTCAAGCATACAACTCGGTAAGCAATGATTATTTGGGTCCTCTTTTTCATGTTCCTTTCTCTTCAATCACTCCCATACCGCCACGGCCATGGATGGAAACCCAGACAGAGGCATCAACGAGAGCGATAGGATTCGAAACCTTCACAATGGTACTAAGCGCAGAAGCGGCAACAAGAACAGCTCTTCTGGAGACGTTCGTAGATCCGAGTATGATCCCTTCTTGCATTCACCAAGTCAGCGTCGCTCCCCAGATGGTTTCCCAAGGCTCTCAGGCAACGATCAAAAACGCGGGCCACCCTCTGACCTTGCTCTCGGTTTCTGGAGTCAGGGAGTCGCAAACTGGAGAGCGCTCCAGACCCGTTCAAATGGCAGTAAAAAAAATAGCAATTCGACCGCTCTCATAAAAGAGCCTAGCAATCCTCCTACGGCCAGAGATACCGCCGGGTTCGCACCGACCCACTCGAGAGATCAGTTACATCGCTCTGGAGTTCAGTCTTTCGTGGAGTCCGACGCCATTTCTGCGCCCCCATCTGGAGTGGATCATCTAGCTCGACCAGTGCCAGATTCTCCCGTCGCCGTGTTTGACGAGATTCCCGAATACAAACATGAGCCACTCCGTCCTTCGCCAGGGAAGTTCATGGGGACTGCGGCTCCTGACGTTGGAGCGAGTGACCAACCGTCAGAACTTAAAGCCCAGACGCTTCCCAGTATCATTTCGGCAAGGGGATCGAAGTCTCCCACAAAGTCTTGTGGCGGCAAGGAATATGATGCATCAAAGGGCGCTGACGCTATGTCATTGCACGCGGGACGTTCAGGCAGTACAGTCATGTCCCATGTGGAGATTGAGGATGGAGAAACCAAGCATGCCATACTCACGGACCCAGCGCTTAGTACCAGCGTTTACTCTAGTCGAGGCTGGGGCTCAGGACTGTCTCTCCAAAAGCAACCGTTTACACCGCCAAAGCCATCTCAAGTACCCAAACACGACGAATCGTCCAGCGCTAAGGCTACCCCACACTTCCCCGAGCCTCAGTCCGTTACACCCATCACTCCCACAAGGAATCCCAGGATTCGGCATCCGAAGTCACTCAGCGCAGAGGCTGCAGCATTCCACCCTAGGCTGCCCTCAAGGTCACCCACTACACCGACGAGGTCTTATGGCAATGGCGATGGAAAGTCAGTCAGCTTTGGAAATGGGCATCCCAACACTGGCTATGTATCAGTCATGCCGAACACGCGGTTCGGGCAACGAAGCCTCTGGCCTCCCAGACAAACTAGTTCAGGAACGCCATCCGTCCCAGTTGAATCAAGTGCCTTCCAAGATTCGGGAGGAGGATCCCAATCGTTTAGCGACCCTCATTACCCGGAGCCACAACAGCACACTCCGGGAGGGCAAGGACAGTATTTCGATATCCCAGTACTAATGACGTCCCAAATGCCAACCCAATCTTGCCATTCTCTCGGCCCAAACATACCTCCTTTTCCTTCTTCAATCCATTCTTGTAACAACAATATGATTCATTACAATGCTCAGGTTTATGGACAGGGCGAACAAAACGCTGAATACTCCCAATCCAATCACTTCGACTCTTACCCCCCTTCTCAAGTTGCAAATGCTGTTCCAAATGCCGCCGATCTTCACCAGAACGGAAACATGTATACCCAAGATACAAATGGCTATGGTCCAAGATACTATTCCAATCATACAGACCCCTCACACCAGGTATTTTTCTGCCCGCTTCGCATAGACTATGCAGGGCTCACAAAGACTTAGCTCAACCAAAATCTCTACACTCCCTTGGAACCTCATCGAGAACCCTCGAAACCCAATCAGAGAACTGCGAAAGAACTGTTCATCCCAGAAGATCTAAGGCTGAAGCTTCACGCCAGGACTGAAGCGACTTTGAGGGTTTTTGCTGGTAGGCTCTTTGATACCGGACTTCGTATCTATTGTAGTGTGGAAGATAGCTTATCTAGATATTTCAGTTTCGAACACGCCCACCGTTGAACACTACCACACCCTTACGCCGTTGACAAGCGTCAATCAACAACAAAGTCAGACATTGCGTGGATACTCTAGCACCATCTATAAAGCCGTATCTGCTAAGGACGGCAGAACTTACTGCCTAAGGCGCATACATGGTCGGTACCTGGCCACTGAGCAGGACAAATGTTTGGCCGCTGATACCTATACAACCTAGATTTTCGAGCCACGAACCTCAATGAGAACGCCATCTTCGCGGTCCGCCAAAAGTGGGCAGCTGTTAGAAATAGCAACGTCGTATCGCTCCATTTTGCCTTCACAACCACAAACTTTGACAGTAGCTCCCTAGTCATTGTTTCGGACTATCATCCTGATTCAAAAACGGTTGCTGAAAAGCACTTCAACCAGACTCCTAGCCGCCCTAACCGCAATGCTCCTCCTCTCATCTCCGAACAAACTCTGTGGAGCTACATCGTCCAGATTACCAACGCTCTCAAAGCTGTTCACTCTGCACAACTGGCTGTTCGAGTCATCGAACCAAGTAAAGTGATTGTGACCGACGAAAACCGCATTCGCCTCAACGGCTGTGCATTGGAGGACTTGCTGGTTAGTGAAATACACGATATTGCTGACCTACAGCGACTGGATTTTCACAAATTTGGCAACTTCATCCTAGCGGTGGGTACAAATAACATGTCCAATTCTTCCTCTAGGGCACGAGCGCCCGATGTCTTTGCACAGAATTACTCCAAAACTAGCCCTCAGCTCAAAATCGTTGTTGAATGGCTTCTGGACCATGACAGACCGGAAAATCATGAGGGGATCGACGTTCTGATCAAGTTGATCAGCTCTAATGCTATCGATACTTTCGACAAGTCGCTTCATTCTAATGATCACCTATACTTCTCCCTTAACAAGGAGATCGAGAATTCTCGCCTTGTGCGCCTAATGACGAAACTCAGCTGCTTGAATGAGCGACCTGAGTATGAAAATGATCGGACATATACCACACAAGGGTCTCGCGCAGTGCTGGGCCTGTTCCGCGACTACGTCTTTCATCAGGTCGATGCCCAAGCAAATCCTGTAGTGGATCTAGGTCACATCCTGTCTTGCCTGAACAAGCTAGATGCAGGCATTGAGGAGCGGATTGCTTTGACATCAAGGGATGAGCAGTCCGTGATCGTGGTTTCGTACAAGGAGTTGAAAGGGGCTCTAGAGGGCACATGGCAGGAGCTAGTAAGGCGATCGACAGGATAGAGAAAGGAATGAGGCCAAGAAATCAGCTGTGTGCCTGTATTGGATCACATGCCCTGTTGGATGTAAACAGAGCTGGTGATGGCGTACTGGGAAAACGCCGTATGATAGGTTCATGAGCTGGCTAAGATGAGTGTATGATACTCTTTGCGGCTCGAAAGATGGAGGTTCATCGAAAATAGATAGAACAGAACATTCAAAGGAATCCATACTTAACATCGTACAGGGAGCCAAACTAGCTGCTCTCCAAAAGTCCTCTCATTCCGCGTCCTGATTGCTTCTTTTGGTTCGCTGCCAGTAGCTTTGATACTTACTATTTGCAGTCCTGTGCTCAACCCCACAGCTTTCGCAAGCTCACTGGTCTTGCCAGCTCAGGTATTGTGATCCTCCAATAGATAGCGAAATCACAACTGCAATCTCGAAAATTTTCGTAGAAAGCCAGAATATATGTAGGAAATGAGTCAGTGGTCACTGCTAGGAACGGCGGGCATGTTCTTGTGCAACTACTTAGGCAGAGACTCTTGTTGACCGGAGAGGATGAGGGTAAGCAGCCATTATCGCTGTCGTGTTCCAGCACCATGACCATGTCCTTGTGCATGACTGAGGTGTGTAGAGCCTGGTATGGACAGCGCGTAGGGTATGCGGCCTCTCGTAGTCAAAATATCGGTTATACAAGAGCGGTCTTAGGCTGTGCAAAAGCTTGCTTCTGACTAAATAGAAATTATGCTCCCTCGCAATGCTATGTACAACTCTAATCCTTCATCGTAGTTTCATACCTGCATTACTTGTTCAGCATGATGTTCAATCTCGAGAGGGGAATGAAAGGAGCATACCTCTTCCCCCTGAAAGCCCAAACACCCCAATTTCCACAACTTACATCCGTTGGGTCAAACTCGTTTAAATCCCACCTCAAGCTCCGAAATTTATTCTCTCCGGGCTCCATCAATATGTCCATCTCTCCACCCACCTTGTCTTCTACCCATTTTCGGTCTCGTTCCATGTCCCACTCTGTGTAACCGGTGGAGATGATAGGGACTTTGGTTTCCAATAATTGGGGGAGCGTATCTGCCCACTCGTGCGAACTGGCCGGATGGCCCAAACCAGGGTGAAAAAGAACGAAGCAGTCAAAGTAGGGGTCGTAAGGGTGGAATAGCCCGGCTTGGTGCAGTGTATGGTAGTATTCGACAAAGGTACTGATTTTCATCTCATGACTTATGCGATCTTCGACCACGGCACCGAATGGGTTCCCGGGCGTTCGCTCCGGGAGTGGAAATTCAGCGTCTCGATTTGTCATCGATTCTGGGCCGATGAAGATTAGATGGAAAGCAACGCGGGGAAAGATGAAAGATAATTGTTGCCACACCTCGCGAGGAAGAGAGGATTCGGCGCGGGCTCCGAGAATAAAGATACGAACGGGAGGGGGATTGAGACGGAGACCTTTTATAGTGCCGTCGGCGCCGGTGCGGGGAGGGTGTAGGGTGTAGCGGAGAGCGCTGAGAGACTTCAGTCCTTCGGTTGTGATACGGCCGTTTCGGCGGATATTGTACGGGCTGAGTTCGGAGAGTATGCTGCCAATAGTGACTGGGTAGGTGAGGAGCTTGGTTACTTGACGTAAGGGTCTTTCTTCGTTGATAGCCCTGTATTCACGCGTGTATAGGTACGTATCCCAATTGGTCATATTGACCAATGCCTCCTCCATCTGTGGGCCCGGGTACTCAAATTCAGGGAAGAAACGTCCGGAGCGCAGATCGTGGTCATCCTCGTTGATCTCTCGAAGGACGTCACATATCTCCGTATGGGACTCATAATCATCAGCCCAATGTTCTTCTGAACATGACACTGGTGTTCCACAATCAGGACATTCGAAGCGGACGAAAGCTGGGGGTTGCGTTGACTGTGCTCCTTTTCTTGCTTCTGGGTCGTGGGGAGACAGCGGCATTCGAGTCTGGTGATGGGAGGGATGAGAACAATAGGCGTGAGTCTTCATGAAAGCAGCTCTTCGCCGTATGTCTGGTGATGGCGAGTCCGAGAAGTGGTGAAAGAGGTTGTCGGGTTCGAGGAGGACATTGCCGGAGAGAGTGGTGGCTGAAGGCAGTTTTGCCCGTCCAGGAGGTGTAGCTATTTCCGGCGGCTCATCTACTGAGGTTTGTCCTTGATAATTTTGAGAGGTGACAGCACGCCGGTGAATTGGAGAACTGGGAATTGTTGCATTTTGTATGCTCGGTCTCGTACTTAAAGATCCCCATCTGCGCTGAAGAATTGAGCTGTATCCTTGAGTTTTGGTTCTGGTATTAGTGAATTTCTTTAGACTATGCAAGCACCTTGAGCAGGTGTATCCGGATTGCATCGCTACTATTGCTGCTGAGAGGTAAGAATGTGTATCTTCTTGAACCTATCAGCGTCATCAATAGGTCAGCCCTATTCAGCCCTACCAAAATCGAGATCCGCGCTAGTCAACTTGGATGGAGGCCTTCGGTACGCAAAAATTCCGCTTCGCTAGATCTTGCTTCAAAGCCATCTGCGTTCTTCTCTTCGACTGTGAGCAGACATCGCCGTGCAGAGTAAACCCAAGGTTGGTGTCATCTCACAATTGGGCTGATAGCCTGCGGGCTGAGAAACACCGAGAAAATGGCAGCGACGTCGAGCATGTTCATGTATTCTCTTACGATCCAGCCCCCTTCCTCCATAACACAGACGATACTCGGGCAGTTTGCGGGTACCAAAGAGCAACAGATAGTGACGGCCTCTGGCTCTCGACTCACCATCCACCGGCCAGACCCTGCCCAGGGCAAAATCACAACAATCCTATCTCAAGACTTGTTTGGCATCATACGGACACTGGCAGCATTCAGACTAGCGGGTAGTAACAAAGGTATGTAACTTCCCGTTGGCATTTGAAGCTTCATTTAGTGATTCTTGAAGTACGGAGAGGCAGCTCGACCGGACCCAGCAGCCATGACGGCTGTGCTGCCTCTAGATGCGGAATATATCTCGGAGAATTAGGCTGAGCTTGGTGTCTCTAGATTATATCATCATAGGATCCGACTCCGGACGTATCACCATAATCGAATACGTCCCTTCCCAAAATCGTTTCAATCGATTACACCTCGAGACATTTGGCAAATCAGGTATCCGGCGGGTAATACCAGGACAGTATCTTGCAGTGGACCCCAAGGGTAGGGCATGCCTCATAGCGTCGGTCGAAAAAAACAAACTCGTCTACGTTCTAAATCGAGACGCACAGGCTGAATTAACGATATCCTCTCCACTCGAGGCCCATAAAGCACAGACATTGGTGTTCGCACTTGTTGGACTTGACGTTGGATACGAAAACCCTGTTTTCGCGGCTCTGGAAGTCGACTACACAGAATGTGATCAAGATTCAACAGGTCAAGCTTTTGATGACTTGGAGAAACACTTGGTCTACTACGAGCTTGATCTAGGACTTAATCATGTCGTCCGGAAATGGACTGATCCTGTGGATCGGACAGCAACCATGTTATTCCAGGTTCCTGGGGGTGCAGATGGTCCCAGTGGAGTCCTTGTGTGCGGTCTGGACAACATCACCTACAGGCATTCCAACCAAGACCCATTTCGAGTGGCCATTCCAAGGCGAAGAGGAGCCACAGAAAACCCTGAGCGCAAAAGGTACATTATCGCTGGTGTCATGCACAAAATGCGAGGAGCTTTCTTCTTCCTGCTGCAGAGCGAGGACGGAGATATGTTCAAAGTCACGCTTGAAATGGTAGAAGATGAAGCCGGCCAACCAACTGGTGAAGTGAAAAAGCTGAAGATCAAGTACTTCGACACTGTTCCTATAGCCACCAACCTTTGCATCCTCAAAAGCGGGTTTCTTTTCGTTGCAAGCGAAACAGGCAACCATCATTTTTACCAGTTTGAGAAGCTCGGGGACGACGATGAAGAGACCGAGTTCGATAGCGACTTGTTTCCCGTGGACCCGACCGAAAAGTACGAAGCAATTTACTTCCATCCGCGAGGAGCTGAAAATGTCAACCTGGTAGAAAGCATTGATTCGATGAATCCTCAGCTGGACTGCAAAGTTGCAAATCTTACGGAAGAGGACGCGCCTCAAATATACTCTATTTGTGGGAGTGGGGCACGAAGTTCTTTTCGGACGCTCAAACATGGCTTGGAGGTCAACGACATTGTGGATTCGGAGTTACCCTATGTTCCGTCCGCTGTCTGGACTACCAAGATCACCCGCGGCGACGAATACGATGCTTACATTGTGCTCTCTTTCAACAATGGGACCTTGGTCTTGAGCATTGGTGAGACAGTAGAAGAAGTCACCGACACCGGATTTCTTTCATCTGCTCCAACACTCGCAGTCCAACAGCTTGGCGAAGATGCTTTGATTCAAGTACACCCGAAAGGGATCAGGCATATCAGAGCAGATCGGCGAGTCAACGAATGGCCAGCACCTCAACATCGATCTATTGTTGCAGCAACAACAAATGAGCGACAAGTTGCGGTGGCCTTGAGTTCTGGGGAGATTGTATACTTCGAGATGGATCAAGACGGATCTCTAGCAGAGTACGACGAAAAGCGAGAGATGAGCGGTACTGTAACATGCTTGAGTCTCGGTGAAGTTCCAGAAGGCCGTGTCCGAAGCCAGTTCCTCGCTGTCGGCTGCGATGACTCCACCGTACGAATATTGAGTCTGGATCCGGACTCTACATTAGAGAACAAGTCTGTTCAAGCCTTGACTTCCGCGCCGAGCGCGCTTGCAGTCATGGCAATGGCAGATTCAACATCCGGTGGATCCACGCTTTATTTGCATATAGGTCTCTATTCCGGCGTTTATCTTCGCACAGTCCTCGATGAAGTCACTGGTGAGCTCTCAGACACGCGAACGCGCTTCCTCGGTCCTAAACCTGCCAAGCTGTTTCGAGTGTCTGTCAAAGGGCAGGCATCTGTTCTTGCACTGAGCTCTCGGCCATGGCTTGGATATTCTGATCCCCAGACGAAAGGCTTCATGCTCACGCCTTTAGACTACGTTGGATTAGAATACGCTTCGAACTTCAGCAGTGAGCAGTGTCCGGAGGGGATGGTCGGAATCGAGGGGAAGAGCTTGAGGTGAGCCCCTCGTCATTGTTGTGCCTTCATTCAAATTTGCCAGATATGATGATGCATAAGCGGTTTCCTCCGATGTCAATTGCGACAATGAGGAAAAATCCTTTAATACTTCCAATTGTTCCTTCTGAACTATGGCTCTCTCCCATCTTATACGAACAACGTGCGGTTTTACTCCGTTGGGGCTAATGCAACTCTACCTAGAATCTTCTCCATCGACAAGCTGGGCAATAATCTTCTCCAACAGTCGATTCCCCTTACGTACACCCCGCGAAAGTTTGTTCGCCATCCAGACCAACCTCTGTTCTATACCATTGAAGCCGATAACAATACCCTTTCCCCATCCACTAAGCAACGACTTTTGAATGATTCCAACCTTACTAATGGTGACGCCGCTGAGCTCCCACCCGACGAATTTGGCTATCCTCGTGCTCAAGGCCATTGGGCGTCGTGTATACATATCATTGATCCCGTAATCGCCAAAGCGGTTCTTCAGCAGATCGATCTAGAAGACAACGAGGTTGCTGTCAGTATAGCGGCTGTTTCATTCTCGAGTCAGGATGATGAAACATTCCTTATAGTTGGTACCGGAAAAGACGTAGTGGTAGCTCCGCGATCATTTACTGCCGGCTTCATCTATGTCTACCGCTTCCTCGAAGATGGCAAAGAGCTAGAATTCATCCACAAAACCAAAATTGAGGAACCACCGCAAGCACTGCTTGGTTTTCAAGGTCGTCTTTTAGCCGGGGTTGGCAATGAGCTTCGCATATACGACCTAGGTCTCAAACAGCTGCTACGAAAATGCCAAGCCCAAGTGGTGCCTAATCTTGTCGTTGGTCTACAAACCCAAGGCAGCCGCATCATCGTCAGCGACGTGCAGGAGAGTGTTGTTTACGTTGTCTACAAATTTCAAGAAAATCGCTTGATAGCCTTCGTGGATGACGTGATTGCAAGATGGACGACATGCAGTACCATGGTCGACTATGAGACCGTTGCTGGTGGCGATAAGTTTGGAAACATTTGGCTGCTACGCTGCCCTCAAAAGGCCTCCGAAGAAGCTGACGAGGATGGCTCGGGCGCTCATCTCATTCACGAAAGGCAGTACCTTCAAGGCGCGCCCAATCGCATTTCCTTGATGTGTCACTTTTTTGCGCAAGATGTGCCTACAAGTATACAAAAGACGCAGCTGGTGGCTGGAGGACGGGATGTCCTTGTTTGGACGGGCTTGCAAGGGACTTTAGGTATTTTTGTGCCATTCGTCAGCCGAGAAGACGTGGACTTTTTCCAGACACTGGAGCAACATTTGAGAAGTGAAGACGCACCCCTGGCCGGTCGAGATCATCTCATCTATCGGGGATATTATGCGCCGGTCAAGGGAATGATCGATGGAGACTTATGCGAGCGGTACGCGTTGCTGCCCAGCGACAAGAAGCAGATGATTGCTGGAGAGCTGGACAGGTCGGTACGAGAGATCGAGCGCAAGATATCTGTGAGTCCTACCCTATCCACATCCACGGACCCACAAACGTTGACGGATCTGCAGGATATGCGAACAAGAGTAGCTTACTGATCTTGGGCTGTGCGGGCCGAAAAAGGTTGGGTGCCCTGGATGCTGGGAGCAGGCAAACTGGTGCTACGGCGATGATTGTGATGTACATACATCTCTCAATACCTACCCATCAGTCTTTTGACTCTCCATCGTGTCCTTCCTTGCATTTCAATCCTTCCAACACTCCAAGTCTCTCACCTCGCTCGGTCTTCCGCTTCCACATCGCATGATCTTGAGCTGGATGCGACTCTCATCTGTGTGAGTCGTATGAGACAAGACTATCCATCGACGATATTTGAGTACGAGATCGTCCATTGAGCTTGGCCGTTCGGGGTCATTTGCTCCACATCCAGGATGTATCGGCGTAATTATCCGTCGAGACAGATGGACGTATCTTACATTAGCCAGTAGATCACGTGAGAGGTCGCTGTTAGAAAGTATGGTGCTGTAGCTGAAGGTTTGTTCCGAAGATGTATTCGGTTGCACCCAATAACACTATGCTTGCGTTCTAGCTAATCGATGGTAAATCCTTGCCTTGACAGGAGCAAATGGACATTGAAATCGCGCTGCTAGTCTGCCTTGCCCAGGTGAATGCTTTGAACCTTAAAGTGCTTCTGATAAAATATATCTAAGATTTCGATGTGGTGATATAACGGGGCAAAGTTGGATCCAAGATTGGAAAGAACCATTGGTATATTTACACTATTCATAGACCGCAGCTCATTTTTGTTCTTAAACGCCTTATCGACTGACTGCACATGTAATATCCTTCCGATCATCATCATCACACTTCACCATTTTCTTTCGTTCGGGTGAAGTGTAACTTGATGCCCAAATTCTACTTCACATCCTACCTCAGGCCCTTACAGTGAATTCGAGTGACAGAACATCTTCATTGTTTGTCTATCCCCATCATCATTAACGACAATCATCGAATTTTCCAAGCTGCTGCCCCACTGGCGAGAAAGCTTTACCTCCTGCTCACGTCGGCTACTTGAGCTCATCTTTCCTCAATATCTCGAATCGACAACTCAACACTGCAGGTAGGAAACACAGGTATGCATATTTGACTAGAGCAGCAAAGTTACGCATGATGACCAAGTCAGGAAGGCCTAGAATTGATCCATGAGTTTGCGAGCCATTTCAATGCAAACATTGGTGATCCTACTAACATGCCAAGCTCGACCATATCTGTGCGAATCGAAATCAATGAAACTATTGCAGCATCATTGGTACATGCCTGCAAAGATGTCGTACCCCTAGACTTTCTTCACTAACACCTGCACCACTCAAGTCAGGTAGCCTCAGTGGCGACTCACACGACAGAGACAGTGGCAACCCAAACGGCAACTCTCTTGAGTAACAACAACGATGGCGTCATCCTTATGTCAAACCCACTACGAAATATTGGGCATCACCCATCAAGCACAGCTGAAGGAAGTAAGAGATGCGTACCGCAAGTTGGCTCTGAAATGTCACCCGGACAAAGATCCTCGCAATCCTCGAGCCGTTGCAGCCTTCCAAAAGGTCACTACAGGCCCCATTCTACAGGAGCTGCTTATGATGGCTGACTAGCATATCTGCTATTACACAGCTCGGCGCAGCGTATGAGACTCTCTCCGACGAGAACCGTCGAGCGAAATATGACGGAACCCTCTCATCAAGCCAAAAGGCAAGGCAACCGCCACAGCCAGCTAATTGGCCATCTCAGAGATCGTCCGATCCCGATGCTCCTACCCGTGCGTGGCAAGAAGACATGCGAAAGCGGACTTGGGACTGGTCGAGGAGAGCACAAGAGAGGGCAGACCAAGCACGCCGTGAAGACGATGAATACTGGAGTGGCCCGACTTATGCGCATGGTGCTACTGATCGCAGTGGATGGGGCAAGCAATGGGATCGGGAACAGAAGGATAGGTACGATCTTTTTGAGCATCAGCAGCGACAGCGTGCAGCTCGCAAGGAAGCTCGCAAGGAGGCGGAAAGGACGAAACGTGATCTTAGTACACCACCACCACGAGATCGGGAGAAAGCCGAAAGAGAGAGGCGTGAAGACGGTGGATATTGGGGCAAACCGACGTCCCCACAGCAACCTGACCCAGACTGGCCAGACAAGGTAGAGAAGGAATTCCAAGAAAGACTCGAGAAGGAGAAGAAAGAACGAGCAGATCGCAAGAAGGCAGAAAGAGAGCAATCCGAAAAGAAATGGCCGGCTGAGCTAGTGCTTCTGCTCTCCAATATCATCAGCATCGGTGCCGAAATTGACAAAACACAAGTCAAGGTGGATGAGTCTTTAAGGGCAACGAAGGTACGTCATCTCGGAGCGACTCTCCCCTATTCGAAACGTCAGTCTGAGCCGTGGGACATGGCTCGGGAGTGGAGAAAGGGTTTCTTCCCCAGGTATGGTCTAGAAACTGGTCTTATGACTCCAATGCGTGTCACGAGATGGCATTATTTTTCCCCTACCTGTGCCACTTGACTTGTCTTAGTAGTTGAGTCTGTTCTTGAAAATGGTATACTGACTTCAAAATCATCATCAGGATGAAAGAGAAGACGAGGATTACGAGCAGATCTTTCATCTACCAATCAAGCGAAAATCTCTGGAAAGACGTCTCAATGAGTGCCTAGACGAGTACAAGCGGGTAGTAAAATTGCTAAGAGCTCGGGGGCGGGAGCAAGAGGCTACTGAAGCCGACGTCAAGCTGCGAGAGGTGTGTACATTTCAGAGCGATTCCTTCCTAGTTTTTACGTCTACCGGAGCCGCAAAAGGTAATTCAGAGGTGAAGAGCACTTCTAACCCTGATTGTACCCCACTGAACTGGCTTGCGATCGAACTTGAGTTCTTGAAGAGGGTCTGCTGACCCTGTTTCTTTAGGCAAGGAAAGAGGTCGCAAGAGGTGACAGAGCAAGTCGCAAAAGAAGCTCCCAAGGAGAGCAAGCCGAGTCAACAACGGAGACAAAGACGAAAAGGAAAGCAAAGAAGGACCAAATGAAGCCGTCGGTCAACAATGAAGGCTCTTTACCCAATCAAAACTTGGGTGCACCTCACCCATCCGAATGTGGGAGCAAGCGTAGCAACGCTGGACAGCCATTTCTAAAAACGATGCCGCCCCTGTATGACGGGCAAAGTGATGAAGACACGACCCGGCAGCAACAACCCTCTCGTGAAGACGTGACTAACCCAAGAGTGAGCTACGACGGCTCTGATCCCGACCGAGGCTTCACTGAGGCTACGCCCGAACCTTCGATTGCTGGCGACGATGATGATGACAGTGACGAGGATTACGACCCTCCTTTCTGCAACGACTTTCACGATTCTCACATGGAAGTACACCGAGGTACGTACATTTCGGAGCCAATCCTCCCTATATGGTACAGAGATTGAGTCGCAAGACATGTTTTGGGAGCAAGAGGACCTTTCTACTCCTGAGACCTGTCTTGCAACTCTATTACTTGATTCGAATAAGCAATGCTGACTCCGAAACCCGCGTTAGAGTTCTGGGACATTATCGACTCGTGGCATGAATGCAACTTCTGCCACAAAGTCTGTACGGTCATGCGATGCCCAGAGTGTGATGTACAGGCTTGTGCGTACTGCAAGGATATACACGGCTAGGAAATTCCGACTTCCGAAGCTCGAGTTGTCCACGTGGATGGCCAAGTGACGTTGATGACATTCGTAAGGCGTATCAGTCTAGGCCTGTAAAAACCAGTCAATGAGACGATATGTCTCATTACCAAAGAAGCTCGATTGACATCTTCTGGCTCTTCCCAAGGTGGTATGCTGCCCAACATTTTTTCAGTGGGGGTCAACATCGAGATATGTCAATTGGGAAACATTCTTAGTAGGAGTTCGAGATTGCTCGGCACGGTTTTAGAGAGAATCCATGCTGGTTGCTGCAAGATGTCCTAGATCTGAGCAATGCAAGACAGTGTTTCTTTTCGGTGTATATTTTGTTAAGTGTTGGCGGTGTTCAAAAGAATGGAATCGCATGTTGAATAACCTTCAAATCGAGTCTCCTATTCCCCCACTTTCCACATCTGTTCCACCTTCCCGAAAGGCAGGAGAGCACTAAGGCAGGTACACGAGTAGCGTCTACTGATGACGCAGATAAGAACATCCAAAGCCCGACAAAACCTGTTTCATTCTCGGTTCCTCAAACGTGTTCTGTCTACTAGGTTGGGCAACGCAAAGATGTACGATTCGGGGCCAGCAAAACCGAGACGTCGTCGAAGCTACTCTAATCAGACTCGCAGATCTGACCATGGAGCCCTACGACCTCCTTGTCATCAACGGTCTAGTCGTCACTGCCTCTGATATCGGCCACTATGACATCGCCATTAAGGACGAGAAGATAGCCCTTCTAGCCCCAAAGGGCTCGTTGGCCGAAATCGCAGCAAAGAGAGTCATTGATGCTGAAGGTGGATATGTCATGGTATGTTGTGCTTTTCCAAATATTGTTGAGGACGTGATGCTGACCTGAGGGTCCCCTAGCCGGGAGGCGTCGATGCTCACGTTCACCTTGACGAACCGCCGCTTTTTGGTAAAGGAAAAACTGCAGACGATTATGAAACAGGTACCATATACCTACTTTTCAGAACCACCAGAGCGCTAAAGAGACACAATAGGAACCAGATCAGCTATCTGCGGCGGCACAACCACAGTCGTATGTCTAAATTTCGGAGCAAAGTCATCATATTCGGTGCTTAATGAGAGTCCTCAGGATGTTTCGAGAAAATCATACTCACGCACCTTGTCCTATGGCTTCTTTTCCACCTCAAAGAAGAATGACTGACTCCGGAAACTCGAAGGTAACATTCGCGCCTCAAAGCAAAAGCGATCCCTCCCTTCTCTCCGTCCTGCAACAAACCCACGTCAAAGCAAATAAGAACTGCTACACAGATTACTCCTTCCACCTCCTCATCTCCAATCCTACCCCAGACGTCCTCTCCGAGTTTTCTGCCCTTCGCGAACAGGGTATCTCGAGTTTGAAGATCTACATGACATACGAAGCTCTCCAACTCCGCGACAACCAGATCCTAGACGTCCTTCTGGAAGCGCGCAGGAATGGTATCACGACATTGATCCACGCCGAAAATGGGGATATACTCTCGTGGATGACTGAACAACTGGAGAGCAGAGGATTGTATGCGCCGAAGTACCACGCTACATCCCGTCCTCAGATTGTGGAAACGGAGGCTACGAATCGTGCCATCGCTCTGTCTTCTATCATCGACACACCTATCCTGATTGTACATGTCTCTTCTCCATCAGCAGCGAAGCATATCAGGCATGCACAGACCAAGGGATTACCGATTTATGCGGAGACATGCCCGCAATACCTCTTTCTGACCCATTCCGATCTCGATAAACCAGGATTCGAGGGCGCCAAATGCGTCTGTTCACCACCGCCCCGCGAGGGATCAGAGGACCACGAGGCCATTTGGCGCGGTCTTTCGAATGGCACTTTCACTATACTCTCATCGGATCACTGCCCTTTCGACTACGACGACCGTGAAGCGGGCAAGAAAAGCGTGCTTATTGAGGGATACCCAGAAGGCAGATTCAGATATATACCGAATGGCTGCCCCGGTGTGGAGACAAGATTATCGCTTGTCCTTGGGGAAGGGGAGGAAAGACTGGGGTTAAGCAAATTTGTGGAAGTCACGAGTACGAATGCGGCGAAGTTGTATGGGCTCTATCCCAAAAAAGGAACATTACTGCCGGGATTGAGTGATGCGGATTTGTGTATCTGGTATCCCGAGGGAACGTTGGAGCCATTCAGGGTGAGTAACGGACAGCTGCATCATCACGTCGACTATACGCCTTATGAGGGAAGGGAAGTGGGGAATTGGCCGAGGTGGACAATCTTGAGAGGGAAAGTCATGTGGGCGCGCGATGAAGGAGGAATAGTGGGTGAGAAAGGCTTTGGAGAATTTATCCGGAGAGGAGCGAGTGTGATGGCAAAGAGAGGAGAGAAAGATGATTGGGAGGTGGAAAGGTTGTAGGTGGGTCTTCCCCACTTGAACTACGGCATACATGATGTACGAGGCTAGACCGTTGCGATGAAGTCAGCATCATAAGCATCACTTGCCGGTGATATTAAGAAGAGTGTGACTCCGTCTTGTTGATTGGGCCTGCTACAAAGTTTTGAAAGGAGTTTGGAGAAAGCCGAGCAAAGCAAAGCAAAGCAGAGCAGAGCAGAAGAAGTGATTGAAAGGTTAGGGAGGTAGGCTTATTGATAAAGTACCTAAAGTACATTATGTACCTAGTGATAAAGTAGCTTAGCTTGGGAACTGGACAGCGAATCGGCGGGAAAGCGGTCAGTAGCGCCGGCTTTTCCCCGCAATCTTATGACCGCCGACTCCGAGGCTCTGAGATTTCATGTTTGACGGATGCTTGCTTAAAAGTAACTTATTTAAGTAAGGTAATCTTACGCGCTGTATTGCTTCATGCTTCATGCATAAAGTAACGCACGCAGATGAAAAAAGATGAAAAAAGATGAAAAAGGAGTAAAGTTTGCAGCATATGCAGGATAGACGCAGAATATATGCAGGCCAACAAAGCAGCTGACATGCGACGGCTTTTTCTTCTTCCTTTTTTCATCTTTGTACAAGGTACGTGCAGACGGAGTACAGCATCTTTCTTCCCCCCTTCCCCGCATCTTCAACGTCCCAGACTCCCAGAGCCAGCCAGTCAATTTGCTTCGAATCCCGAAATACTTGCAAAATACCATTCCTTCCGCCACTCGGGACTTCCACTCTTGCGACAATTCACGCACGGAGTCCCATGATTCCCTCGTTCCATCATCTCCTCCTTCCCCTCACGCCGTGTACTTTTCCGTGTCAAAGCACTTTCCTCATCATGACTAGTAGTCATGTATTGCTTTTCTTTTCCGGACATTAATTTCTCGTGTCTGCTGACTTGGTGTCTGACACGTGTGACATATGAACAGTAGCAGTAAGTCCGATAGTGGGAAAGATGCAAACCTTTACTCCTGCTTCCGGACATGTTGATCTCTCTTTTTTCACCGAGAGGCCCAACCATACCCATGTTCATAAGGGAAAACGTTGGAAAGATGCAAACCCTTCACTCCTCCGGCGATGTCGATCTCTTCTGTCCACTGAGAGGCCCGAGCATACCCGTGCACTCATGTGCATTCGCATGGAACCCGTGACTGAAATGCGGGGAATTGTTTGTACTTTCTTCTCATTCTCTCCACTCTCACCCTCAGCGCGGGCAGGTGGATCTAGAAGTAGGCATGCCTATAAGTATGGGGGGTTAAGAAGTGTAGAAATGCTTTCTTTCTCGAACATCACTCGATCAGACCAACCTTCTCTCCTCTTTTCTTTTCCTCCTTTTGTCCCAAGTCATCATTTTCATCATGTTCTCCGTAATTGGAGCCGCTGTGCTCCTCCTGGGTTCTCTGAGACCCGTACTCTCTCAAAATATAAGCGGTTGCCCAGGCTATACAGCTAGCAATGTCGCCCAGACCGACTCAGGTCTGACTGCCTCACTGACGCTGGCTGGGGACGCATGCAACGTCTACGGCTACGACCTTCCGGATCTAACGCTCCTGGTCGAATATCAAACAGGTTGGTTGCAAGGCTTGTGACACGATATGATTGAGAAGAGGCTAACAACCTCACAGACTCTCGCCTTCATATCCAAATATTTGATCAGAGTGAAACAGTATACCAAGTCCCGGAGTCGGTCGTAGGGCGGCCTGGCAACGACACCGTTGCTGTTGCAAGCTCACTCTTATCATTCAATCTGACCCAGGATCCATTCTCTTTCGCCGTCCAGCGCACAGATAGCGGGGAGTCCATCTTTGACACTTCGGGAATGGCCCTCGTTTTCGAGTCCCAGTATGTCCGACTTCGCACTTCGCTTCCGAGTAATCCGAATATCTATGGATTTGGAGAAGACACCGACCCTTTCCGTCGCCCAACTACTGACTACGTTCGCACATTGTGGTCTCGAGATGCGTACTTGATCCCACCAGGAACCAACCTCTACGGAAATCACCCCATCTACTTCGAGTACCGCGAGAGCACCAGTGAGACCCATGGGGTCTTCATGTTGAACAGCGATGGTATGGATCTCGACATTAACAGCGATTCCGCGGGGCAGTATCTCGAATACAACATGATCGGAGGGATCGTCGATCTCTACGTCCTTGCTGGCCCGGGCCCAGTCGACGTTGCTAGGCAATACAGCGACGTCATCGGCCAGCCCACCATGATGCCATATTGGGGCTTCGGGTTCCATCAGTGTCGATACGGCATGCAGGATGTCTACGAGGTCGCCGCGGTCGTTGCAAACTACTCAGCTGCTGACATACCCTTGGAGACAATGTGGACCGACATCGACTACATGGATTTGCGAAAGGTAAATCAACTCCCCATCACTGCCAAATGGAAGCTGACAAATCAAGGTCTTCACGTTGGATCCTGATCGATTCCCATTGGAGAAGATGCAGGAGCTCGTTACTTACCTTCATGATCACGAGCAGCATTACATCATGATGGTAGACCCTGCCGTGGCGTATCAGAACTACTCTGCTTTTGAGAACGGTGAGAGTGCGGGTATATTCCTAAAGAATAGCGATGGTTCCATCTACCAAGGTAAGTGATTCACAGTGGCAGACTTCTCGTTAGGACTTATGACTCAACTCATGAATTAGGCGTTGTCTGGCCCGGTATCACCGCCTTCCCAGACTGGTTCAATCCGGCCACCCAGGGCTATTGGAACGGCGAATTCTCCAGCTTCTTCAGTCCAACGGATGGGGTTGACATCGATGCCCTCTGGATCGACATGAATGAAGCCTCCAACTTCTGCCCCTACCCGTGCAGTGACCCAGCAGCGTTCGCCGTCTCCAACGATGACCCCCCTGCACCTCCACCAGTCCGCCCTAACGCAGGCTATCCGATCCCCGGATTTCCAACAGACTTCCAGCCCTCCTCCTCCAGCCGCATAAAGCGGGGGCAAAGCCTCAAAAAGAGACAAATGGGAACTGCGGGCGGCATGATGGGCCTGCCAAACCGCGACCTCATCAACCCACCATATCCCATCCACGACGCAGCCGGCTCCATTAGCAATCTCACGCTCGACACCAATCTCATTCACTCCAACGGCCTTGCCGAATACGACACCCATAACCTCTTCGGCACCATGATGAGCGAAACTAGCCGCGGCGCAATGCTTAACCGCCGCCCCGGCCTACGACCGATGGTGATAACCCGGAGCACATTCGCAGGCGCCGGCCGCTACGTCGGCCACTGGCTCGGCGACAACAACTCCGACTGGTTTCACTACCAAATCTCGATTGCCGAAATGATTGCATTCGCAGCCATCTATCAGATCCCGATGGTCGGATCCGACGTCTGTGGCTACGCTGGCGACACGACCGAAGAGCTCTGTGCACGCTGGGCTATGCTGGGAGCATTCTACCCCTTCTACCGCAACCACGACGCCACCGGGGTCGCCCATCAGGAATACTACCTCTGGCCAACCGTTACCGAAGCCGCGCAAGTAGCAATCAAGGCGCGCTACCAACTCCTCGACTACATTTACACCGCCCTCTACCAGCAATCCGTCGACGGCACACCGCTCCTGAACCCCATGTTCTTCCTCTACCCCACCGATACCAACACCCTGTCTCTGGACTTGCAATACTTCTACGGGCCCTCCATCCTAGTGGCGCCCGTGACGGACGAGGGCGCCACCAGCGTCTCCGTCTACTTCCCCGATGACCAATTCTACGACTTCTTCACCTACGAACCCCTCCGCGGCAGCGGCTCGTCCGTCACCATCAACGCAAATCTGACTCAGATCCCCGTGTACATCAAAGGCGGCGCCATCCTCCCCCTCCGCTCCGACGGCGCCAACACGACCGCCGCACTGCGCGAGCTCGATTTCAATCTCGTCGTAGCGCCGGGGCTCGACGGCAAAGCGTCCGGGTCTCTATACCTCGATGACGGGGTGTCGATCACGCAGGCCGCGACGTCGGTGATCGGATTCGCGTACGACGGGTCGACTTTGACCATGAGCGGGACGTTTGGGTACGATGTGGGGAATGTGAGTATCGCGGATGTGGTATTGTTGAGTGCGACGGGGAGTCCCACGACGACAACGGCGAACAAGCCGCTGACGGGTGGGTTCAGCATGTCTTTGTAAGGATAAGGTTGGGGGTGGGGGGAAGTTGAGTGTGGTAGCTTAGTACAACATAGCCTAGGACCATAGGGTGCAGCAAAAGCAAAAAGCTTGATACGAAGACATCTGCACTTGCACGCAATGATTGGGCTCAGCCTCGAGTACTCGTCTTTATTTCTCCGAGTCCCTTGATTAAACATGAAATTTTATGAGACTACCGGTCTGAAATCTAACAACGCTACTTATTGAACTGCAAGTGCACACATTGCTCGAGGCGGAAAGAAGCACAAAAGCAAAGATTCGCAATCTTGAATTTGTGTTCAGCTTCAAGATACTTGAGAACCTGGAATGACTTTCCAGCCTTATAATAATCAGCCTCAATTGATAAGACGGTGTACTGTTGTACTCGAGCCCTTTTCAGGAATCCTGGCCCAGGATCGAATGCTGCCCGACACGGACCCCTTTAGGCGAGGGAAGGCCGTAACGGGAGAGAAAGGGCAAGCCTTTCACCCTTACGATACACCCAACCACCACCGACATCGACCATAAACAGAACAATATATATTCCGTACCCGATGGCCCAACACACACAATACAATAAAAACATAAAACACCAAACATAACATTAAAACCAAACCACACATTTAAATAAATAATTAAAATATAAAAAACACACACATAAAATAAAACACATCATATAAATAAAAAAATAATAAATAATTATTTAAACATAAAATTAAAAATAAAAATAAAATAAAATTATAAACCCAACAACTCATCTAATATCACAAAAAAAAACCTATAAAAACATAAACTACTTAAACTCAAATATCTAATTCCAATATATAAATAACAATTACATTCCACATTAAAACCAATATATTATTAATAAATACCCACATAATATATCAAATTATAAATTATCCCCTTACAAAATAATAAAAAAAAAAAATTATAAAAACCCTAATTCGCTCTACGGACCCCACCCCGAGCGCATCTGTCTGCATACTGCCGAGTGCATGAACCCGCCAAGTCGGTCCGAAGAGTCTATAGAGCTTGGTGTATTGGATGCCCCACGTCTCGCAGACCGAGACAACACGTAGAGTTCATCTCAGTCCTGGCGTTTCCTGTTCCTGTTCTCCTGGGTCCAAACATTACTGATATGTCCATCACGAGTGTATGAATGATAATGAACGACGATAATGCAGTCTCGCGAGGGGCAGGGACACGCTCGGATTTGGGACAAGCCCTGTGTACCGTCTGATACGATTGATGAATTGATGATCCAATTGATGGTCCTGGTCCAATTGATGGAACCAGGACAGCGGCGATCAAATGGAGAGGCCGGTGGGCGTAGCAAATACTAGGGTCGACATACCGCTAGGTAACATCTCCAGCCTGATTGACTTGAACTCGAAGTCATGGCGTAGCGAGTCCTGGGCAGCCCAAGGACAGTCTCACCTGAGCCCGTACAGGCGTCGTAGTGGGTGCTGTACTCTGTACAATAGTCTCTTGCTTTCCTTGTGTCTGCATCGACGTGCGGCGTCTTTACCATCGCTCTCTTCTGATCTTATCCCTACCCAACCTGCGTGGTCCTACACTTCCAAGAACACATTGATATGGGGTGTCTGCACGCGTTTCTTGTGTCATCTGCGGAGATCTTTTAACATCGGTGTGGTCGGGTTGTTATTACTTAACTGTATCAGGTTCGATTCTTATTGGCCTTGGTACAATGGTGTCACGTTTTTGTGTTTTATTTCTATCGGAGAAGACGTCCTTGATCGCTCTAAGCACTCGATCTTGTTCCTATCTGGCTCTCACCCATGGTCAACAACGTCACTGTGGCATGGGCAACACCTATTGATGCCACAACTTTGGTGCCTAAATTGAGGCTTACGTCGACAGCAAAGCCCCCGTTCATACCTTCAGGCTTTGCGTCAAGTACGCTCAAGCCTCGGGAAACTTGCCAGGCACCCCCCCTCCTCCTGAATAACACGAATATGTTGGTGCACACATTCGACAGCCTACCCTCGACGAATATCTAGCCCCATGGCAGAGTGCCGAGAGATGTTGCTCAGCTGAAAGTAGAGCATCCGATCAATTCGAATCGAAGTCCTCGCAGATATGAAGTGCGATTATTTCAGCGAGACCGAAGGTGAAAGCGAATGTGAAGATCGATTCCAAGGCTACCTGGATCAAAATTGAGAGGATTGTGAAGAACATTGTGATGCCGTGCAGAGGTGTCTATCCATGATCGAGGAAGAACCAGACCCGAAAAGGAACCGACGATTTGCTTGGCGACACGTCGAAGACTTATAAGCTCCCCAGCAGCTAGAGCACAGCAACAAGATACTTCTCTCGCGGCAGAGTCAGTAGCGAAACCACTAGATCATCATGGCCGTGGGCTCAGACAAGCGGTTCGACATCTCTGTCCCGGGAATGGGGGACCAAACACTAGTCTCTGTGAGTGCCCAAGCTTGCCTTGCTTTTCCTCAAACCCTCTCAGATCCTACGTAGTGTGACTTGGCTGATTGAAAACCTATAAATTCCCCAGCAGTTAGAGCACAGCAACAAGGTACTTCTCCCGCCGGCAGACTCAGTAGCGAAACCAATAAATCATCATGGCCGTGGGCTCAGACAAGAGGTGCGACATCATTGTCCCGGGAATGGGGGACCGAATACTGGCCTTTGTAAGTGCCCGTGCCCGCCTGTCTGCTTGCTCTCAGACCCTCTCAGATCCTACGTAGTGTGACTTGGCTGATTGAAAACCTATAAATTCCCCAGCAGTTAGAGCACAGCAACAAGGTACTTCTCCCGCCGCAGACTCAGTAGCGAAACCAATAAATCATCATGGCCATGGGCTCAGACAAGAGTTGCGACATCATTGTCCCGGGAATGGGGGACCGAATACTGGCCTTTGTAAGTGCCCGTGCCCGCCTGTCTGCTTGCTCTCAGACCCTCTCATGTCTTGGCTAGGCATTCCAACTTGGCTGATAAAGACGTATAAAGTCACCAGTGGTTCGAGCACAGCAACAAGGTACTTCTCCCGCAGCAGACACAGTATAGCGCAAGATCATCATTGCCGTGGGCTCAGACAAAGGCTTCGACATCATAGTCTTGGCAATGGGGGACCGAGTTCTGGCCTTGATATGTACCCAAGAAACTCTCGAAGCCTCTCTTCCATTGCGGTTGGCGATGGTTGAGGAGTGACATGAAGCATTGCACTGGGTAGCGAGAGATAATGATGATGGACTCAGACACTGTATACCGATTGCTGCTACACTTGGTTGTGCTAGTAGCGCGTTAAAAGATGTCTGATCATTTCTGAGTCTCTCAGGACAGTAGCCTGCCGCTCAACGGTACCACAAAATACTGGTATGCCACGAGGAGATTATGCACTTCAGTGAGGCTGAATCAAAAATAATGGTAAGGAGGCAATGCTCTCGATGTGGTCGAGCTGGGATGTAGAGTTGGGAACGTAAAAAGACGGTCAGATGATGGAAAAAGCGGAATGGAGAAAGTAAACAAGAGACTGGCAGGTTGGGGCACTTGCTCTGTTCAGGGGGAAACGGAGAATTTGGTACTGCCGTGGAAGGATGCTCCTTCCATCCGCGTAGGTTCCCAACAGCATTTTACTGCTACTGACATACAGACAGGTCGAAAATGAGTTGAGGGTATTAACAAGGTACTCACGAGTCACTGGTACAGTGTTTTTGTTTGGAAAGAGCATCTACGGGTTTCTGATATGGAAAGAAGCTCTTGCCTTTCTGAACATTCTCCCAGAAGGGCTCGCTCTGTTACTGACTATCTCAATTCAAGAACGCACAAAGGTCTGAAGCCGCGTTGCAAACTGAGAGCCATCTTTTGCTAAAGATTTGGCCATGGATATTTGCGCAAGACCTTCATTCAGAAATCTACAAATTCTCACGAATACGATGATCGGGGGCCCTGCCCCAGAGCGACCATACTTGCCTATCTCATCCTGCCATCCATTCATTCAGCCACAAAGACCCGTTCTAGTCCGGGGGCAGTCTCTAGTTTACGTCCACGATCGTTGATCCTTTGGTTCTTCGAGTACCGTCTGCCAAGGAGAAAGCTCCTTTCAGGGAAACAATGCGCGCGCTCCAGCTTATGCCGTTGGTCCACGAGAAGCAACTCATGACTTCTCATCCAACCCAGACCGTCATCCAAAGGTCACGGAGGGACAGCCGTCTGGCGCCGTCCCTGTGGATTGAGTGCTAGAATGGATGAAGAGTCAGAAGGAACAAGCAAAAGGTAAGCGAACTCATTTAAAGAGTTATTGGGCCTGTATGCTAGTTTTCAAGCACTGGCATCCTCAGACTGGCCAAAGCTGATGGCGCTGGCGTCTGGCGATTGCAATGCCAATCCACGCGATGACCGACTGTGTTATTCGGTTGTCGAACGTTCTTCGTACGAAGGCATGGATTTCTTCATACTCACCCGACAGTCTGTGGTTTCGTCAGTGTGTTGTGATCGGCCAGATCTGTTCCTCCTCTTAGCGAGGAAGCTCAGGCCTTGACCAGGGGTATATTTTCAACGCCTCTGATCAAGGACAGGCTTCCTAGACAGCCGCTAGCTTCTTTGCAAGACTTCTTGATGACAGCCTATTAGAACCGAGAGGATGCTGTTTTGTGACAACGGAGGACCAGGATATCAAAGGGCGGTATGAAAAGGTAATCGGACTGAGCTTAGCTGGAGATATTTGCTCTGATCACAGCGTCTATCGTCAACTATCTTATATGGCAATGGCTATCGCCCGAGGTATGCGACTCTGGCAAGCGCTTGTTGCGTGACTCGTTGCCCATTAGGGTGGAGCGGGAAATCAATAAATATTGATCAGACAGTGTAGCTTTTGCTCTGAAGGTGCTGTTAAAAGCCGCTTTCCAATCTACTCGTATACTGCAAAGCATTAGATCGTCCTCAGTATGCAAGTAAAGATTCTTCCGGAAGCCGTGCATCCGTCAGTCAGTCTCTACGCTTGCGCCACCCTCGATTATGGCTGTGTTTGACGGGGGTTCTCAGCGTCTGTCAAGCCCCTGAAAGGCTTACCAAACTGTATCGTTCAGTCACCATGTCGCTCTCCTCCAGATCCCATTAGCTCCCCGCAATCCATCTGCTCAGTAAGGAAAATGTGCAGAAAGCACGGGGATAAGTCGATAGAGCCCTCACGTAAGGAATACGAACTGGATCCCGGGAAGCATGTGGGAATGTGGAGCCGGGTTCTCAGTCTCTGTGCGCACTACGCTTGGGCTGAGGTGTTGCTATTCGTCAGGCCGCCTGCGGCTTTGGTTGAGAACGCTGTGATGCACGTCCAACGCTCGTCTCTGAGGCGTACCTCATGCGCTGAGAAGATGCAAAGACATCTTGCGAGTTCGAATGCCGGCCCGGTTTCCACTGCAGCGATTAGGAAGTGGAAGACCTGCAGATCGGGTTCTAGGGTCACGAGTTTGCAGTTGACGGATGTGGTTACTTCGATAAAGACCTAGCAGAGCACGGCGAGGGCCAAGAAGGACATCGGGATGCAGTCCGGAGGCATTTTTGAGAGATCAATAAGCACTCAAGAATGGGTACATCCAATTAATTGTTCGCAAACTGCAGAAAGGTCTTACTCTTTCTGTCGAGATGTAGTATTCAAGCAACTGCTAAAGAGAAATCACAGATCTTTGCCCAGGACTTTGAACTAGGCGTCGTTTGCAAGCCCTTCACGTATCTGCAACGACAACAAATACGGGCACAAAAAGCCCAAAATCACTATGCTTGCGTATCAATCCTGCCGTCAGTCCAGTCGCGTATTCAGTCCCATCCTGATCCACAGAATGTCTCTTGGCTTTCAACAATGAATGCTGGTCCTTCAACAATGCCTAATCCTTCGCCCTTACAAAAGGCTGGATTCAAAATGGCCATGAGCCAGCTGCGACTCAAACCATTCTGCATCAGCTGCAGCTGAGCGCCATAAGACCTAAGTCAGTCCCTCTTCAACGAACCAAAAGGATGGGAGAACACAGATACACCCCTGGATGCGAACGAAATCCCATCCAGCGCCGAAAGCAGGCAGCTGGTGAGTACTTGTCGGCACTTATGGCCACAGAGTGGCCGAAGCTGATGGTATTGGCGTCTGGAGACTGCAATGTCCTAGTTGAATTCTGATAAGCTTATTCTGCCTGGCTCGAGAGCAATCAACTCAGGCCTTAGTGCCTGCTACGTCCCCTGGCATTCTTTGAACATATTCGCTTCGGCTACTTGCAACCCGATACCTGTATGGCTGCTTGAATGGCCACGAACGCTTCACCAAAAGGTACATCAGCATGATGCCCCCAGTCTCGTCACAGGCGCCTTGATCTTCGGCTCGTCCGAGATCGTCTCTTCCCACGGCAAGAATGGCTTTGGTCTGGATCGACATCGCTATCGCCGTCTAGCATTGCACGGCTCATTGCAGAATCTGGGGTCACCCAGGCAAGCGTCATCGTTGACAACGGCAGCGGACTGTAGGGGACGACTGGTGCTAAGATGGTCCTAGATGGCTGGCACTTCGCTTGCACTGTACAACAGATTTACATAGCATCCCGTTTCCTGGGCGTCTATCCGTGTCAATTCACACATTGGTGTACTTTGTAGACTCAAGGTTCTGAACGCTTAGATGCCCACTGGCCCCATGTTGTGCTTGAACATGGTCCAAGTGACCGCTGAGGGCCCAATACCGTGACTGTCCCATCGTCGGTTTGGCTACCCTTTAACCAGCGTGTACCTTGCAACTGATTGCAACGTGAATCTATGCGAGACATCGCCTTCTTATAAAAAAGGGGGGGGGGCCAAGGCCTGTCCGTCCCTTTGATGATGAAGCTAGTACTTTCAATAGTGATGTTCATAGAAATAGTAAGTCTCTCGTCAGAGGTAGAATTCGCGGTGTCCTGAGGTATCTAATTCGTATTATGTTCGACCTAATGGCGCTGGTATCTTACAATGTGTTGACGACCGGTTTCTATTTTCTGAGTTCGAGGTATCCGTATGCTAGTTATATAGCAGAGGTTATGTTAAGAAGATTCCCGGTATATAGGGGTTCGATTCCTATTGGCACCTGGTACAAATTGGTGTAGCGGTTTTTCATTTTCACTGAGCCTTGACGTTGTTGACACTGGGTTCTTTCAAGCTATGATTCTTCCGCCTCTTGGAGCTCTCTCTGAAACATTGGGCGATCTCTGATACTGTTCACCGTCCTACAATGTTGTCTCCGACCCAGCAATGACCGCTCGATATTCCCCTCCCCTCAAACCTATTAGACTCTCTCACGCCCCAGCTCCTCCAATCTTTCCTACGCCGCCGATCTCGCTGGCTCTACGGCCTACTCGCCCTGGTTCTGCTCTACCTATGTCGCTCCTCCATTCCCCTCCTCCCTCACCGCACCCCGATCCACGAACCCTCCCTCCGCTACAAAAATGTCGATTGGTCTCGCTACGCCTACAGCCAATACGCAACCAGCAGTCCCTATCTGTGCAACGCAGTCATGGTTTTCGAAGCCCTTTCTCGCCTCGGCAGCAAAGCTGACCGCATCCTCCTCTACCCGCAGGAATGGGACCTCGAGATCGAAAGCACCTCTGATCGGGACAGCCAACTGCTGGTAATAGCGAGGGATCGTTACGATGTGAAGCTTCTACCGGTGGTAATACCGAAGGCGGATGACGACGCGTGGAATGGGAGTTTTACAAAGTTCATGGCGTGGGAACAGACTCAGTACGATCGGGTGCTGCATTTGGATTCGGATGTCACGATATTGAAGCAATTGGATGAGCTGTTCATGTTGCCGAGCGCGCCGGTGGCCATGTTGAGGGCTTACTGGAGGTTGCCGAGTGTTCGGCAGCTGACCAGTCTGTTCATACTGTTTGAGCCCGACGAGATGGAGGCGCAGCAGCTGATGGTCGCTGCGAGTCCGAATGTCAGGCAGAAGAATGAGTACGACATGGAGATCCTAAACAAGTTCTATGGGGACTCGGCTATGGTGCTGCCGCATCGGCAGTTTGGACTACTCAGCGGCGAATTCAGGGTTGATGATCACAGAAATTATTTAGGGAACACCCATGAGAGATGGGATCCTGAAAGGGTGCTGAGGGAGGCAAGTCTGGTCCATTTCTCTGACTGGCCCATACCGAAACCTTGGATTATGTGGCCGCACAACATGATCCAGGATGAGATGCCAAAGTGCAAGCTTGGGATTGGAGCAGGGGGAGATGATTGTAGGGATAAGAAGGCTTGGCTGGGACTGTACGACGATTTCAGGAAGAGGCGAAAAGTAAGAATCGGGTATGACCTAACGTGATAGGAGAGGCCGCTGATTGAAGCATATTCTCAGGATATTTGTGCTTTACTCTCCGCACCTGCTCCAGAGTGGCACCCTCCACCACGGAATACGACGGAAGCCTCGGACTGATTTATGTTATCCACCAGTTGGAGAATCAAATAGGAACAGACTCGAAGCGAGAGTACCAAGGCACGGCTTTTGATGATTTGCAACGTTGGCTACTACGCAAAAGTCAGAGGTGCACACGATGGAGGAAGCCCTTGGTGCGTCCAAGGAGAATCAATGACGGATGGCACGGATGACTGAAGCGTCGCTTGATGGATGGGTCGGTAGGTAAGAGCATGTTGCCAGAGTGATAGTGGGATATTTATTTTCTAAGGCGCACGAGGGTGGGCACATTACCAGCATCTGCGAGTAAGGAATGGCCGATAAGACAGACCCAGAATTTTGACATTGCTCGGCGGTGATGGCCATTGGACCTCATGGTATGGGCTGGCTGATGGAGGCTTCTGATCTTGAATGTCGTTGGGCGCAAGCGAAAAAGTTTACGCACTAGGAGGCGAAGACCATGCAGTTGGTAAAATCTGTGCGTTGTGACCCTGCGCTTTCACGATTGAAGGCACGCTTGTTTGGGTTATGAGACGTCGCCCCGGGTCTCTATCTATTTGTATCCATTGCGCCAAATTTTTATCAATCCAAGCTATGACATACAGCAACGACAGCCACGATCCGTCAGCGTCGAATCCACAGCCAAAGCCAAGGCATTCGATTCACGACAGCCTTCACCAGCACAAAGGCTTGGAGAGACAGGCCAAAATCTAAAGTGTGCGAAGCCCTCACAGAGACGTGCGGTCTCTCCTCAAAACCTCCACCAAACCCATACCAGGCCGTAACGAGGGTCCCACCAAGATTTCAGCGCAGATACCATCATCCTTGGACTCACCGACTCCAGGACGTGGTATTCTTCTTCCACGATGCCTTAGCTCTAGATGAAGGGCCGTTCAGTTCTGCAGGTTCAACTCTTTCGCCCACGTCGGTGGTGACCATGGTGGAGATAGTGGCGTTTCTGGTGACTCTACTGGGGATACGTGGAGTAGAAGGAGTGACTGCCGAGTCTAGATGTGCGGCTTTGCTAGAGGAGATTGTAATCTAGGAATATCATATGTCTATTCATCATCTAGAGAACATATGTGGAGGTTGTTTCTTTGTAAGCCTGAACGTATGCCTGAGCACCGAGATTTCCATCTAGGGCTTGAACCCTGGGACCGCCATTGGCGGGAACTTTGACCCCTTTGCTTCATCCTCAAACTTCGGGAATGGTAAGGGGGCGAGTAGAGGCATGGTGGAGGAGGGCAAGGATCTCTGGAACGGAGGGAGGGCGAGTGGCTCTAGATGGTGTGTCAGGATTACTTTCTTCTGAACAAAGAAGATGATGCCGAAAAGATCTTCCAATCTCGAAGTTTCTGATAGAGTTATGGGGCATAGCAAATGTGATTCTATTCCGACCAACGCTCAACGCCATCCTGAAGCAAGCAATTTCTCAAGAGCCACGCACCACGCATGAGACAAGTAGAACCAAGCAACGCTTTGGTAGGAAACAGCCGGCCTCATCATTCCCTGGGTATCACTCCCCCGACCATCTATGCGACACTTCTAGCAGCAGCAATTGAGGCACTCGAAGCACGCGAGACCGGCGCAGCTGTGTCCCTCAAAGTTAGCGCCCGTCCCCGCTCCGGGCGTTACGGGGGGGGGGTAGGTCTTAAACGCACAGGCCGCAGCAGACATCCTCCCCTTCTCCTCCACCGCGCAGGCTCATGGTCATGGGTTCTTGAGGTTTCTGCAGCACAGGTAGGGTCAGCACGGTTGTTCGCCGAGGGTCTTTTTCGCTCGGATGCGCAGGTCTTCGGGCAATTCCTGAGGAGGGCTGGTGGTGGACGTACGGGCTGTTCGTTCAAGGCGTGCGATGCTTCGTTCGTGTTTGTGTTGGGGGCGGTCATCTGCTGGGATGGGAGGGGTTGAGTGGTTTCAGGCATTGTGCGGGGTGTGTGGATTGGATTGGATTGGCTTGTGAAAGGTGGTGTGGTAAAGATGTTGGGTTGTGGGTGATAGATGGGAAAGAAGATGAGGAAATCGAAGTTGGAGTTGAAGCTGAAGCTGAAGTTCAAGTTGAAGTTGAAGTTGAAGTAGGAGAAGGTGGAGGAGGAAGAGGAGGAAAAGGGAAGGCAGAGAATGTGAGAGAGTCGTCAGCTGAGTAGATGTTGATTGGAGGAGCGAGGGCGAATGTATGTTTCATTGGTAGACCCTGCAACACTCACTGCCTCTCTAATAATACTTAATGAGAGTACCATACTCGTAAATTGTCATTATTATTAAAAATAGATTCATTAATATTTGCCGCAAGAGCCCCAACCTATAAAGTAGATTGCCACCGGCGACCTGCGTCTCAAATGTCTCGTTTCGGGTGCCAAGCCTTCAACAGTATCTTCTACCACTGACAATGTAGTGACAATGCCACAATTCTTGAAACCATTCTTGAAACGATGCTTGGAACTTCCTTCGCAGGTGTGTGAAGAGATTCGGTTGAAGATGAAGAGAAGCATCCACCATAAGTACGCCAATCGAGGGAACCTTCCCCCACTATCTCGTACCAAAAGTCCTGGACGCCAAGACTTCTGCGCCAAGATCTCGGATAACGGACCCCGCCTGAGCCCAGCTTGGGGCCTATGCCCCATAACTCCAAGAGAGGTCCGTCCCTCAAGTTTCAAACTAGGCGCTCCAAGCAAACACTTCTGGGACCTTCACTACTAGGTCGCCTTTCGGAGGTAGGGTTAGGGCTGTAAGTGGCGCTGTCCAGGACTTTTGGTGCCCAGTGCCCATCTCCCCGTACGGAGTATATCATCCATCACGATCCTCCGGGACGGGACGGCGCACAATGTGGCACACAATTGCCATTTGCCAATTGCCAATTGCCATTTGCCATTTGCCAGTTGCCAATTGCCATAACCAACTCCCGCAGTCATCCTATCGTCATTCCTAAAATTACAGGATAAAGCTTGTACATGATTGGAAAAGTTTGAATATTAAACCGCCAATGGCCATCTTGTTACCTTGGACCTCCCTGACCGAGGGTCAATTACACTGCTCCTTCAATTCACCATGCTTGACAATAAAACAGATGCTTTGCCCCAGCATCAGCCCGAGCTACCCACACGCCCCCAGCTGCCCATGCCCAAGTCCGACCAAGTTTACTTTGCTGAGGAACAAAAGGGCTGGCATGGTTACGTCGAATGGGAGAAATATCCCGACAAGGCAAAGAGGGCAGCAGAAATACTATCACAACACAAATTCGCTGGCGTAAGGCCATTGAACATTCATGCTGCTAGCCCATGCCTAATCAACATTATTCCTTGCAGGTGCCCGAGTTCCAGTTGAAACCCTTATCAAGCACGAACCCTCGACTTGAAGGAGTACGATGGAAACAATACCACGCGGCTCTAGGGCCGACACTCGAGAATCTTCCCAATGAAAGCTGGGACATTGTGAAAGAAGAAAAAGCAGAGGATATGATTCACGTTCTTGATTTTCCATATAATGGGGAACCTCCAAGGGTCTGCTATTGATAGGCTCCGCTTTTCTATTGAGCTGTACCTAACAGGAGGACCTAGGATCGTCTTGTCGGAACTACCCTTACAAGGAACGAAGACCATTTCGTGCGCAACCACGGCGGAATACCTGTTATCGACGAGAATGAATACTGCTTGGACATTGGCGGGATGGTGAACAATCCGACACGATTGACTCTGAAGGATTTGAAGAATGAGAACTTGTTTCCGAGGCAGACCGCGGTGGTGACTATACAATGCTCCGGGACTCGCAGGATTGAGCAAATCCAAGAGTACCCTGGTGATGGAGATGAGCTGATTAACGCACCGTCAGTCCTCCACATGTCTCACTGATGGGCCTCGGCGATTGCTAAACCGCAGTTAGATGGGGCGAAGGCGCCATTGGCACCGCACGCTGGACGGGCGTCAGCCTAAAGAAAGTGCTCAAACACTGCGGGGGCCTGAAAGAAGGTGCCGGGCACATCGAGTTCATGGGTGTCGACACCTACTTCAAAAAGGGTCAAGTCTACAACTACGTTGTCTCAGTTCCTTGGCGGAAGGTTCGCGTCCACGAGGTCATGTTGGCCTGGGAGATGAATGGGAAGCCGTTACCAAAGATCCATGGCTACCCGTTACGAGCAGTGGTGTTTGGGTATATTGGAGCAAGGTACGTTGTCCCAAGCGATGTTGTATACGTTTTTGGAGCTGACTAGATCATGCACAATACAGAAGTGTCAAATGGCTCGCTCGCATAACCGCGATCCCGCACCCCTCCACTGCGCCTGTTCAGAAGAAGGAGTACCTTTACTACACACCCCAAGCCGGCAAACACAACGCATCGTATAGTTCAGGGTTCTCTATACAAGACATGCCCGTTGCCTCAGCCATTATTTCTCCCATCGACAAAGCCGTCATCATCCACGATGGCGCAATCAAGATGCGCGGCTGGGCATACAGCGGTGGCGGGCACTGGCCCGAACGCGTAGAAGTGAGTGGAGATGGAGGCAGCGTGTGGTACGAGACGCCGTACGAGAAATTGAGTCAGAAATACTTTCATGCGTGGAGGTTGTGGGAGATTGATTTGCCGGTGGATGCAGAGGGGTGGTAAGTGCCATGTCTCAAACTTTTGACTTTGTGGCAGTATACTGACACTGAAATGATTCAGGCTCGAATTGGTTGCCAGATGTTGGGACAATGCCCTGAACACGCAGCCAACCTATGTGAGAAGTACGTGGAACTGGGACCTTCACGTCACATCATCCTGTCACCGCATCAAAGTCTTCAGCGTCAACCGGTCCAGACCGGCCACGGCGAAAAGGCTCAAGAGGCTCGAGCAAGAGGGTATCGATTTTCACCCCGTCACGAAGCCTTTGGAAATCGACCTAGAAAGTGACGACGAATATGAGACGGAGATGCAGAGGAGAGGAGGGAGAGAGCCTGAGGAGTGAGTAGGAGAGATAGCTAGGGATCGACGATGGGAGAGTGAGTACACGCACAATGATTCAATGTCATCTACTTGCGGAGGGACAGCTAGATCGATGATGGAAGAATATACGCACTATGACTCAAAGTCATCTACTTTCGGGATCGATGATGCAGGAGTACACACACTATGAATGAATATCAAATACTTTATGGTTCGGGATCGCTTATCTTCCCACTCCTGTCATGTTCGGTTCCACGGCACGCACGGGTATGTTCGCAAAAGCTTTCCCTTTTCCTCTGCGCTGCCAAGACCTGCACGTCAAACGGCTTCTCGTATCAACCTGCCCTCGCTCGACAGCCACAATCGTCGTCCATAACATCATGATGTCGACATATCTGCATTCGCTTCCTGCGCGATCCAGCTCTTATACAAAGATGGCCGATTGCCATGTTTTACTCCAACTGAAGCTGTCCGCCAAGATTCGGTCACCGTTCGGTCACCGCCAAAGATACTCAGGTAATCCACCCTTAGGTGGTGCGTTCCCTTGATTGATCCCTTTTCACAGGGATTGCGATACCAGGAAATAATACATTCGGGAGGAGCCTTAGCCTCGACGCCTGAAGTTGCGGAGGAACGAGAGCATCACACCGCAGTGGGCAACCTTCGAGGCTTTTGAGTGCATCAAGCACACCCGCTTGCGATCAAAGCGAATGTTCTCCCTCAGGCGACTCCGGAGACGTTGCCAGAACCGCAGTGGTCTGTCGCGATATCGCTTCACCCTCTTTCGCCAGAGGCTGCATCATCAGTCACAAGGCCTCTCCGCGACGGAACACCCTTATTCAGTCCTCGTCTAGCCCAAAGCGCCCACGCGTCAAGGCGGCGGGCTGAGATCCAGGCCCGCGACTCGAAGTTCGAAGCTGTCGTTCCTGCCGTAGCTCCCAGCGACGTCTAGATCCAGTCTTCCACGTTCGCAGTCTTCGAAGTCAATGGTTGCCGTCAACAGTCCCCCGTCTTCTACGTCCCAGAGTGGTCCAGCGAGGATGGAGCCGGTGGGAGAGATGATGCAGGAGCCGCCGCGGGAGACGAATTCGTCGTCTGTATCTTGGGCTTGGGTGGTGGACGCGGAAGATTGATTTCGGGTAGTGCCTGAGGAGGGGAGAGCGAGAACGTGGTTGTCGGGTGTTTCTATTTGGACTGCATTCGGAATCTGCACGGTTTCGGAGTCTGCTGGGATCGTGATGAGGTGGGTGGGTGATGTGCCATTGGTGGTCTTATTGTCGGGCGGTGTGGGTTTCGAGGACAGTTTGGAATCGGGAGAAGGCCATGTAATCTCATGGTTATCCTCCGTCTTGGTGACAATGGAAGCACGTCGTCCATTCTTGTCGTCTGTAGAGTATTTCATGCTATCAGCCTCTCCTTCCCCGCCCTTTGCTTCTTGTTCGCCGGTGATCCAATTCGGTAGATTCTTTCTCCTGACGCACTGATTCGCACTCAGCACAACAGCCCGCCCCTCACATGCAATCGTCTGCATCAAAGGTAACCATGTCTCCCTGGCATCAGCAGTAGGCGCGAGGTAGAGATTGACATTCTGCGAATAGAGTGAAAATCTCAGCAAGGGCATGTAATTCTCCCAGCATATTGCCGCCGCAAGCGTGAGCTTCACGCCCGCGATATCGGTCGTGATGGCCCTCAAGGTAGACGGAGATCCTTGCGCCCAAATCAGTCGTTCACTGCCTGTCGGCATGACTTTTCTTCTTTTGCCCAGGCAGCCTTCTCTCGGACAGACATAGACAACTGCGCAGTATAGGCTCCCACCAGATCTTTCGACAAGTCCAACAACCAGAAAAATTCCTGTGTTCTTGGCCACCTGCTCCAGTCTTTCCCGTGTTCCATCTCCTCTGTATCCCTTTCCCTTGGCCACATCTAACCTTTTATCCACCCAATCCTGCCCGGCGCCTCTGGGGGTGTCTCCCAGATCGACAGCGGAGTGGAAGTAATGTAGGAATTGCTCGCGACCACCATCGGTGCGAGATCCGACGGAGGCGCCGAACGAACAGGTGCGAGGGTAGCCACCTAGGTAGGCTTCGGGGAACAGCAGAAGGTGAACGCCTGCTTGAGCAGCGTGGTGCGCTGTCTCTGAAAGCGAGGAGATGGTGGCTGCTGTTGTTGGCAAGGTGCGCGATTGGGAGACTGCGAGCGTGAGATGTTTAGGCATCGTATGTACTAGTAAAGGAAGAATGTCTATCCTCGGTCAACTGAGTGCTTTGATACTCGCGTGCTCCGCAGGTGGGGGGATGTTTCCCCGCCTGGGTTTTCACTTCTCCTACCCGGCTTCCACGGATACCCATTTCGTAATCATGGGAAACGTTACAATACCAGCCCCTTCGGCTATCGAACATGTCGCGATACCAGGGTAGAATACCAGCCACCATCAGCCACCTGTTTTATGTACATAAATACGTACATCCATGAATCAACAATCAGTCTTTCAGTAACAATATTCATTCTAACATGTCGGTATCCTACTTTCAACAGGTTATGAGCGGAAGCGGGCAGGGCAGTATCAAACATCCTTGCACTTCCTAACAGGATATCAAACTAAGTCTTGGTGATCGTTTATAAATAGATACACCTCAGGCGACAGCCCATTTTTGGCTCGTACCACCGACGAGGGGCTGTCGCCATTCAATCCCTAAAAAAAAAAACTAAAACCCCACACATCCGAGGTCCCGAAACAATACGGGCAAATCAATCAAAAACCCTCACATCATTCCGAGGTCCCGAAACAATACGGGCAAAACGTCAAAACCCTCATTTCATTCGAGGTCCCGAAGCAATACGGGCAAAACAATCATTTCGAGATCCCGAAACAATACGGGCAAAAACGTCAAAACCCTCATTTCATTCGAGGTCCCGAAACGGGTATCAAAGCCCCGGCACTCTTCCTATTTTCCCTATCGGGGTTTTTATAGGTTTAACGAGGCCGGGCAAATAATCAATCCCGAATTCAAAGCGTGGATAGAAAACTGGATATGGGATACGGTGTGCTGGGGTTTAGGGAATGTAGCTTCTGGGGCTGTCGGGGAGTGTTACAATACCAGCCCCTTCGGCTATCGCATACATGTCGCGTATTACCAGGGCTAGTAATTACCAGCCACCATCAGCCACCTATTTTATGTACATAAATATCCGTACATCCCATGAATCAACAATCAGTCTTTCAGTAACAATCATTCATTCTAACATGTCTGATATCCTACTTTCAACAGAAACTAGAAAATTAGCATTGGAGCTACACCCCCTCACCCAAAATCCTACTATAGACATACCCACCATATTATTATTCCCACAACCCTCCCCACACCTCGCTGTCGTCAAATATAGCTACCAGTACACAAAATAAGCGGACCTAATAGATTTAATAATAAGACCGTCTAAATCGTCGTCGACGCTATTAAAGAGAGACCTAAATCGAAAAAATCTTTTAAGTTAAAGAAAAACTCTCTCTATTTATCGATAAGCCTAATATAATTAATATTAATTCTTTTCTATCATTTAATTTTAATCTATTAATTCTTCTATAAAACTATTAGTCTATTTAATTAATACGAGTATTCTATAAAAAGAAAAGAAGATATATACTTATTTTATTATCTTTAAATAATTCGATTTCTACGAATTTAATTTAAAGACTATTTAAGAGGTTAAATAGAAGATAAAAAGAATAATTATAGAGTAATTCTTTAGAGCGCTATTACTATACTTTTATTCTTAAAAAATATTAAGACTATAAATAATTAATACGACGATATTATTAAGTAAGAGAATATTAATAATCTAATAAAATAATAATTAGTTAAGAAAAAGAAAGAGGATTATTATAAGAATTATATATATCTATAATCTTAAATAAAAATTTTTTAAATTAGAAACCTTTATTATAAAAGAGTCTTTTTAAAAAAGTAGAAAAAAGTAGAATTATTAACTAGAATATCTCTTTAGATAACTTTAATACTATATTAAATGATTTTAAATTATTTAAATTTAATAAGAAGAAGAAGAAGAAGGCGCTTTAATCTAATAGTGCTATCGCTAAGTAAATTTAATATATAAAGAAGATAAAGAAATTAAATAGAAAGCTTAAATCTAAAGGTTATAAGATTATAAAGCTATAGTTATATAATAAGCTCGATTATTAAAAAGATCGCATTACTATTAATAATTAGACGATTTTAAAAATTTATATTATCTACTTACTAACGATTAAATTACTAGAAAAAATAAAACTATATGTTACGAGCGTACCCTTGACACACCACTCAGCCCTATGGCTAGGGGCCTTGGCGGAGGCATCTCCTACTATATCATGCCTCCTTCCTACATACATAGTTCGGTAGCCTTATTATCCTAGTTCTACCTCACCCATACTGGTATCGCACCTATGCTGGTCCTGACATTATAATAAGGCTCCTTCGTACACCCCCCGGCGAAGAGAATTGACGGGTTTTTCACTTTCTGCTCGGAGCAAGCGACCGAGCCTGATAAAAAAACGCTGGGTATTTCTACCATACAGAAGCCCCACCACATATACAAATCACAAACTACCTACATCATTCGAAAGAACCTACATCAAACAACCTACACCATCAACGGTAGCCCAATCCATCAAAAACGAGTCCCCTACATCGAATACAAGAAATTCTTCCCGCTCCGCATCTCCAGAGATCTCTCCGCTCCATCTTTACCTACATTCAACACATCATAAATTCCGACCCAAACCCACCTACATCTACACCAAGATATCTTCCTCCACATCGCCGATCACCCACACACTCACAGTGAGCCTGCTACAAGGGCAGCAAACGTTCGATCTCTTACTGAGCATCTCGACAACACACACATAGTGAGCCTGCTACAATGGCGATGGGAACAGCCCCAAAACGACTACGATTCGACCTCTTCACGAGCATGTCGACAACACACATAGTGAGCCTGCTACCAAATGGCATTCAACATATTCGATTCTTATCACCTACCTCCTATCAAACTCTACGACAAAGGTAATGAATGGACTTGATGGCAAGAGCATGGGAGACACAGCGCAAATCTACAGTGTAGCTCCCAGGCCAGGCGCAACCGGTGGGAGTGAATGCATGCGTTGGATTTTCTTTAATTCTACCGAAGGACTATGGCAAGGAGAAGAACCGGGGAATCTTGCGGACGCAGGCAAGATATGGCCAATATCTGGGATCTTGCAGGACAAACTACTACACCTCTGCAAATCGTCTCCGGTCGAGGCCTACACGGACTATGGATGTTTGGAGACACAGGGCAAGCAATGGGCGTGCATCTCCGGTCTACCAGCCATGGGGGCCATGGCTATTTGAGAGGGGGTAGTGTTACGAGCGTACCCTTGACACACCACTCAGCCCCATGGCTAGCGGGCCTGGCGGAGGCATCTCCTACTATATCATGCCTCCTTCCTACATACATAGTTCGGTAGCCTTATTATCCTAGTTCTACCTCACCCATACTAATATCGCACCTATGCTGGTCCGACACTATAAAGAAGAAATCTAATATTATTATTATAAATTCGCTTATAAAAATATAGAAGCGATTAAAAACTCGATAGAATTAAGCTAAATAGATAAAGGCTATTAATAAAAAAGTTAAATCAATTAAAAGAAAGTTTATATAATTATTAATACTCTTACTTCTACTTCTATCTCTATATTAATTAATATATTACTTAATAAATTAAATATCTTATTCTCGCTAGCGTAAAGTCTTTAGTAATAATAGTATAATCTATATTAATAGTAGCAATTTCAGTAATAATAATATTAGAGTTATTCACTTTATTAGTCTATACTTTAATAGTCTTAAATCTTTTTCTTATAATAATACGCGTATATTTAAACTTAGTTTATTTAGCCTCGCTTATCTAATCTAATTAAGCTATTATCTTATCTAGATATAACTAATTAATTACTCTTTAAAGCGCTTTAATCGTTAAATAATTTAATTTAAATAGAGAGTAATATAGATAAACTACGAAGAGCTTATTTTATCTAATAAATTTAGAAAAATCTTAGTAAAGAAGCGGCCTTTATAAACACTCTAAAAAAGATTAAAGTAGAGTTCTATATACTAAAGTAAATACGTTATATATCGCCTTCTAATTAAAAAAAAGATAGAGATTTTAAGAGAAATAATTATACGATTAAAAGACGAGGTAAAAGAACTTTATAGAGATATTACGGCTTTATATTATTACCTCTATAAAGAAAGCTAATCATTAACTACGTACTTCTTTAAATACTTTTATTAAAGCTATTCTACTAAAAGATAAGACTATAAATAGAAGTAATAAGAAGATAAATAAGAAAGAGAATAAGAATAAGAAGGTCTAAATAGCTATATATCGAAATTTAGAAAAATAAAGTTCGATAATCGATAATTAGCGCCGGCCCCGCAAAAGTTATAGAAATCTCAAATATTTAATATATTTAAAATTAACCAATTATTATATAGTTTAAATTATTTAAATAATATAAAATTATAAATTAAATATACGCTATAAGTTAATAAAAAAATTAAGAGAATCGATAGTATTTTGATATAGCAACGTTAGTTAAAAGAATTTCTTTCTCGAACTACGCTAAGATAAGACTTAAAACTCTATTCTTTAGATTTTCTCGCTACTCGAATAATAGCCCTTATCTTCTAAATAACTCTTCTTTCTTCTTCTTATAATCGTTTATCGATATATTAATATAGGCGAAGTAAGCTTTAATATAAACTCTTATACTATACGCCTATATAGCTAGCTTTAAATATTATCTAAATAATATATCCTTCGCTAATTTAAAAATACCTCTTTAATTAAGCCTTAAAAATCGAAAAAAACTCTTTAATAAGATTAAAGTTCGACGAATAGAGAGGTAAATATAAGAGTATAACGTCTTTATTCTTATATATTTATCTAATATTAGCGATATAATATATAAAATAATTATTTATAACGATAATCAACTTTAAATTGAGAAATAAGTTATATCGAGAGAAAACTTCGTTTCTAAGAAACTACTTAAAATAAATATTATTAATACTATTCTAATAAATATAATAATAAAAGATTTTATCTAAGTAATATATTAGTAAGACGCTATAACGCTTAAAACGTTTAACTAAAATCTAAATTATAAATCGAATTTCGAAGACTATATAGCTTACTTTCTTTATATTATATACTTATTAACGACGCTCTTATCTAGAAAAATAAATATATTATAAATAAACTTACTAATCTTTAGAAAGTAATAATTACAATAGATTTATAAGCGTTTTAAGACCTTATAATAAAAACTCTTTCTATTAATCTTTATAAAGCGTAAAATCTTCGAGATCGTAAATACGCTTATAATAAGATCGAATTAATCGAAGAGTTTATATTATATCTTATTTAAATATAATTATAACTTACTCTCGATAAAAACTCTTAATTTAATTCTTACTACTTAAGATATCTTAAATAATTACTCTCTTTTAATTATAATAAGCGCTATATAGGTATTAAAGGCGAGAATATTATCGATAATACGATATACGATACTCTTTTTAACGCTCTCGACGAAAGTAATAGAGGTAATAGTAAGCCTATTAACAATATAGTATTAAATATAATTCTTATAGACGTCGAATAGTAAAGAAAATAATATTTTAAAGGCCTTCTATAGATCAACAGAAGGCCCGACAAAAGAAATATTAAGGATTCTATACTAACGAGTAATTCTAGCTTTAATTTAACGATAGCGAGGTATAGGGAGGGTTATAGAAATAATAATATGGTGGGTATATCTATAGTAGGATTTTGGGTGAGGGGGTACTAGCCCCAATGCTAATTTTCTAGTTTCCCAATGATTACGAAAATAGGGGTACTAGGGAAGCTGGTGATGACAAGGTTGATCGACCGTCTCGTTTGGAAGAGAAGATTAGGGATATGGATGAGAGAATTTCTGACCGAGCATCTGTCAGAACGTGCAACGAAGTATCTGATCGTTTGTCCGAGAACGGTGTAGCAATAGCGGAGATATGTTTGACCAGGAACCTCGTTCAGCTGCCTGTAGATTGTCTAATTCTTGGTTCAACGTCAAAGACCCCTTCATCTCCGGCCTGCTAAAAGTTCCGCCAAAGAGCTCGTCTCTGTTGATGTCTCCAGCATATGTGAAGCCCCTTGCAAGCCATAGCTCTTGCGACTTTCGCCACCCGAGCAGGAAGAAGAAGCAGCAAGCTCCGATAATGAGGGCCAAACCAGCGATTCCTCAAACAGCACCTCCTGTTGTTGCCGTAGTATTGGCGGCATGCGAGGAGGGAAGAGTGGTGCTTGCGAAGCGGATACTGTCACAATAACCGCTCTTTGTGAAATGGGAGGAAGACGTTCGGGGGCCGGTCATAGAGGCCTTGGAAGTGGTAGAGGACTCTTGAAATTTCATAGAAGAGGATAGTGTGGAGGGGATGCGGTGCGCCGCAAAGGGATCGATATTGCTCTCTGTTCCATTGACCACCCAGGCACCGTTTTCACTACTGCGACATGATGTGGCCTGCTCGCCCTCCTCGCAGCAATTGCTTCAGTCGTCACACTGAGTGATTTAAAATCATTGTCTACCTCCAGTTGGGCCATTTTGCATTGTCAATGGTACATGACTTGATGCATTCCGGACTTTGTCAAGCCGGATCCGTACATGCTGCCCCCTGTATGGTCTGGCCGTTGGAGTTCTGACACAGACCGTCGCTGCGATATACGACCCCAGATTTTCAAACTAAGGAAGTCAGAGCTGGAGTCGAGAGCGCCCACGCACAAACCAGAGTCAGCATTGCTCATCCGAGGCCAGAAATCTCAGGTGTGAAATAGGAAAAGGAGCAGACATCCATCCAAGAGTGAAGGTGACAGCTGCGAAGGTAGTCCATCTCGATCTCTCAATGCAGCAATGGCTATTCGCGGCCATTCCAAAATCCTTGATCCCTTGGGCAGGCTGATAGATGAAGGGGACACGGTATGAATAAGTTTTTTGACAGCTCAACTGTCTCGAGTAGTGAAGGAAGTATTCGCGCTTTGTATTGCTATACTGATATTAAGTAAACATGTGCATTTGTAGACTTCAGCAGCCGCGGTTCCAGATCGTGTAAAGAATCGAATGATATAAAGACTATCATGCAAAGCAAGTGTGTCAACCTAGGCAAACCTTTCTGCGAGCTTCTTCCACTTCCCTAGCTGGACCCAACCCGTCTATCTCACTATCTAAAGACCGTCTTCGCCCTTTGGTCTGATCACCTGGCCCGCTCTGACACCAGACTCAGCCTGCCCACGGTGAACATTTTTCCACATGGCTTTTAAGCTTGTCCTTTCGTGCAAACCCACCGCGGCTATACTTACACCAAAGCACAGGACACGTGAACCTACGAGCATTATTTGTACAGTGCTTAGAGCTATAATGCCGTGTCAGATCGCCCCAACGGTTGGTGACATACTAGCAATGCTCTTCGAAGCAAATGAATCGTCCCTTTTGGCTGAAATGGGACTTCTCGTGCCGGGATAGTGCATTGGTGTAGCGATTCACTGTCGCGCCGTCAAGACCTCGGGCCATCCAGTCACAGGCTGGTAGACGGCAGGAATATTGTGCTCTCGGCACCAAGCCAGGGCTTGGAGCTTTGGATGAGAACCAATTTATAGTGTGCAGATCCAGACAGACAGGGCAGGAACATGTGCGAGCGGAGCCAGAGTCTCCGGCATCGCCCCTCCTTCCTTCCTCAGAAACAGCCGGGGCTTCCGAGGTAGAGTTCGGGAATGGTTGTCTACCGAGACTGACGTGCTCATCGTCTCCGACGCTAAGGCATGCAGTTCCAACGACATCATGCGCCACATGATTGAGATCTGCCGCAGGTAGGAGGCTGCTACTATCCCACGTGTCTTCAGCAACCGGGAAGCTAGCTGTTGCGGTAGCGTCGCAGGCGTCCTGTTGCACCATGGACTGCTGAACCCATGCTGGCATATCGTGCATCGTCGCTCGGTGACGCACAACGCCATACTGCGTCTGGGTTGCGGAAGAGGCTATTCCAAGGTGGGACCAATCCTGAGCGAAGGATTGATGTCCAGATAGCGGCTCTTGAGCTTGCTCAAAACCAGGCAAATAGGTTTGCTGACTGTACGCCCCTTGGTTAGCCAGTAAAAAAAAAGCCTACCCAGCCTCACAGCCCTGCAAGCCGAAGTCGGTCGAGACGATTTCGGAGTAGACCCCAGAGCCGAGAAAGTTGTTCCAATCGGCTGTAGTGCTATCCATTTTGACGCGAACGAGCGCCCTGCTCGGCTTGTAGGGGCAAAAGGGCGTTTGTTGCGCTGGCAAAGCCCGACCTTCGATGAGGCTGAGAGAGGCTAAGTAGCGAATCAATGCTGGAGGAGTTGCGACCAGAGAACCGGGTGAGCATAATAAGACTGGAAACATGTTTGGGGTGAGCGTTGTTTATGTAGACCCCCCAGGAGGACAGTTTGGTGCGGGTGGTTTGTCATGGTCGACTAAGATTATGGCATCCTTCGACGGACCTGAGTCTAAAATGTTATCTCATTGTTTTGGTGGCCACAGCATGATCACTATATCAAGATTACCCTACGTAGGCCCCCGCCACTCACGTTCCGCCCACATTGCCCAGCCCGGTCCCTTTCGCTGCCATTATGTCAAACATTGTATAGCAAACAGCAGCTAGTGTTCCCCACCCCAAGCCATCCCAGGATGTTGAAGTGACCCCATGTCATGTCATGTCTGCATACCCATTCTCTGCACTCCCATCCTCTGCACCCCGATCTCTGGCACCGTCCCACCAGGCGTCGACGATGGCGGCCTTTGCAAAGTCTCTCTTGGCATTGGCGGCGGTGAATGTTCCCTCTTCTCTTCATGTTCATCATGGTGGCTCTGCTCCATCGTGGCCTGTGTTGAGGAGTTTGACACCTGTGGTTCTGGCGACCGTTGAGGTTCGTCCACTGCTTTTGTTACAGGTTGTACGGGCTCACTGCCGGCGGTGTAGACCCATGAAGGCTTGTCTTGGGCTGGCTTTGGTAGGTCTTGGCGCGTAGCACTGTTGAATTGGGTGTAAATGTTCCCCTTTTTTGGTTCCGAGTAGGACGTAACGCCGTTGGCTTTGTGCCGATGCATGTTGGCTTCTGGCGCTTGATAACTGGGTGCTGGGGTAGGCGATGTGTGGGCTGTATCCCTTGATGTGCTATAAATCAGGTCGATATCTGGGTCTGAGATTGGAAGCTTTGGTGGCGAAGCAGTCGCACGTCCATTGTAACCGTCCACGTTCGTGGTTTCTTCCCGTACTTCAGTCGTTGTAGACTGGGTGGCTAGCGCAGGTGAGGCATGAGCACAGGGTTGCAACCCCTCCATCCTTTCCGGAAGGGTCTCCTTTGCAACCGCAACGGTAGGCGGTGATGTGGGTTGCACGCTGCTGTACCGTCGCGCCTGCGCAGGTTTCTCGACCAATTCACCTTCCTCATCACCGGTATCTTCCCCTAAAAGTTCCTCATCTCGTACTCCCCGCTCCTGACTGTACTGCCTTTTCCTGGATCCATCCCCCCCACTTCGGCTCCCTTCGCCTTCACTATTCCCGTCTTCCTCCTTACGAATACGTAGTATGAACGGATGATCTTTCAATTCCTGCTCCTCCACGTCTTTCCAGCTGCATTTTGCATGTTTCTTCGTACAACCCATACATGCAGTCAGGTTTTTCAGACAATCCATATGTAGCCGTCGGCACCGGTCACAGGGCGGTTGTACCCTATCACCGCGGCTAAGCTGCTCCATGCGTGCCATCATATCAGCTTTAAATGGTCCGCTATCCTCGAAACGATCGGTTGGCGAGGGTTTGACATATGGTAAAAGTGAAGCAGGAGTGTTCGGTATTGGCACTGGGGAGGCCGCGCTGAGGAGTGCTCCCGCATACTCCATCGAATCCGCGTACGGTTTGAACGAATTTCTAGGCTTTGGAGGGAGGGATGGCCGGGAAGTCGCAAGCGAGGAACGACGTGCTGCCTCGAATTCGCCCGATGAGCGATCACTGCTGGTGTGAAATTTGGTGAGAAGTTCGGCTCGCGTCGCTGCTGAAGCTCCATGTATGGGTATCCCTCCGTTGGTGAGTGGTTGAGCAGTCCGAGGATACTCTTGTGGCGAGCCATTGTTTTGACTTGGCCGGTCGTCTGGAAGCTGATACCTGGAATTGACGGCAATGAACCCGGACTTTGGCGAGGCTGAAGCGCGTGGTTTCCCTCCGTTGGTTTGATGATTGATATGATACCTCGGCTGTCCCAAATCGAATCCACGGATAGACGGGCTGGGAGCTCCTTCGACGGTCACGGCTTCAGCTTCTCGCCTTGCAAGTATGGCGTTCTTCCGATTCTTTAGTCTATGGTTTAGTTGTCTGGCCCTCGCCGACACTGCTCATGGTCAGTTAAGTTCGGATCATTCCCCATGTAGATACGCAGAACTCGCCTTGATCAGCTAGTTGCACAACCCCACCCAGGTTCTTCTCCAAAATCTCCAACGTCCCCAACTCCTTCTCCTCATCCTCGCCAATCGGCTGCGGCGGAATCAACTTTTCCGGCATCCCACTCTTAATCAGTACATAATCCTCTTCACTGATCTCCACCCGACACTGCTTCGTATAGAACTGGCAGACCCTGTTCCCCTCTCTCATCTTCTCCAGATTGAATTGTTCCGGTTTGTTGCGGGCAAATTCGACAACGTCAAGCCAGCCGACGGATGTGCCTTCTTTGCCGTGGGTTTTGAGCACGCGTGGTGGGCCGTCAAAGATACGTTCGAAGCGTTGGATGAGGATGGGACCGAGAGGCCTAGCGCCGAGGTTGCCGGCCATGGATTCGTGGCGGTGGAGGACACCATCATAGTCGGAAATGAGGGATAGTATGGATGGGAGGGCATCTTCAGGTGAGATCAGAGGGAGAATCTCTTGGTATTGACGAGCTAAATAGTTGATCTGTAGATGATTTGCATTCGTTTTCGGCACTTTGGCCGGAGGTGTGGGCTGTCGATTAGGTTCCTCACCCGACAGACTGCGCTTTCGCTTAGTAGAGGAGTGGTCTGCTGGTATGGAGGGAGGTGAACCCATGTGGTTCATTGTAGCTGTTTGTGGGTTCTTGCCTAATTGCTTCCCCAAGAGCTGACCTCGTCGGAAGGGCTGATGTACCGAGGTTGAGCGGTGGGAGGGGGTGGAGAGCGGAAAGTTTCCTGGGGTCGGAGGTTTTGTTTCAAGAATGGCGGCCCATATTTCTGTAACAAAGAAGACGGAAAGAGATGAAGAGGACAACGTAAAGGATATACAGATCGTACGAAAAAGAATGGCGAAGAAGAGCACTGCGCGTCTTCGGACAAAGGTTGCAGTGGATTGGATTGGGGAGGATTTCCACCCTCGGCCGGCAATCGGCTGTGGGCGCTGTTTTCGCGCAGGTGAGCTTGTCTTACCCCATCCAACCAGTGCCATTATTGATTACCTTGCTAAAATCGGAGCATGTATCGGTAAGCATTAATAGCGTACTATAAAGACGGTATTTATGTATCGGCTAATGTTAGTGTGTACCAAGGTAGGGCTGCTGCTAAGCGTTTGGAAAACTGTCAGCCAAACAACATGTCCAATAACGACGACAACTATGGCATAAAGACACAGATGGTCACAATAGATGTCGTACTTGAACATAATGAAGGATCCATCTTACTTACTGATTCTAAGATCCCAGAGTCCACAAACCCAAAATCTGCATCTACCTCGCTTCAACCTTATACTCAGCCTTAGGGCAGGCATGTAAAACCCGATTAGCTGCCTATTTAGTACGGAGAACGGGTATGTAATGGGAAGTAAGAAAACGACAAAGAAACTCAGTCCAACGCATCCAGTCACATTCTAGCCCCCACTCCACCCACCCGCATTTCCTCTTGGTGCTCTCGATTATTACACCACCACCAATCGCAACGCATGCGCCGCTTCTATGTCTGAGAGAGGCAACTTCAGAGGCCGTGGGGGAGGAGGAGGAGGAGGACGAGGAGGCGGTGAGCGAGGTCGTGGAGGGGGTGGAAGAGGGGGAGGACATACACAAGGTGCTGAGAAGCCGAAGAAAGAAAATATATTAGATTTGGCCAAGTATATGGACAAAGAGATTATGGTAAAGTTTAATGGGGGGAGGGAGAGTGAGTTGGACACTTGCCTGATGCTTTGTTCTTGGGCGTGCAGTAAGCTGAGTTTGGCTTGGGCGAGATGCTGATTTGTGTGATTGGAATAGTACAAGGGACTCTGAAGGGTCACGACCAGTTGATGAATCTGGTGCTTGATGATGTTCAGGAGATGCTGAGAGGTACGTCCGTCCCGGCTTGCGCTCCCTCCAACTCCTTCTCAAGTTTGCACTGTTATCCTGCATTGCACCTGCTGACGGGTATTGGCTACAGATGACGAAGGCAACACATCCACCCGCTCCCTTGGCCTCATAGTGGCTCGCGGAACACTGCTCGTACTTATAAGCCCACTGGATGGAAGCGAGGAGATCGCGAATCCCTTTAACAACCAGGAGGAGGACTAGCTGGATTAGATGGAAGGACTGAAAACGGGCATGAAAGTCTGGGGCTCGGAATGAGAAGAAGAGGGAGGGCAAGCAAGATCCAAGATCCGGTCATCACACTAATTGCTGTGAACCGATTGAAAGGTTTTATTCTAGTGCAGACTTGCCTGAAGATGGTATAGAAATCAGAGATGATGGCACTCGCATAGCGCCTATGCAGAAGTAGCCGCATCAGCGCGAGAAAGCTGAAAAGCGCATATCGCTGAAGGATAGTCACATACTAGTAAAAGTTATGAGAAGGTTCCTGAAGGATTGAAAATTTGAGATTTGGATGATTGTGGATCGGAAAAGAGTTCATGCAACTGGCTATGCTATGAGCCCTCCTCCTACGTACCTCTTCCCCTAACCCTCCTATGACTTCACCAGGTGAAAGACTCCTCGATAAAGTCAACTGTAGCCCCCTCACCAACAACACCCCTGACAGCCCCCCTAACCTCATCCGCAAAAGCCCCTGGTCCACAAACCGTCACCACCGTCGCGCCGACCCTATTCGGCAGCTCCTTGCCCAGTATGACAGCCGGATTGCAGCGCCCGGGGAACATCTGCACAGTCTCGCTGCGGGAAACAACTTCTCTCGCACTCCTTGGCTGTGTAACGAAGAGCAGGACTTTGAGCACTTGCTTGCGGTTGCCCATTTGCAAGATCTCATCCATCCAAGGGCGGATCCATTCGAGGGTCTCGGTGTTCTTGACGGACCAGCACAGGACGACTTTTTGAGTTGCGACTGTGCCGGCGCGGTGACCTTGGAGCAGTTCGCGGACGTGGCCGATTTGATGGGTTATGCCTACACCAGCGGCGAAGAGAACGACTGTACCATAGGAGTGGAGGCGGTCGATACCACCGTAGGGTCCTTCAACCAAGCCATAGGTCGTTAAGACGCCGTTAGGAGACGCGCGAGCTTTGTTGAAAAGGGTAGCGGTCATACCAGTGCGTTTAGCAATGATGAGAGAGATGGTTGTGGAGGTGCGAGTTGGGAGCTCAGACATAGCTGATTCGACGTCGGTTTTTGTGACGGAGAGCTCTTCGATTTGGGGAGTGAGGTAGGGTGTTTGGCGTTCGTCTGACCAAGCGATGGAGAAAGGGTGATTCATCCAAAAGGAGACAGTGGGGAGGTAGAGGTAGGTGTGAGTGCCTGGCCTGTAATTCCATGGTCGGACTACCTCGATGCTGACTCTGCATGCTTCGACATCTTTGCCTGGGAGCGCTTCCACTGTAACTCTGCTGAATCGACGCATTGAGACGTTGCGGTAGATGATTCGGAACAAGCGAGCTGAGCGTTCGAGGACCCAAAGTGCGATCACCCAGTCGATGTATGACTCCCCAGGCAGAACGCCTAATCTGCAGTGTACTTTGACACCAATGATCGTGGCCACGGCGAGAACTTGATGGACGTGCAAAAAGAACTCATAAAATGCATGGCGAATGGTCGATGGTGCCTGAATCATAATGATACCCAGGGCCACTGTTCCAAGCAAGCCGTAGGCTAGGAATGGACTCTCTTGAAGATGTTTGCTAAGTCCCTTCATGCCGGCAGCGTCATACTCATTCCAAGCCCATGCGAGAGTATGTGCAAAAGTCTCCACTGCTACGACCCTGCCAATCCATCTGTGGAAAAGGTTGTATGTGTCGAAGCTGATGCGCAATAGCGGGATGAAAGGGCTGTTTCTGCCAGCGAGGATGACCAGAGGAACCATATTGACGATGGCAAGATGACCGGTTCTTCCGCGAAATTCGGCGATGCTCTTGGCTTTTGGCTGGCTGTAGTCGAGGAGAAGGCAGTAAATGGTGTTACTCAACAGATACGCGAGCAACAAGACCGTATGAAGCCTTGATGGAAGGGTTCCAACATTTATGGCCCTTGACAGCTGGATTTCTCTGTTATGTCTCTTTCTCCATAGCGGGGCATAGAAGACTTGCTTCTTGAGACTCGGCCATATCGAGGTCCTATCTTCCGACCAGTATGACTGCTGTAGAGATGTGGAATTGAGATTCAGGAGGTGCCGTAACTGTGCGTTTGCCATCTGCCCAAAACGCACACAGAGGATCACCAGGAAAAGTAGCCCTACCGAGAGCCATAGCATGTATGTGAGGCTGTCATCGAGTGGTATGTCAACCCCAGTAAGACCGTACGTGTAAGGGATGATGCTCTTCGCGGCCTCAGCTGCCGAGGACGACTTTGTGCCGTTCATCGGGCTACTCATGGTTTGCGAAGAATGCCGCAATCCTAGAAAAGTGTATTAGGTTGAATCGTATAATTGTGACCAGCACAGGTCAAGATCGAGGTACCAGACCTTGGATGCGGAGGAAGGGAAGCAGGAAGCGGGATTTGGTGATGCGATGGAGAAGCTGGAGCCTGTCCGCGGTGTATATCGTCGAAGATGGTGGATGTTTCGAGGTCCTTGTGTTGATAGAATTGCAGAGAAGGATTCAGTTGTAGCGTGGAGAAATGTCTATACTTGAGAGAGATAATGGACAATGGGCGTTGTTGACAGACACAATGGCACTGTACCGATTGTCTTGTACAATCTTTGTACTGATTTGTTCACCAACTATGTTTGTCGAGACATAGATATTGAGTTTGTGCGTTTTTCATGCAATTGTTTCTTCCTTTGTCACAATGAAGCTTGGCCGCATAATGATGATGATGCGACCACCGCCTCAGACGCCGAGTCTCGAGATGCACAGCAAGTCGAAGTCAGAAGCGAAGGGAAGTATGGTGAGGGTGCTTGGCATGATTAAGATTATCAAAAGAAGGTAAAGGTATAGTAGTAATTCATCTATGCAAGGTGTCCGACGTCGCGAAAGGTCTCAGCGAGATGAACGCGAAGGGGGGTGAATTCATCACTGTCGCCATAACACAAGGGCTATAAACATATGGAAGATCAACGAGAAGGTCTCACAAAAGTGAAGTGAGTGGATGTTGCAGCATTACAGTACCTTCACCCTACAAATAGCGCAAACCTCGGTCCTGGCCTTGTCCAATGCAGAGCTTTGGGATCATATGGTCCTCGTAGCGCCGAGATCTCAGCATCATATCGGCACCTTACGTTCTTCATGTTGCCTGCACCTCTAAAGTAGGGTAATGTCGAAACGTAAAGCAGGGCGCCAAGACGAATCATTAAAAGCCTGAAGAAGGATCCGAACAGGTCGTGAAACAAAGCAAGGACAGAATTGAAGGAAGCTTGAGTGAATGAATGGATGAAAGTCATTGTCGTCGGCGCCAAGCTTTGATTACTATATAGAAGCTTACGCGTTTTGAGTTAGCTAGGCGCTTACCCTCTCTGATTGGTTGCAGATTGAAGCTGATGAAACTCATTATGAGTTCATCGAACGATGATTGGTGATTGGTGATTGGTGAACCCAAACACAGTCATGTGCACGGTGGTACAGTATTTTACTCGATAAAGCACGGAAATTGTGTGGTTTCCCCAATTCCTGATTCTCGCACCGAACGCTATGACGTGCCATTACGACTTGCCATGCACTCACTCCATTGCCCTCATCACTTGACTCGTAAGCAAAAGGCGAGTGCTTCCTATCTACCGAGTTACAGCTAGGTAGGTAAATATATAAACGATGTGTGGCGACATGTACAATCCAACTTCTATATAGCAGACTTCCCCAGACCAAAAAATCAAATGCAGGTACCGGCTGAAGAAGCTTGCGGAAGATCTTCGCCATTTGCTCATTCATTGCATGAAATATTGAACCCGTCTATTGTGGTCTTAATCGTATGCACCAATCCAAAACACTCACTCGACTGTCGTTCATCGATGTAGCGCTTTTACTTCTTTTTCTTTCCCACCCCATCCATTTCGCCAAGAATAGCAGCGAAGCTCTTCGACGGGTCATGCACCGACATCGGCCTAGCTCCGCTTGGTGCCACTCCTGGAGGCAACGGCATTTGCTCTAGTCCAAGAGCCATAGGGGCCCGCCGTCGATCAGGTGACTGTGAGGCTGTTCTCGATCCCGGCGCTGATGGCATCACAGGCGGTAATAGATCATCAAGATCCGGCTCGTTCTGCGACTGGACATCTGGCACCTCACTGAACCCTGCCCACTTATCCGCCACCTGCCAGCAGTGACTTCGGCGGTAGATACCATCGACGCTGTGTTCAACAACATCAGCTGGCAAGGTCACCAAGGCTGATCCGCCAGCGATGCGGTAAACGCTCTGCTTTTGGCTCGCGCTCTCTTGAACCCATGGTGGGGATCCTTTGGGCACCTCACAAAGGAAGTACTCCACTCCCTTCGTCCATCTCGCACCAGGAGCGTCAACGATTACAAGGGGCAACGCTTGGATCACTGCATACATGAAGATCCACTGTCCATAGCGTAGGTCAGCTATCTCTTCGATAGATTTTCCGTGCGCAGTCCTTCGCTCGTAGGCCATGAAAGCTTCGAGGAACGGTGTTGCCTTCATCGACTCTCGATTATAGGACTGCATGAGTGCTTTGTTAATCTCATCGTCCCGGAGTCTCTTCACACACTCTTTCTTCTGCTTCTTTAGGTCAAGTGTGTCGAACCCTCGCCTTGTATCGAACAATGATGGCACTCGAGGGGTGTCGAATGGCACTGGCGGCTGAACTGGAGGAGTACTGCGATCATATTCATCCAAGATTCTTCGCAAAGCGCGTGGTGCTGGCTCTTGCGGATCGTCCGGATCATGGGATGGAATGTCCGCTGTGCGAGTAGTCAGGGAAGTGCGGTCCACAAGAATGTCGTAGAGATCTGAGAAATCTTTATACAGCTCCCTCAGTAAAAGACGATTCAGTCCGCTTTCCTCAAAATCGTTCTTCTTTGACTGAGCTTTTGGCGGCCAGGCTCCGTATTGATGCTTGTAGAGACTCATGATGTGTCTTCGCATTGACATGTATGCGCTCTTCCAATCTTTGAAGCGAACAATTTTGCTTTCGCTGCTGGTACTGGAATTTGCAATTCCGGCGAAAAGAGAAGGAAAGTCAAAATCCTCCAACCTCGTCTCTATATTTCGAACGCGAGTATAGAGATCCAGGTTTGCTCTCTCTAGCCTTTTTCGAGTAAGGTCAGTGATTAAGTGGAGCTTGGGGCTTTTAAGTCCATTGATGTCGTCGTATTTTCCAACAGCATGCACAAATCCTTCGTTGTATAGATCCCAAGATTTCATGCGTTCTCCGAGGATCAGAGCTTCGATTGTCTTCTCACGACTTGATCTCACGTCTGCTAGTCCGAATTCCCGAATGAAGCTTGCGAAGTTCCCTGCCGCTTCTTCTCCAAGTGTAGAGCCATCAAGATTCGTAAAGTCGTAACGCTGCAGTACATCAGCAATCTTCAGAAAAAGAATGAACACCGATGCCTGTTTAGGCGTGGCCACCAAAGGCTGACCTGCGAGAAACGCAATCACGTTTCGCATTGTAACAAGCATTTCGACATCTTCAGTTGTAGGTAGCGCAGTTGCGTCGCTTAGATCGACTTGCAGCGGTAGCGGAAGACAAAGGTGAATGTCTCTTCGTATTGGCAGTTCCTCAAAATAATCGCTAACAGACCGCGATCCTTTAGAGCTCTCTTGATTTGAGGACCCCAGCCGTTCTGTGGGAAAAAATGTTGGAGCGTTGAGGGTTAGATGTTGGGTGCGCTCCATGAATGACTGTTGTTGCCAATCGTTCGCTTCCCGCTGGTTGTGTTCTTGCATTCCGCCATGTGCAGCGTATACCAACTTTTTGGAGGCAGCAAAGAGGGCTGAGTCAATCTTGAATGAAGGGCCTCTGCCACCTTCCCTGGCGTGTAGATATACCAGCGTATCGCCATGGTCATTCCAAAGCTCTGGGACCTGGAGAGCTCTTAGCTTTAGGGAATAATTCAAAGGAAGTACTTGGGAAACTAACCCTGTGGAAACTTGCCAGCGCCGAAAGATCGTATGGTATTTTCTCATTAGGTGTGACCATCCAAGCCTGCGTACTGTTCGCATTATTTCCTTCATCCTGCCCCGCCTTTCGAAGTTTTCCTGGCATCCAGCTCCTCCGTTTGGCAAGCTTTGCCTCTGTCGTAGGCGTGAGGGGACGATTCGTTGGTGTTTGTGGACGGAGCCTTATTGGAGATGCAGGACGTGAGGCTGGTTGAGAAGGAGGACGAGATGGAGGGCGACTGCTAGGTGGACGACTACTAGATCTGCTGTCAAATGGATTGCCCCTGCTAGCTGGTCTGTTGTCCATTGCGTCGCCTCTGCTGACTGGTCTGCTGCCTCCGAGGGAGCCGCCAGGCGATTGCGCCCGAATTGGCAGTGGCTTGAGTAGGGGAGGAGGATTGAGTAGGACATCGTCGTCTTCGATGCGAGGCAGAATCGTAGGATCAAACGGGGGTGTATACCCAGACGACTGTTCGGTATGAAGATTCTGTAGGTGAGAAGTAGGTCGTAAATTGGGCAGGGATTTCCTCGAGAGATTGACGGAATTCCGCTGTTCCGAACCGAGAACATGGCTCTGTTCTCCTGAAACATGGATGGGACTTTGATTCTGCTCCCTTGGAGGTCGCGCAGGATGAATTGAGGGTGACATTCGAGATTCGCTGCTCTGGTCGGAGATGTTGCTGCCCATCGAGAAAATGGAGGAGATGCGCTTGGCTGCCATTGTTGCTGCTGGCATTCGCAAACAGAAGGAGAGTTTTAGGATTATACTTGCAAGTCAGTAGCTGAGGGTCCGGAGGTCCTTCGATCCTGGTCTCACGCACACAGCTTTTCTTCGAAAACGATACGAGGCTGAGACAAAGTGGATGTAAAAAGGGCCACGCGGCAGCTTGCCGAAAGTCGTTGAGCTCCCGAGTACTCCATGTAGTAAGACGAAGCCGACTGCCCAAGGGAGTGACGCTGCTCAGATAAAGATACTGGTCTGCCAGAGAAAGGAACGACGTAGGCTTTTGTTATGTACTTTAGTTTGCTGTGCCCGTTCGACAACAAGGAAAATTTGACGACGCCCGCGGATTAACCGGGAGATCCGGGGTAAAAGCTCCGGCTTGCTTGGCATGAACTTTCTCACTGATCATCCCGATGAACAACATACATAGCAATGATGCACCAGATGCTTCAGACATTATTGAATCATGCGGGTCAGATTCCTGCATTACACTCTATGAAATGGTCTCGTAATTCCTCAACGTCATTCCTGATCACAATTTGCTTTGGAATACGGAATGACGTCAGTAAGAGCCACGGTCCAGTCTAGATCTTTACGTTTGAATTTCGACCTGCAGGATTTGCGTTGCATGAATTTATGCACTGCTCGCTGGGTCATAACGTCATCAAGCCCACCGTGCACCAAAGAAGTCCACACCAGATCGCCGACAAGCCTTCTCTCCAGCTTCAATGAACGGGTTTGGCCCCGAGATATAAACCCAAGTCCTACCCCCATTCCCCATTATCGAACCGATCGTCTCATCCATGTTAAGGCGATCGCGACCTTTTCCGGTTAGGAAGGCGCGCACCTCTAGCCCAGGTGTCGTGTTCACTACTGCAAAGTCAGATCGTCAATCGGATCAAAGACAGAGGATCCTTGCTTACCGTGCCAGAAAGGGAGATCGATGTAATCAGCCTCCCGCACACTCCACACGACCACACATCGCTTCCAAATGCTCGCCGCCCCTGAAGGTGCCAAGAAGCTTGAAATGGAAAAGTTTCGCTCTAACGGGGCGCCGCGTATCTTCTCATGCCCAAACATGGTTGTTTCTGGCTCCAAGGCCTCTATCGTGGACTGTCGGCGGAATGCTGCAGCGATGGCGATGGCTCCGGTGACGCCTGTGCCAGCGACGAGGCAGATGACAGTATCGTAACTTGCTGGATTAGCAGGCGTGAAGTATGGCCCTTCAAGCCGAAGAGTGGTTTGGTACTGGGTGGAAAGTCGCTGTCTTTGGAGATCTGATTCTTCCATCCTTTCCGATGGTGGCGACAGGTCTACTGTCACTTCATCAACGAGGTCGGCAAGTTTGTTCGTCCATTGTCTCTTTAGACGCCTTTCAGGAGTTTGTTCTGTCATGGACGTGGAGTAACTCGATGCTTTACTTTTGCGGAAGAGAAATTGGATCATAATGTTCTTGTCTGAGTCCGATGAAGAAAGCTTCTGTGAGGCCAGGTGCGTAATGGTTGTGAAAGGGTGGATTTCTCGTATGGAGGATTCGGTGTGGTGTATGTGGAAATGAGCAAGCGGAGAGTGACATGCGCAACCTTTGAGTCGATTCCGTGGCAGTGGTACATTCAGACAGAACCACCCTTTACCAACAGCTACCAAAGTACTGTCCATCTTCCCACTCAGCTCATAGATCCGCATGCCCCAGTCGAGTACCCACATGGCTAATCCAGGTGCTGTGCAGTAGAACATCGTACTCGCGTGCAGGCAAATGACGACGACGGCTATTATCATCAGCAAGTGTGTAAAGTAAAAGACATTGAAATGCTTTCGCCTTATGACTGGGAACGTGGTGATGAAGACAGCCAGCATAATCAAACTAGTCGTGAACCCAGTGAAGATGAGCGACGCCCTCCAGATACCAAGTGAGGACGTATTGCCGGGCCAGACCTCGTGATACAAATATGTGGGGTTCAGTACTGGGAAGACCGAAGGTAAGTGGGCTAGGTTTCGGGCGTGGTTGTAGGCCGCGACCCATGATGCGTAGAGTAAACCATGGACCACCACCAGAGCGAATAGGACGTATGCCTGGATCATGTGAAAGGCATACGTAGTTGATGCTGACAGTCTGAAGAATGAGGACAAAGCGCTCTGGATGACTTCGGGGTCAGCAGTTCTCTTTTGTAATGAGAACCGAGGTGTGAAACAGGTTCCTAGGATATTGTACTCCTGCGACAAGTCTCGCTACCCGACACGTAGTACGAATCAGAAGGAAATGTTTTGGATGCGATAACTCACGTTTCTAGCAACCGGAAGTAGGACCATTCCCATGGTGACATCGCAGATACTGTCGACGTTCTCCAGTCAGCGAATATCCTTTATGGCCGGAAAATGGAATCATGAAAAACATGCGGGAGTCCCGAAACATGCCTCAAGAACTCCAAGGCGTTCAAAGAAGGAAGTGCGAGGCTAGGGAAGTCGTACTGGCCTGTCAAGGCAACAGCGGCCACACGCCGATTTCCATTCATCATCCCACCCTGTTCTCCCCTGGTCACGAAGTACCCTCGCAGACGCAGCCACCATATGCCAATGAGGATGCCGTAAAGACTCAAGACCCAAAGGATGACCAGCACTCCGCTAATTGTCAAAGATTTTCGAATGATGGGTAATTGGTTGGTGTAAAGTTGTTTATGGAGGCTACGCCGTATAGATGGATGGAAGGCTCGCAGGGCCAGCATTGTGACGGAGAGGGAAAGCCAGCAGTACCAAACGACGATGTGAAGTCGCGCCTGGAGCGGAAATAGCCACTCTCCGCAAGTTCCTGCATAGCAGTGGTGATCGGATCGAAATGTGAGACCGAGAGATAGAGCAAAGGAAGCTATGAGACTTCCAGTTAATGGCCATAAGCAAGTCCTTGGTGTGATCCTTTTCATTGCGATGATGGTCCATTCTCGAAGGCTGGTCCATATGGACAGCCCCGTAAACTTGGGGGACATTGGCTATTAGTACCATAAAGACGCGAACGCTAGCGGTGCGCTAACCTCTCGCCCTCCAAGGCGTAATTGATTAGGTTTGGTGGAGACCACGTGCTAAACAGACATTCCAGTTAGATCAAAGTAAATCAACATTAGACTATCGTGACATGGTTTTCGTTATCGATCTAGTGAAATTCAAATCCATGGAAAGAGAAACAACGTAGTTTATGCGTATATTTTACTGTCTTCATATATTTCATATATACTTATCAACCCCGTATTATGTGAGACGTCGGTTGGTCCGCGCTCCACATTCCGATTTTTCTTTGTAAGGCAGAATTTTGAAATCCTATCTGTTTCCGAAGGGATTCCTGGATTGCCGTCGGGTTCGTAGGTCAGATATGGAATCTTGACAATCCTTCGATGTTCACGTCCGTAAGCCTGACCTCGTGTGTTGGTGAAGCTACGCGTATGGTTGAATGCTCAAATCGCATTTGTTTGTAAGGCACCGTCATTCGTGGGTTTCCATCGTCCGGGTACACTGCGCAGGGCACGAGCAGAACCCGTTATCAAGTCCTCTGGGAGCTGCGTCGGGCTGACGCCTTTTCATGATCCTCCGAGCTTGTCCAGCTCGAAAGGACTCATGCATGGTGGGTGGGGAGACGTCGATGAGAGATCCAGGCCATACAATAGAGCAGGTTGAAATGTAAAAGTTCACTCGAGGTCTTGCAGGATCATTACCCGTATGATCGGACTGCTTCCTGACGGGGTACCCAGCGCCAACGGCGGGATCTTGAAAATCATGTCAAATAGTAAACATATTGGAGTCTTGCTCTCAGCGACAGAGTATTGTTTCAATAAAACCATAGAATATCATACGTCAGGATACACAATAAGACGATGAAGAGCAGAGGGGTTTTCAAAGGGAAAAGGAGCTTGTAGCAAATGATCAAACGTTCAGATAGTAATATTGAAAATGCATCTCTTTTCTGCGACCCTTGATGCCTCGTCGCCTCGAAATGGCGATTGATAGACAGCAAAAGAACCATTTGCGGACGACCCACCCTGAAAGAAGCGGGAGCACAGGGATCCGAATGGCTGAAATGGCCGCCATTGTCTCTCTCGCATTACGTTGAAACTCTGCCGATCATCGCTATCAGCTGGCTCCGTTGCCCATATCCTCTCAAGCGCAGCAATCGATGATCGACTGCAAGACGCAGATAATACCAGGCCACCAACTGAGCAGCTCTGGAACAATAACGAAGGATCGCAAGTAAAGCAAGGCTGGTATGTCGAGAGTTCGGCGAGAGCGAGAGGATGCAACGCTCCCGAACCCAAGTAGAAAATGATTCCCTAATCTTCTACGAGTAATCTTGAAGGCTTATTATTAGTCATCCATCTACCAATAATCGTCACCCTTCACCTACTTTGAGACAACAACCTGATTCACGCATAAGATGACTGGTTCCTCCAAGCCTTGGTCTCTTATCGATCTACTGAAGGGATGGCCAAATCCGTTTCTGCTGCCCGCGGTCCAGATCAAGATAGCCTCCTCTATTGCTCTCTCCAATGCTGACATCTCCACCCCCGGTCTCCTTTACGGACCTGATGATGGATATGGACCGTTGCGAGCACACATCGCCGACTGGCTTACGCAATTCTACCAGCCCCTCAGCCGGATATCGGCCGAGCGAATCTGCATTACTGGAGGGGCCAGCCAGAACCTAGCATGCATTCTCCAAGTCTTTTCAGACCCGCTTTTCACGAGGAATGTATGGATGGTGTCCCCAACATACTTCCACGCTTGTCGGATCTTTGAGGACAGTGGCTTTCATGGTCGGCTGCGGTCTGTGCCCGAAGATGAAGAGGGGGTTGATGTTGAATACCTGAGAAAAGCGTTGCACCAAAGTGAGATGAAGGCGCAGGCAGAAGGCAACACGCAGCCGGTATGACACAGGAGAAGATTCAAGGTAGAACACTCTGCTGAGCTCGTCTTTATCAGACTCTGAAACCTACACGACCATGGAGCAAGATCTATCGGCATCTCATATATGCCGTTCCTACGTTCAGCAACCCGTCGTCTAGGATCATGAGTCTCCAACGTCGTGAGGAGCTCGTCCAAGTCGCCCGCGAGTACGATGCTTGTATCATCACGGATGATGTCTACGATATGCTACAATGGCCCACGGACAAGACTGCCGTTCAGCCTAGCAGAGAGCATGCCTATCTGCCTCGTCTTGTCGACATCGATCGGACATTGGAAGGCGGTGCCGAAAGGGAGGGCTCTGACGGATTTGGAAATGCCGTCAGCAATGGCAGCTTCAGTAAGATAGCAGGGCCGGGGTGTCGAACAGGCTGGCTGGAGGGTACACAGAAGTTTGCTTGGGGGACTTCTCAAGTGTAAGCTTTACAGTGGCAATTACTGTCGACCCTTGTTGACATGCATGGTAGTGGATCGTCGAAGTCCGGTGGGGCACCCTCACAGCTGACCTCCACTTTTGTGTCAAACCTCATCGAGTCAGGCGAACTGCAGCGTCACATCTTCAAAACTTTACAACCTACGTATGCCCGGCGATACCAAAGCATGATCACGGCCATTGAAGAACATCTACTGCCCTTGGGAGTGAAACTACCTCAGACAACTCGTGACGTGGTGGGTGGCTACTTCATCTGGCTGTCGCTGCCCGCTCCGATGCAAGCCGAAGAGGTTGCAGTGCGTGCACAGCAAGAGGAGAACCTCATCATAGCGCCTGGGCCCATCTTTGCGGTCTATGGCGATGAGAAGGCAGTAGACCTCGAGAGGAAGGTCAGAGTATGCTTTTCGTGGGAAGAGGAGGCAATGCTGGCCGAGGGTATCCAGCGCCTTGCTCAGGTGATCGGCAGGATGCAAAGGAATCAGCGCCAGCAAGAGGAAGCGACACCATCCCCGCGAGAAGGAAGCAGCTTCCTGGTAGAGCGACACCGTTGAGCTCCGGGACATCTAATTTACCAGGAGGCTGTCTATTAATGAAAAGGAGCACAGAAGTCAATGCGAGGTACCGGACCAACGGCAGAAATTTAAGGCAATCAAACGAGTCCAAAGCATGGCTGGTCACAATCTCTTTGGGCGGCAAATCAGCATCCTCAGGCTCTCGGCAGTACCCATGACACCAAAACATTGTTTCATAGCTTCCGATGCAAGTCACCCTACGCACGAGCGCGCTGCTAGCTTGCGGGGAAATATGCTAAGAAACCTGGGGTATATTATTCGCCGTTTTCGCACCTGAACTTCCTAGCTTAGCTCGTCAAAAATAAAACTTAGTCAATCACGGTGTGGGGTCAAGTAATGGGCTTCAGGGTTCATAAATCATGCGTCCATAGGGAATGACTTGTGCTCTTTTCTCCGGCGTGTCCTGCTATGCATAAGGATGATCGGAAAGAGATGAATCGAATGCAGAGAAGGTCGCCATGTAACGAGTGCATCCGTGGTAGAACAAAGCAAGAACAATGTCATCGTCGTCATCCATGTCCATGATCATTAGATTTGCAGGCCGAGCACGAAGGCCAAAATGTGAAAGATCTCGGAAGGAACTCCGAACTGCCCAAATGGTTGGTTGCTCTAGATACCCTGCCTAGCGCGGGCGACTGCCGGCGCTTCAAGACAAAATAGCCAGCCACTCAGATCAACCACATGCCACTTATTCAACCAAAATGATACTCGCAAGAACACTCGTTTCATTTCTTTGCCAGCCATTCATTCTCTGAGGTCCAAAGGACGCGCATGTTTTGCCTGCAGGTCTTATCGTTGTTTCGGAAATAAGGGTCCACCTTCATTTGACTGTCTATTGACCGCTTACTCTCAGTGCTTCCTAAGGGCGGTCGCCAGACTATGGTAATACTTACGGTTAAAGTTTCATAGCAAGTAGACCAGAACAAATCCGATGGTCACAGTGGTGTTTCGGGCTTCTATTCGCAGCCTACCGCCGGGTGAGGGGGCACGAACCGGCGCAAGGTTCTCAACACTAGGGTTCATCTCAACCTCCATTCCTGAACACACAGCCTTACACATGACTGGTCCATTCTTACCCCGACCATCCCCTGATGCCTTTGAATGTGACTCGAATGGCCACTTGCGTGGGCAGCATGTCCGTCTCCTCAGTATGCGGATCAGGAAGGCCATGGCGGGGAAGGCGGTGCCTATATATCCAGGCAGGGCGCAGGGAGGGAGGGTCAAGACCCAGGAGCTCTTATATCAAATCAACGCGCGGCAAACGCAAGACCAAAGCCCCCTTCACTTGTAAGCTGTTTCATACCTTTTACCCTACAATAGGCATTGCCCCATCCTCGATGCTATTCTTTGTCTTCATGAATAGGCATTGCCCCATCCTCGATGCTATTCTTTGTCTTCATGACACATTCACCATTGCTCAAGCGCGTTGCTACCTAGACGACCTCTTTGTATTATCTAACGCACAGTCCTTTCACTTCTGGCACCTGCCAAGTCTTTCTTTGTCACATCTCCTTTCATCAACAACATCGAACGTTCATTGTTAGCCCACAATTATCTTTGTGTCTCCTAATCATAACTACATCTCAGCGCTGGTTCGCTGATATCTTCTGACCTTAAGTCTTTCTTTTCCATCTTCACCAACCTTCACCACCGCAACTTCAACACAAAAGATCTCATCATCATGGTCCCCTTTTCAGCAGCAGCGCTGTTCGTCACCCTTCGCGTCCTCCTTCTTTCCGTCTCGACTTCACCGGTTGAAGCTGTGCCGATGACCTCCAACGTCACCACCCACAGCAAAGTCGCCTCAACCTCATCGTCGTACTGGGTTGCCAACATCCAGCGCCAAGGTACTGTTGCATTCGGCGACGCATCTTACAAGGTCTTCCGTAATGTCCAGGACTATGGTGCAACTGGAGATGGCACCACCGACGACACCGCAGCGATTAATAGCGCCATTACCGATGGCAATCGCTGCGGTCTAGGCTGCGATTCCAGCACAGTAACCCCAGCTATTGTGTACTTTCCACCAGGAACATACCTGGTTAGCGCGCCTATCATCCAGTCCTATTATTCCCAGTTCATAGGCGATGCTGTTACTATCCCCACGATCAAAGCATCAGCCAGCTTCACGGGTATCGCCGTCATCGATTCTGACCCATACACGAAGGGCGCTAACTGGTACACCAACCAAAACAACTGTAAGTTACATTTTCCGAGGCAATCCTTCCCCATTCGTGCTGTCTTATGAGTCGTCAGACATATCTCAAGATTTCTCTGCTCATAAGACATGTTTCGCGATTCAGATTTCCCTCCCAAAAGAGTAATGCTGACTCTGACGAACTAGTCTATCGCCAAGTCCGGAACTTCGTCATTGACATTACTTCCATGCCTGCTACTACTGGCGCATGTATCCACTGGCAAGTTGCTCAGGCTACCAGCCTGCAGAACATCGTCTTTGAAATGGTTCAAGGTGGCACCGACAACCATCAAGAAGGCATCTTCATGGACAACGGTTCGGGTGGATTCTACTCTGACCTGGTCTTCAATGGGGGCAACTACGGCAGTAAGTTATCTTTTTCTTCCTTCCTTCTAGCACATTTCGAGTCTGCATTACCATTCGTAGATAAAGAAACTTTCATCTACGAACGGGGATGCTGACTCCGAAACGTGCTGTTGAGACTGGTTTTCGACTTCTTACTCCCCAACCATGTCTAGTTACTCAAACCTTTATCTAACGATGGGAATGCTGACTCTGAAATGTGATAGTGTTCGTCGGAAACCAGCAGTTTACTACCCGAAATTTGACCTTCAACAACTGCAACACCGCCGTCTATATGAATGTAAGGCACTTTTCCGAGTTCTTCCTTCATGTTCGAGAATCACTTTTCAAACCTTTATCTACAGATGGGAAGCTGACTCTGAAATTTGTCTAGTGGAACTGGGTATGGAACCTCAAGTCTATCACAGTCAACAACGTAAGTTTCCCAGTCCTTCCTTTCTCTAGTTATTCAAATAGTTGCGGAAGGGAAGCTGACTCGCGCGCGAGTGCGCGGGGTTGGCGTAAATATGTCAAACACCCCAACCAACCAGACCGTGGGCTCCGTCCTAGTCCAAGACAGCAAGTTCGTCGGAACGCCAAAAGGTATCATCACAGCCTTCAGCACGACTGGCAATACTCCGACCACCGGCAACACGCTCGTCATTGACAATTGCGATTTCACCGGCAGTACGGATGCCATAGTCAGCTACACTGGGGAAACGATCCTCGCAGGTGGTTCCGTGGTCTCGTCATGGGCCCAAGGTCACGCATATACCACCGGCGATGACGGCTCTGCATCTGCCGCAACATGCGCAAGTGCGGCTGCGTCAGCCTCCAGCACAACGATCCAAGGGCCATTGACCGCAGCTACCAAACCCGCTATTCTCATGGATGACTCCAATATCTTCGAGCGCTCCAAGCCCCAGTATGAAAGTGTCGCATCCTCATCCTTCGTTAGCGTGAAATCGGCCGGAGCCAAAGGTGATGGAGTATCCGACGACACTGCCGCCTTGCAATCAGCCATGAACGGTCTCAAATCTGATCAGATTCTCTACTTCGATCACGGTGCCTATGTTGTCACTTCCACGGTCAAAGTCCCCAGTAACATCAAGATGACTGGGGAAATATGGCCCCTAATCATGGCTTCCGGTACCGCATTCGCCAATCAAGCATCGCCAGCTCCCGTCTTCCAAGTCGGCCAACCAGGCGACACCGGCGCGGTCGAAATGAGCGATCTCATCTTCGAGACCAAAGGGCCAGCCCCAGGTGCAGTCATGGTGGAATGGAATGTCGCCGAGTCCTCTCAAGGTGCCTCGGGCATGTGGGATGTCCATATGCGCATCGGTGGCTCGGCTGGCACTAGCTTGCAAAGCAACACTTGTGCCAAGAACCCCAATGTCACGGCCAACTACAACGCGAACTGTGAAGGTGCCTTTCTTCTCCTGCACGTCACCACTAAAGCGACTATCTACCTCGAAAACAACTGGTTTTGGGTTGCCGACCACGAGCTTGACCTCGCCGACCACAACCAGATCAATATTTATAACGGTCGCGGCATTCTCGTCGAATCGCAAGGACCAGTCTGGATGTACGGCACCAGCTCTGAGCACAGCCAGCTCTACAACTTCGAGTTCGCCAATGCTCAAAATGTCTATGCTGGGGTCATCCAATCCGAAACACCATATATGCAATCCAATCCCACAGCCCTTAACGGCGGTTTCACGCCCAGCGACACCTACTTCGACCCCGACTTCAGCTCCTGCAACGGCGATGCCGGCTGCGAGAAAGCGTGGGGTCTGCGCATCTTCGCTTCCAGTGATATCCTTGTCTATGGCGCAGGGTTATATTCATTCTTCGATAATTATGATCAGACGTGCCTCGCTACCGAAAGCTGTCAAGTCAACAGTAAGTGCCCTTTCCCCTTTCTGAGTTACTTCTTCCCCTTTCATACCCTTTCCCGAGTTTTAAGACATAGCAGAGAAACATGTCTTGCTCTTCAACCGTAAAATACTGACTCCGAATGATTAGTGGTTAGCATTGAGTGCAGCACGGCAATCTACCTATGGGCCCTGAGCACCAAGGCGAGTACGAATATGGTCACTGTCGATGGAACTGGGGTTGTGAACGAGAGTGACAATATGTCTAACTTTTGTCAGACGATTGCTTTGTTCGAGGAGGCTTAAACAACGCTTGCAATTCGCGCGGTTGGGAGGAAGCGGAGGATTTGCTTTCTTCGCTTTCTACGTACATATTTCAATGACCATGAAGTTTGCTTTTCGATTCAAAATACATAGCTCAATATCTTTCGACTCTCATGAAATCAGCTTCCGAAACAGATTTCTCCGTTCCCAAGGCAGTGAGATATATCATTGCGGAGCGAAATAAATGGTGACTTTGAATAGTAGAGCGGAGCAATGAGTAAGGAGTATATAGAGTGGAGTAGATAAGCTTAAAATATCAAAGCAGATTAATAAGCAGCTTCGCTGATATGCCTTTCGTTTGTGTCGCTTTAACCATGAGGACAAGGACTGACGTTCGAGGTCGCCCCCGCGTTTCGTGACGAATTCGCATCCGGTCTCGCGGCATCTCCAATCTCCAGGCTTGCCGTAATGGGATCGGTCGTTCTCATGCCCAAGACGCTTGGGCAGATTATCGTAGTGCTCTCTCGCATCATTCTTTGTTGTCCATTGAACAGCCAGGAATACGGTGGCCACTCTCGCATCATTCTTTATTCTTTATTGACAGCCAGGAATACGGCAGCCAAAGGTCCTCTCATCGAGACACCTATTAATAATAGAAGATCGGACTCCCAGTGGTTTTTCGAAATAGCGCCAGTAGTCATCAAAATGGCCATCGGGACAAGTCGTGCAAGTACGAGCCTGATCAAATACGAGGGTTTCCAGCTCATGGGAGTCTTGCGTGGAAACATTTCGCCCTGCCTCGATTGGAGAGACTGTCGAGGCTGGCGCCTGTTGAAGTAGAACGGGGTCCAACACGGCTTCTGATGTCTCAAGGTTGCTTGGACGACCACGGTGCCGATGCTGGTCTTGGCTTGCGATGGTGTCATTTCCGAGACCCACTTGAGCCAAGGCTCCTTCGCGATCCAAGTCTACGCGTCCGGCAGCGATGTCGTATCTTTGCGACTTTTGGGTAATCGTAGGGTTTATGCTGGCTTACGAGCTGCTGATTGTGCCATGCATGGACGGTGGTTGAAGGCCATTCTGCAACGTCGACTGGTTTGTATCATCCGAGAGGCTCATCATCGCTAAGCGAGTCCAGGTGCGTGGCAGGGTAAAAGTAAATGTTTCTGCGCCCCTATGTCAGCCAGTGAAACAAAAAACCTGCGCAACCTGACCCGTCTGATCACCATGCATGCCGGGTCCGGTATCGCCCTGATCGACATCATCGGGCGGAATGATGAGTAGAGCCCCAAAACGATGTCATCGGTCCAATCAGGCATGTCGTTGTCCATTTCGAAGGTTTTGGGGGTCATGATTGGGTTATAGAAAGGGCGCGGGGGCGTTGAGGGTGTGCGGGCAAACGCCTCGCTTGCGACGAGGCTGAGAAGTCGATAGGATGCAAGGCGACATTGCAAAGAGTTGGCGACAGGGTGAAAAGAGAGCAGGGGGGGCGCGTTGCTTCTATGTTTGCTGTGTGGTAATTATGAATTGCAAATTAAATAAGAATGCTTGGCAAAGCTGATTCAGCTCCGCCTCCGACTTTTTGTTAGCGTCATTCATAGAAAATTGTAGAGAACGTACTTGCCACTCTTGCAATAGCCACTGTCGTCTGCTACCTCAGTTGGACATTCGTGATACCGAAGCTAGTGGGTATACACGCTTTTCCTGGTGTTTTGCCTCTGACTTAGGTCTTAGCGAGGCATAGCATTGATGATTGTAGAAAGCGTGTAGATTCAGTGGTGGGGCTATCAGCTATTATGTAACTGATAGAGAACAAAGCCACGGCTATCTATGGCTAGCTACATGAAAGGAATAATGATGGAATTGAAAGGACGTAGGAAGGACGCATGCATAGAAGGAACTAGACACGCTGACATTAGGCGTGTAATAGCCACATCGCCAGCCCTTGCTCCGGACGCGATGCCACCATTCAGAAAGGATCCCTCTGTACGCCAGCGTGCCCAACTCTTGCTCGAATCCCATTGGCGACCTGAAGCCGTAGCTGCGGATGCCTGTTCCAGTGTATCGACGGCGTATCGATGGGAGCGGAACCTTGCTATCTATGGTGACACCGTGATCCCTCGTGACAGGTACATTCATACACAAGGGCGATGCCGCAGCCTCTCACCTGCTGCTTTAGACGCTCTTCTTGACTACCAGCGTCAAAAGCCGTGGCTGTATCAAGACGAATTGGCGCAGTTCTTGAAAGAGGAGTGGGATGTCGAGGTCCACAAGTCCACCGTCTGCAGGGCTCTGAAAAGTACGTTCTCTACAATTTTCTATGAATGGCGCTAACAAAAAGTCGGAGGCGGAGCTGAATCAGCTTTGCCAAGCATTCTTATTTAATTTGCAATTCATAAAAGCAGGACGCCCTGGGTTAAGTGCACGGCGGGTCTCGGCAGCCTGTGACGTGCTATTGGATGCTTGAGACTCCGGATCTTCGAGCAGCTTGAACCTGAAAGAGGCAGTTCGGACGGAGCCGTTGTAATCTCATTCGGTATCTTCTAGTATTTTCAATCATATAACACGGCTGTGCCAGTAGATAATAAACGAATCCAAAGAAATCTAAGATGCAGTCAACCCCAACAGCTTTTTTCACCGCAAATTGACTCCTCGCCCTCAACGTCGCCCCGCAAAAGTATAGCACCCAGATCCCTCCCACACATGCCACCATAAACGCAGCCAATAAGCTGATCCCCTGTCCAATTCCCAGATTCACATACAAGGGCCTTGCAAACAAGATGGCCCCTGCTGCCATGGCAGATCTCGTGAAATCGTTGCTTGCGAAAAGACTAGCCGCATACTGCGGATAGGTTCATGGTACGTAGAGGAAAATGCACTGCAGGACGATGAAGACGCCAAAGGCATAGACGCCGATGCAGACAACGCTGACGATCCAATGAATGTGGCCGTTTGCGGTCCCACCGAAGAGGAACAGGCCAGTTGGGAGAAGGAAGGAGCCGTACAAAGCCGACAAAAGGCGTTGTTCCGGAGGGCCAAAGCCATTGGCTTTGATATTGGGTTCGAGTATGAAATAAAAGTAGCTAAAATAAGTGATGATGGCTAGGGCAGTGGCAACAGCGATGGATAAGAATGCCAAACCCATCTGTCCGAAATTCAAGTGATAGAGACCAATATAAACCAATGGGAACACTTCGAAGAAGGAGTAGTAGATTCCGTAGACCAAAGAGGTACATACTGCCGCAAACATGATAGCTGGATCTTGAATGAGAATCTGCATCGGTTTCCATACAGCATCATTGGCAACTTCTCTGACTGTTAACTTTGATTGGACAACCTCGCTCTGACTTCTCAGCCGTGGATTCCCAGTGAGATTTCGAAGCCTTCGGGCCCGGCGTGGTAGGATGTTCGGCGTCGACGTCTGCGGCAAGCAGAAGAAAAGGAGCAGGAATACCGGGCCCGAGACCCAAAGGATCTCCCACAAAGACCATCGCCAATTCTCCGGCGGAACACTGAAACCAGACACAAGCGGTCCGAGGGCAGGGCCAGATGTGGCAGCGGCAGCCCAGAAGGTCATCAGATACGGAAGTTTGAGTAGCGAGTACTAGTACATGTCACCCATGCTCGCGCCTCCGGTTGCGAGACACGGGCTTCCAAAATAGCTTGAAGAAATCTGAGGACTAGAAGACCCAGAAAATTGTTGACGAGGGCGGTTGGTACTAGTACGCGTAGGATGACGAAGATGGCGGAGGTTACGAGATACGGCGGGTTGCGGCCAATGGTGGGCTACACGTAAATCCGTCAATCTTGGTCCCATACAAGTGGTACTATAGAACTGGATAAATACAATCTCGCTCATAGGAGACCACAAAAGAGGTCCTATGCCGTAGCCAAGAATGTATAGTGCGAGCCCTAGAGATGCTGCTGTGGGACCGACCCCAAAGGCTCCCATTACTCCTGGTTTGGATGGTGTATAGATTGAGGATGCGAGATAGACTGCAAATGTATAGAAGCTACAAGCAAGTCAGTACAGGGGCTGGCTCTTGGCAGGTGAGAATTTGAAGGCATACCATATCTGCATAGCGACAAATGCTTTCTTCTTGCTCGACCAATTCTGCGGATTAGCAGGATCGTCTGATGAGTACCAGTCGACAAAAACAGCTCCATCTTTTGATACTGACGGTACAATAGTATGCTTTTCCCCAGTCAAATGGGAGTTGTGGAACGCTCCTTCTAAGTCTAAACGGTCTTCCGCCTCTATTTCCTCACCAGTCCCAAGAGGTGGTGGATTCGCACCTCGTGAAGATTGTCCGTCTCCGCGAGGGGCCGCAAAGCTGCCCGAGGCAGAATATCCAGGTGGCAACTCGAAACCTGTGCGCCCTTCGGGTACTGGAGTACTTTGTTGCCTGTTAAAAATCGGACAGCTTGCCCGAAAATCGTTTCGCGAAACAGTTCGCTCATGTTGAGGTCTGTATGTCAAGCTGAGAAGATCAGAGAATAGAATGGGTGTGTTGTGAGGAGAAGGTAATGGAATGTGTATTACTCGAGGCTACAGCCCGGAGTAATATAAGAGATAGCCTCCAGGTTTGTAGATATGCATATGACACCGAGTGGGGAGAGTGCAAGGTAAGCAGCAACGTCGAAGCCGCGAGATACTGATTTTTACAGACAGAAAGCAAAGTCTAAACGGTGGAGAAAGGGTTCGAGAGGGAATATTTTAGACTCCGACTAAGCTTGAAAGGAGAAAAGGCAAATTGCTTTACTTTCGAGAGTCGATTTTGCGTCAGCATCACCTTGATAAAGGAATTCAAATTCAAAGGAAAAACCGATTTTGAAGAGAATGGAAGAAGGAACGTTAAATGGATGAGTATTTTGCTATCAAAGCAAGAAAGGGAGGCGCATATCGAATCCTTTTGAGACGGAGTTCCTGCGGAGACTTGTACACAATAGGGCTAGACTCCGCCAGGAATGGATTACACATCATGGACAAACAACAGAAGAGGACAACTGGAAGAGATCACATACGTTCCAAACATCTGGTCTTAGATTCACCTACGCCCGTATCTTATTCATGTCGATGATACTGGCGCCGCCCTCCCATCGCAGATCTTGTGTCACTTGCGCCACTGCGAAACGGCGTTGTGATCTGCGATTGCCGCAATGCTCTCGGTGCTTGACCAGGGCCACTGACTGCTCGTATTCCAATGAACCACTGTCCTCACCCTCGCTGACGACGCCAATGAACCCGCCAGCCACACAATTATCTGGGGCTCACAGTGGGGATAGCAGGGCCTACCTTGTCACCAACGTCAGAAGCTATCCGGCCATGTTCGTGTTTTAAGGCAGGACACCGTTCATTCATTCACGCTTGTGTCATGGTGCCTTGCCGAAGATGATGCAAAACGCTTTCGCCATTTGTGCGCTTAATTTGACGATGACCGACACCGACAAGCTCGCTGTGTTCCACATTATGGAAGCAAAAGTGGCAGAGCTGATTCACAAGAGTAACGAAGCAACGTGGCCAATCGCAGAGAATTTGGCAGGCGTTCAAGCTTTGATACTGGTACATATCATCCAGCTCTTTGACGGGGACATACGGCAAAGGGCTCTTGCTGAGCAGAATGAGGTCATTCTTGTGGACTGACCAGCTTCACATGCGAACGAAGATTGAGCTGGTCGCGTCCAATTCGCCCGTCTGGCCATCATGGATCTTCGCTGAGAGTCTCCGCCGCACCATTCTTATGTCGCACCTATTCCGAGGGCTTTATTCGTGTCTCAAGCTGGGCTTTTGTAATAACGTTGTGTCTTTGACACCGTTGTTATTCACTGCACGAGCATCGCAATGGGACAATCCAGTGGGAAACACATTGAAGTGCGTCGACCAATCTCAGTCACCACCGGTGGTGTCGTACTATGATTTCGTGCTGATGTCAGACAAGAGGCGGCCTGTCCAAGCCGAAGCATTCGAGCGGCTCCTCCTGGTCGCGTGTAAGGGAGAAGAATGCATTGACATCTTGGAACCTGATATGCTCTTCCAAGAAGTGAACAGATAGCCTGTACGTAATTCAAACCAACAAGCCGCTGGTTTACCAAGGTTTCGTAGCAGTACTTACGAATAGAATTGTTGCCGTCGCGTCCAGCATTCAACTTTGGGTAAGGAACTTTGAGAATATGTCTAAGCTTTGTCGGATGAGCAGACGAGCAGATCATTCAAGGACGCTTGTGGTGAGCGCTGGATCTCATGAACCTCGTAGTTGATCCTCTAGAGTTAGACGTCGAATGACGGAACGGCGGACCACAAGATTTGATTGATTGATTACATCATACTACCCTGAAGTCTTGCCCTAGTGGCCGACTATGCGAGTTACGTAATCTATCTGATCCTTTCGGCCAATCATATGATCTCAAATAAATGAGGCTATACAAGTCACCGTCATGGTTCTGCGTCTTAAGTACTTGATCCTTGAGAAGGGGTACACCCTATATCGCTAAGGCCCTCTCGTCTTAATTGTATTCTTCTTTTTAACCGCTCACTCTAGTAAATCCTTATTATTAATTCTTATTAAGAACTTAATATTACTTAATAAGTCTAATACTTCTTATAAAGTCCGCCGCTATAGAGGCGTAGTATAATTTTATTAGTATATCCTTATAAGTAATAACTCTCTCTTTTATCTTTCTTCTTTCTTTAATCTACTATATTCCTCGCTTCTTACTAAATAACCTATATATTAGAGAATAAATCCGTATATCGAATAATGATATTAGTGGTATTATATGAATAAAATATTAACTATAAAGATTACTAAGTAATATATATATCGAAGTTATTAAAGTACTAAGTCGTTAAGAAGCTAGCTCGAATAAAGCCTAGCGTAAGTCTAAAGAAGAAATGTCGATTAAAATTATAATATTAAAATTAAACTTTCGTATAACGCTTATACTATATTATTAAGCTATAGAAAGTAGATATATATATTTAAAGTACTTAATAAGACTAGTATCTCTTTAATTAACTTTAGAAAACGCTTATACTTCTATAACTATATCGAATAAAATTAGCTAGCCTTAATGAAATTATAATAACTACGATTTTAAGAAGCACGTATTTATACTAAAGTTATTAATAAATATTATATTAAAAATAATAGATAAAGACTAGAAATTACTAATAAATAAAGTAGCTACTATCTTTAGAGCGGCGATAGTATTTATAAAAAGAATAAATAATAAATTTAAAATCTAAATAGTCTTAGACGAAGTATATAAACTAATTATTAACTTAAATAATCGAGATAGCAATATAAAGAAAAAGATTATATATATTAAATATTAGATAATTAGTTTAGAAAGTAATATATCGACGACTAGCTATATTAGCGTACTAAATTAATTCTTAATATTCTCTTTTATTATTAAAGAAATTTCTATTATATTATTAATAATATCGAAATAAAATTAAGTATTATATAATAAGCTAAACGAGATTATTATAAAGCTATAAGACGAGATAATAAGTAAAGTATTAAAGAAGAAGATATCGAGCGAGATAATTACGATGATTAATAGATATATAAAAAATATAAATATTATAAGAAAATCTATTAGAACGATTAGAAGGCTAGCGAGTAGCGATATATATATTATAACTATAAATAAGAAGAAGGCGAATAAACTAAGAAAAAGTAAGAATTAAACTTTAAAGATAAGTAATAGTATAAGAGTAATTATTAAAATATATAGTCTTCTACTTTATAAAGTAAGAATTAATATATTCGATATTAAAGATATAACTATAATAATTAAAAGGGTTTAGAATAAAAATATTAATACGCTAAGTCTCGATATAGTATAACTAGACTAATTTAACGCGAATAAAAAGAGTTATAATAAGAGTTTATTAATTATTAAATTAGTATCTTTAGAGAAAGAAAATAGAGTACTAGAAGAAGGCTTAGTTATCGATTTAAAACTATATAGCTATTACGTCTATAATAAGTAATATAAATTAAAATAATACTTCGTATATTAAAAATACGATTATCTATCGACTATATACTCTAAAAAGAATTACTTAATATACGAGAAATGCTTAGAAGAATATTATTATAAAGATTACACGGCTAATACTCGTAAATATTCGATTTATAAGAGATTATATAAGGCTTAGAATAAGATATATATAGTAAAGAAGAGAGAGATAGCGAGAATAAGAATGGTGAGATAATAGACTTCTTTACGATTTATAATAACGAAGAAGATATCGACTAGCTATTAAATAAGCGATTAATTAAGTAATTACTTTTAGAATATATTTAATTATAAGCGAAACGAGGAATTTTTTTTAAGGCTAGTATTTATACGCGGTGAGTTAATAGATAAAGATAGAATAATTAATAGAAGAGAAATTAGAGCGCCGAACCTCGAAAGAATTATTATATCGAATCTTTAGTCGAGTAGAAGAAGATATACTTTCACATTATTAATAAAAGTCTTATTTAGAAATAAATCGCTTTTTAAAGTAGTAGATAAAGTTAAATAATATAAAAATAATATAGTAATAAGGAAAATTAATAATCTCGAGGATAATAAATAGTCTCTAAGTTAAAAGAGTAGTAATAAGAGAATTACAGTCTTTATTAATAGAAATAAAAAGAGATATATTTAATTTATCGATAATTAAGAAAAAGAGAATACTTAGAAAGAAGATATAGACTCTATAAATTAAACGAAGCGAGTAAGTAATATTAATAATAATATTAAGAAATAATAGTATATCTTAGTTAGTTATTAATACTATAATATAATATAAAAAAATCTAAAATAATTATAATAGAACTCTTCGATAATAAAAAGATTTATAATATCGATATAGTAGTAATTTAGAAACTCTAGAGAAATACTAATATAAATATATTATATTATTCTCTAAAGAATAGATTTAACTTAATCTACTCCTATTATAATAATATATAAATATACTTTTATATTAATAAGAGAATATTATTAAAGTAATAATATCTATTATATTATTTATCGAACCTCTATACTCTTAATATTAAGTTTAAAAATAATAGAATTATATATATATATAATATTTATAACCTTAACGATTAATAAATAAACGAACTTAACGAATTATATAAGATACTTATAAAGTCTAAGAATAACGAATAAATTATATTAAGCGATTTTAATCTATATTATATAATATAAAGAAAATCGAATACTTATATCGATAAGAGAGCGAAAGAACTAATACTTATAGCGAAAGAATTTATTATAAAATAAGTATTACTAATAGAAACGATAATATATAAAGAAAACTATTAAATAATAATAGATTTACTATTCGCTACTTTAGTATTAATAATAAATATTATTAACTATAATATCGAAAACGACTTTAAAAGCGAATTTAATTATCTTTTAATTCTTATAAAGCTTAAGCTAGTTATAATAGAGTTAATATTAATAATACGCTAAAACTTTAATAAACTAAATATCGAGGTTTTAAGAGAGATACTCGTTTAAGTTATAGTATCGAAAGAGTATTTAGCTAATCTTTTAAGAAATAATAAAAATCTTATTAATAACGATATCGATTATTAAGTAATAGCTATTATTAACTCTATTTAAGCGATTATAAAAAAGTCTACTTCGATTATTAAATTATTATTATAATCTAAATTAAGATTTATATTAGAATATAAAAAAGTATAAAAATATTATAAATTACTAAAAAGAAGTTAAAGAATAACGCTCTCGAAGAAAGTATAAGATAAATATAAAGTTATTAAGAACTTTAAAAATAATCTAATTAAGAGAATTATTAGAAAGGCGTTTAGAGAGTTTATAGTAAAGACGTATAAGTCGTTATAAATAATATAAAAAAAGATTAAGTAGATTAGAAAATAACTTATAATATAGATATATTTTTCTTCGCTATTTAATAAAGATAAATAAGAATATAATAAACTAGATTCGAAGGTAGATCTTCTTATAAAAACGTTCTTTCTATTATTAATATAGATAAAGTTAAATAATATTAGCGTCGATATAATATATCTATAAGTTTATCTAATAAAAATAATTATTATAAATAAGATAAGAAAGGCTATAACGCAGATATCGTTAAAGAGAGTATTAAGAAAAGACGCGATCTCTAATCTAATTCTTAAGAAGATTCTAAAGTTATTACTTTTTTATCTATATAGAATATTTAATATATATATAACGAACGACTACTATCTAGAGCACTTTAGAATATTAATAATAATTATTCTTTCGAAGTTAAATAAGAATTACTCGATTTCTAAAGAATATTAATTAATAGCTCTACTTAACATTATAGAAAAGATAATAAAGTTTATTCTTACTAGAAGAATAGCGTATCTTACGAAGATATATGGACTTCTATTAATCATATATATAGAAGATCATAGATTACGATTATGTGAATACGATATCTACTATCTTCTAGAAAGAATATATTAGATCTAGAACTCTAATAAAGTAGCCACGATGTTATTACTAGATATCTCAAATATATATAATAAAGTCTCTTATCCTCGACTACTTTATAATCTCTAAAAGTAAAAAATCGATATAAGAGTAGTTAATTAAGTAGAATCGTTCTTATCTAATAGAATAATAGTATTAAAAATAAGCGAATACTCTATATTAAAGACTCTTATAGTAATTAAAATTCCTTAAGAATTATCGCTATCGCTTATACTTTATCTCTTCTATAACTTAGATCTTATTAATAAATATAATAATCGCGTTAATTTAGAAATAGTAGTTATCGACTTCGTAGACGATATAGACCTTCTAATAATAAGAGACTTTATCGAGAAAAACTATAATATACTTCGTAAAATCTATAACGAAGTTTATATAAAGTGAGTGTTATAATATAAATCGAAGTTTAATTTTAATAAATATTAATTATTATATTTTAGTAGAAAATAGAGATTTAGTTTAAACTATCTTCTATAATTTAATAAGAGATAATATATTAAGATAAGACGCTTTATTCGCTATCTAGAAGTCGAAATTAACTTTAAACTTTTATAGAGTTATTATAATAAGAAGATTTAATCTAAAGCTATTAAAAGTATTAATATATTAATAAGAATTATTAAATCGATATAGAATAGTAATTATAAGAGTATAAGATAGCTCTATTAGATGATAATTATCTTATAAATAATATATTACTATTTAATATAATATTAGCTCGAAAATATTACTAGCTATAATAAAATTTATCTCTTATTACTATAAAGAATTTAATCTTAGATAAAAAAAAAGATAATTAAGATATTTAAGATTATATTTATTTTAGTACTTAATATAAAAGTATATCTTCTATTAATTAAATAATAGCTAGATAAAATTATCTTAAAAGCTATTTTATAAATCGCTATTAGTCTAATATATAGCGAGATTATTAAGTTATATTTTAAGCGATAAAAATTTAAAAGAAAATCTAAGAAGAATAGAAAACTAAGTTTATTAAAGCGATATATTAATAGATTTAAAGAATAATATAACGATATTAATAAGATTAAGAAATTATACTCTTTTAACGCCGCTCTTAATTAAGAGTCTTTTAAAATAATAATTTATAAGATTAAGAAAGTCGCTAAAGAACTAATTAAAAGATCGATTAATAAAAGATATATAATAATATATATAGACGATAGTAAGATTAATAAAAAGATAAGAGTATTAACTATATCGTTAGATATTAATTTTACTTTTTAATATCTATTTAAGCTTAAGCGATTAATATATAATATATTTAATAAAGTTATATAATATTCTTTAAGCTCTAACTATAATAGTTATATATTAAATAAAATTATAACTTAATAGAGTTATAGTAAATATAAATAATTAAATATTAATTTAAACTATTAAAGACTTAGATAAATATTTAAAATAGATCTATATAATATAGATAATATAGATTATTAATTCGCTAAGATATCTCGAAATAGTAATAGAATTATACTAGATCTTAATATATATTAATATTAATAATAATAAATAAATAGATAGAGAGGCGAAGAAGGCTATTAGCTAGCGAGAGCGAGTAATTTATAATAAAAGAGTAAAGGTAAATATTAACGAAATAGCTTAATTATTAATTATATAGATAAGAATAATATCGATAATTAAGATAGCTATTAGAGACTACGCGATAAAATAATAAACTATTAAATAGATTAATAAGAAGTAAGATAATATTCTTAGAAGAATCTAATTAATATCGTCGAAATAAATATAACTTTTATATTCGAGAGTTAAGCGCGTTAAGACGTCGCTAATAATATAAATAAAAACTAAGAAAATAGATCTTAAGGTCTTTCTTTATAATCGATAGATATCGAATATAGAGAATAAAGAATATAAGTGTAAAGCGAAGTAGATGACTCGATATATTCTTTACGAATATAGGCTATTTAGTAAGAAGCGAGGAATATAATAAGCTAAAGAAAGAAGAAAGGTGAAAGAGAGGGTTATTACTTATAAGGATATGCTAATAAAATTACGCTACGCCTCTATAACGACGAACTTTATAAGAAGTATTAGACTTATTAAATAATATTAAGCCCTTAATAAGAATTAATAATAAGGATTTACTAGGGTAAGCGGTTAAAAAGAAGAATATAGTTAAGACGGGAGGGCCTTAGCGATATAGAGTATACCCCTTTTTAAGAATTAAGGATAGTAAGATGTAGAATCATGACGGTAACTTATATAGCCTCATTTATTTGAGACTATATGATTGGCCGAAAGGATCAGATAGATTACGTAACTCGCATAGTCGGCTACTAGGGTAAGACTTCAGGGTAGTATGATGTAATCAATCAATCAATCAATCAAACCATGACATTACCCCCCCTCAAATGGCTATGTCCCTATGGTCCAAATCATGGCGACGGCGAGGTGGCAACAGCGAGACGATCGTCATGATCCATGGTGCACTGGCCTTTATGGCCTGAAGCATATTTGCTACCCCCTGAAACAACAACTTTGAACTTTTTCTCGCAGACACTCTCAGTGTCCGACCGTGGCATTGAGCCAAATCTCATGTAGCAGGCCTGCGGACGCAGGCAATAGGGGGTATCAATGTGGGGCAATAGCCCGGGAAGGTGCTTGAAGTAATGGTGTGGGGTGCTGAGTGGTGGTGTGGTGGATTCGTGGTTTTGGCGCATTGCCGAAAAAAAGCGAAAAATCGAAATCGAATGAGGCCAATTCGTTCAAAAACGCAAAGTCCGATGATTTGCCGAATCGAAACTGATTTGAATGCGCTAGCCGCATGCGGCTAGGCGGAACGGTTGTTCATCCACATCGGAATCCAGAGGCTCTGCTGGAGTGACCGTTTCTTCTTTGATAGTCAAGGCCTGAATTTTGGCCTGCAATTCCGTGTTCGTAGCAGTGAGAGTCTTTGCATTGGAACGATGAAGGTCCCGTGACTCTCGAAGTCGTGTTACGGTTGTGTTGAGATTCTGAATAGTAGTGTTGAGGCCACGAATCTGGGCCTGGTAATGCTAAATCGTCAATGACGATTCAGGACGGGTTTCTTCTTGATCCGAGTCCATAACGGATCAGGTGGAGATCTCTCCACTGATGCAGGCAGGTAACAGGTAAGGCAAGCGAGAGATAGTCGAAATATCTCCCCGCAGAGGCAGGGTAGGCAGGCAGGGAATCTCTCCACTGATGCAGGCAGGTAACAGGTAAGGCAAGCGAGAGATAGTCGAAATATCTCCCCGCAGAGGCAGGGTAGGCAGGCAGGCAGGGAATCGTTCGAATATCTCCTCCACAACAAGGCAATTGAGTAGTCGATATTCGAGAGATCCCCGCAGAGGCAAGCGAGAGATAGTCGAAATATCTCCCCGCAGAGGCAGGGTAGGCAGGCAGGCAGGGAATCGTCCGAATATCTCCTCCACAACAAGGCAATTGAGTAGTCGATATTCGAGAGATCCCCGCAGAGGCAGGGCAGGCAGGCAGGCAGGCAGGTAGGCAGGCAGGGAATCGTCCGGATATCTCCTCCACAACAAGGCGATTGAGTAGTCGATATTCGAGAGATCCCCGCAGAGGCAGGGCAGGCAGGCAGGCAGGCAGGTAGGGAATCGTCCGGATATCTCCTCCACAACAAGGCGATTGAGTAGTCGATATTCGAGAGATCTCCGCAGGGCAGGGCAGGCAGGCAGGCAGGCAGGTAGGGAATCGTCCGGATATCTCCTCCACAACAAGGCGATTGAGTAGTCGATATTCGAGAGATCTCCGCAGGGCAGGGCAGGCAGGCAGGCAGGCAGGTAGGGAATCGTCCGGATATCTCCTCCACAACAAGGCGATTGAGTAGTCGATATTCGAGAGATCTCCGCAGGGCAGGGCAGGTAGGCAGGCAGGAGCAGGCAGGCAACAATAGCTTAGCTCACGGCTATGTTGGATAGTTAATATTATGTCAGGGAATGAACCGTGTATCGAATAATGATATTAGTGGTGTCATATGAATGGAATATTAACTATGAAGGTTGCTAAGTAACATGTGTGCCGAAGTCATCAGAGTGCCAAGCCGCCAAGGAGCTAGCCCGAATGGAGCCTAGCGCAAGTCTGGAGAAGGAATGCCGGTTGAAACCATGATACTATATTTGTAAAGAATATATCGAGCCGTCTACTTCGCTTTATACTCGTATTCTTTATTCTCTATATTTGATATCTATTAATTATAAAGAAAGGCCTTAAGATCTATTTTCTCGATTTTTATTTGCGTTATTAGCGACGTCTTAGCGCGCTTAACTCTCGAATATAGAAGTTATATTTATTTCGACGGTGTTAATTAGATTCTTTTAAGAATACCGCCTCGCTTCTTATTAGCCTATTTGATAGTTTATTATTTTATCGCGTAATTTCTAATAGCTATCTTAATTGTTGATATTTGTTAGCAACTCAGCTAAAAAAGCTGGTTCCGGGGGGTGTCTGCGCTTGACTGTCAGACACCCCTATTTGGACTTAAATACCTGCCCGCAGAGGCCCCGTAGGGCCCCCGTCCGGGGTTTACTCCCCCGAAGACTTCTAAATGCCCGCCATTGCGGGACTTGAAATTGCCACTGGGGTTTCTGCCCACGGGGCTACCAAGTGAAAGGCCTTTGGCCCGCCTTCGCACCGGTATAATGTGGGAATGGGGCTGTATTCCGGGCCTGTAGCCCCGCCTTAGCGCACACAAATCAAATTCAGGCCTGTTTTGGCCAGCCTCGGGGTTTCTTTCCCGGGCGTCTGCTTTTGGGCTTTTTGCCCTGGGGCGTTCTGCCCGAAATGTCCTCAATGGAATGGGGCGTCCTGCCCGAAAATCTCATTTGTATAGGGCGTCCTGCCCGAAAGTATTCGGCTTCGGGGCCCGCCTTCGCCGTGACTATTACCCGAGCGACCCTCTGAAAAAATCTAATTTCTGATTTTTGATGGGGGATCCAAGCGTCCTCGAACCCCCGACCCTCTGTTTTTCAATGACTAAGCGTGTCACCCCCGGCAATGGCTAGTGTCGCTCCGGGGTGACTAGCCAGATTCTTTAGACTGTCACCGACCCGGAAACAAAGCGCAGACACTATTGTTAGCAACTCAGCTAAAAAAGCTGGTTCCGGGGGTGTCTACGCTTGACAGTCAGACACCCCTATTTGGACTTAAATACCTGCCCGCAGAGGCCCCGTAGGGCCCCCGTGAGGAACGGTTTCTAACAATATTATTCTTATCTATATAATTAATAATTAAGCTATTTCGTTAATATTTATCTCTACTCTTTTATTATAAACTACTCACTCTCGCTAATTAATAATCTTCTTTATCTTTCTATTCATCTATTTATTACTATTAATATCGATATATATCGAGATCTAATATAATTCTATTACTATCTCGAGATATCTTAGCGAATTAATAATCTATACTATTTATATTATATAGATCTATCTTAAATACTTACTTAAGTCTTCGATAATTTAAATTAATATTTAATTATTTATATTTACTATAACTCTATTAAATTATAATTTTATTTAATATATAGCTATTATAGTTAGAGCTTAAAGAATATTATATAACTTTATTAAATATATTATATATTAATCGCTTAAATTTAAATAAATATTAAAAGTAAAATTAATATCTAATAATATAGTTAAAGCTCTTATCTTTTTATTAATCTCGCTATTATCTATATATATTATTATATAACTCTTATTAATTAATCTTTTAACTAATTCTTTAGCGACTTTTTAATCTTATAAATTATTATTTTAAGAGACTCTTAATTAAAGACGACGCTAAAAGAACGTAGTTTCTTAATCTTATTAATATCGCTATATTATTCTTTAAATCTATTAATATATCGCTTTAGTAAACTTAGTTTTCTATTCTTTTTAAGTTTTCTTTTAAATTTCTATCGCTCAAATTATAGCTTAATAATCTCGCTATATATTAAATTAGTAATAATTTATAAGATAACTTTTAAAATAATCTTATCTAGCTATTATTTAATTAATAGAAAATATACTTTTATATTAAGTATTAGAATAAATATAATCTTAAATATTTTAATTATCTTTCTCTCTATTTAAGATTAAATTCTTTATAATAATAAGAGATAAATTTTATTATAATTAATAATATTTTTAAGCTAATATTATATTAAGTAGTAGTATATTATTTATAAAATAATTATCGTCTAATAAAGCTATCTTATACTCTTATAATTATTATTTTATATCGATTTAATAATTTTTACTAGTATATTAATACTTTTAATAGCTTTAAATTAAATCTTTTTATTATAATAGCTCTATAGAAGTTTAAAGTTAATTTTAACTTCTAGATAGTAAATAAAGCGTCTTATCTTAATATATTATCTCTTATTAAATTATAGAGAATAATTTAAACTAAATTTTTATTTTCTACTAAGATATAGTAGTTAATATTTATTAGAATTAAACTTTAATTTATATTATAACGCCTACTTTATATAAACTTTATCGTAGATTTTATAAAGAGTATTATAGTTTTTCTCGATAGAGTCTCTTATTATTAGAAGGTTTATATCGTCTATAAAGTTAATAACTATTATTTCTAAGTCGACGTAATTATTATATTTATCGATAAGATTTAAATTATAAAAGAGATAAAGTATAGACGATAGCGATGATTTTTAAAGAATTTCGATTATTATAAAAGTCTTTAATATAGAGTATTTACTTATTTTTAGTATTATTATTCTATTAAATAAGAATAATTCTATTTAATTAACTACTCTTATATTAATTTTTCGCTTTCGAAGATTATAGAGTAGTTGAGAATAAGAGACTTTATTATATATATCTAAAACGTCTAATAATAATATTATAGTTACTTTATTAGAGTTTTAGACTTAATATATTCTTTCTATTACGAGCGTATCCTTAATATATTACTTAGCCCTATGGCTAGCGGGCCTTGGCGGAGGTATCCCCTACTATATTATATCTCCTTCCCACATACATAGTTCGATAGCCTTATTATTCTAGTTCTACCTCACCCATATTAATATCGTATCTATGCTGGTCCTAACATTATAATAAGGCTCCTTCGTATACCCGGCGAAGAGAAACTTAAACGGATACACTCGAGGATAGTAGAGTCACTAAACAGCTATCAAATATTTCACTTTCTGCTCGGAGCAAGCGACCGAGTCTAATAAAGAAAACGCTGGGTATTTCTATTATATAGAAGCCCTATCACATATATAAATCACAAACCACCTATATCATTCGAAAGAACCTATATTAAATAACCTACACCATCAACGGTAACCTAATCCATCAAAAAACGACTCCCCTACATCGAATACAAGAAATCCTTCTCCGCTCCGCATCGATCTCTCCGCTCCGTTCTTACCTACATTCAACACATCATGAATTCTTTAAATCCCCCTACATCGAATACAAATCACAAACGAACTCCAGAGATCTCTCCGCTCCATCTTTACCTACATTCAATACATCAACAAACAAACACCCCCACACTCACAGTGAGCCTGCTACAATGGCAGCAAACGTACGACCTCTTCACTGAGCATGTCGACAACACACACAGTGAGCCTGCTACAAGGGCAGCAAACGTACGACCTCTTCACTGAGCATGTCGGCAACACACATAGTGAGCCTGCTACCAAATGGCATTCACCACATTCAATTCTTTCCCTACCTCTCTACCAAACCTACGAATCGACAAGCGCGGCTGAGTTGAGACAAAGGATGGAATGGAGGATGGATTTTTGATGGCAAGAGCATGGGAGACACAGGGCAAATCTACAGTGAAGCTCCCAGGCCAGGCTGCCAACAGGTGTTGGAGAATGACACATGCATGCGTTGGATTTTCTTCAGTTCTACCGATGGACTTGATGGCAAGAGCATGGGAGACACAGGGCAAATCTACAGTGAAGCTCCCAGGCCAGGCTGCCAGTAGGTGTTGAAGGCGAAAAAAGTGGAGGACTATGGCAAGCAGACTGGGCAAGGAGAAGAATTCGGAGAATCTTGCTGGCACGCAGAAGATATGACCAATATCTCCAGGATCTCTGAAGGACATGGCAGGCATGGCAGGCATGGCAGGCATGGAACAGTCAAGACCAGCATGCGATCCGGCAAAACCTCGGACATGGTGTTTTTGAACGAATTGAAACCATCCGATGTTTGACTGCTACACCTTGGCAAATCCTCTCCGGTCGAGGTCTGCAGGGACTATGGATGTTTGGAGATATAAGGCAAGCAATGGGCCTGCATCTCCGGTCTACCAGCCATGGGGGCCATGGCTATTTGAGAGGGGGGGGTAGTGTTACGAGCGTACCCTTGACACACCACTCAGCCCTATGGCTAGCGGGCCTTGGCGGAGGCATCCCCTACTATATCATGCCTCCTTCCCACATACATAGTTCGGTAGCCTTATTATCCTAGTTCTACCTCACCCATACTGGTATCGCACCTATGCTAGTCCTGACACTTTCTAGAAGATAGTAAATATCGTATTTATATAATTATAATCTACGGCCTCTCATATATATAGTCGATAGAAATTTATATATTTCTATAAGATATACTATTTTTCTAATAATAATCTACGTCGCGGTGAAATATCCGCCCTTTCCTACTTTCAGGCCAAGCGCGGCCCTTTTGGGTTTAGTGTCGCCTCTTTAGGCAAGGTGCCCGGCATTACCTCACCCGCCGCTTTCTCTAAGATATAAAGATCTATAGCGCTCGCTATTTTCTCACTTCCTTTATCTTTCTTCCACATCTCTCTATCGTTTATTTACTTCTTCTCGTATTATAAGGTCCTACGTCAATTTCTTTAGCTGCCTAGCTGGCTTTTATCGATTATCGCCAATCGTTATACTTTAATCTTTATATAAGACGTTTTACTAACCTTTCCCTTTAAGGCCACTTTGCTATACCTCTCTTACCCTCGCTATCTTCTAGTTTACTTACTTTCGAAGCTAGCTATAAAAGCGAACTATCTTATTCGCTATTTCATATCTTATCGCCCGCGCTGTAGCTTAGCTTAGCTCCCAACGAACGAAGATAATTTCTTTTTCGTCCATATTGAAGCGCCTCGTCGCTCGGATCTACCGGTCTAGATCTTTCTACCTCGACCTTTCCGTACTAGACACTATTTTACTACCGCTTAGCTGATCTACGACTCTACGACAATATTGATAGGAAATTTTAGCTTGCGACGAGCATTACAGGGCGAAGCAACTATTTAGCCCGAAGACTACTGCCATACAACTAATAAAAGAAATACCTCCCCACACGTCTATCTGGCTACGTAAATAGAGGATCGCCCCTCAGCTGTGATTAGGTAATATAGTATCAAGGGGGCTGAGCATGAAGTCGAGCAGCGGCGGCGAGCCAAAACTAAGGAATGGAATCTTCTCTCCTTGATCGACAGTGCTATTTCCGTGTTTGCCTGACCGCACTAATTAGATTTTCATATTTATCTCGTTTTAATGATATGGCTTTAAGACGGTAATCTCGCTTTTCGCTGTGGATCGGAGAGGATATAGTGTCTCTAATCTATTACAGAAGTTATAGCACGTAAGGTCTAGACAGCTGTAGCTGACGTGGCTCGATAATTGTATATCTTCGAGGGGCGCAGTGAAGACCCGGCTAAGATGGGATATAGATTGAATACGAGGTAATAAGGGTCGGGAGACTGCGCTAGCACGTGCCGTAGGGTGTGAGTCATATGAATGGAGACTGAGAGATCGGCGATTGAAGCTGTTGGAGAGGAGGTGCGAGAATGGTGGCGAAGGCTTTGACAAGATTTATGCCTGCAAGGAGCCCAAAGTAGCAATGTCTAGTTGGCGCTAGCGTAATCGAATAACGCCCGGTTTATTATAACACTCCACAGAGCTTTGCCAAAAGGGTCCTCATGCCACCCCACCAAATCGAAGCCTTTCTGGAACAACAAAAACCTACAATTGTGTAGTATGCTGGCATTGCATTGCATTGCAGATGGCAAATAATAGAACAGTGAAAGACTCCGTGCGAATACGGATGCGTTTAGAAGAAGCTCTAAAATGTATTATCACAGTGAGGCCTGATCGTTGTTTCTCCATTTCAGTTGGTGCAGGCTGTTCAAATGATTGCTGACCACCCTCGGTCTAATTAATTCATTAAACATCAAGCACGTTCGGAGTCTCCCTGTCCACGACCCGCGACTCGTGATCACATAATGTCGGCAGAGTCTTTGCCATTGATCTACACAGGTGTGGTGGGCACGGGAGAATTTCCATTCGCCAAGTATCTGCAGGTCTGATGCAGCTAGGTAATCAAATCTCTTTTTAGATGTGGCTGGAAGCTGATACGGCATTATGACACCCATTGAAGCCTATAGATGAGGCTATGAGCTCATAACCAATAGGGAATTGACTCTTGGTAGCGATGAGCGTCGACGTCCAGTACGCGAACACGTCTCGTTTTAGACCTGCGGCACCTTCTGCCCCCACGCCTGCAGGCCAAATCAGCCTTGTCTATAGTACATGAGCTTTGCAGCCCGCATCTCAGCCTCATTACAGCCCCCATAGACGTCTGCATATCTCATGCCTGCCATTCAGAGCCTTGCGGAGTCTGCTCTCAGTCCTGTTCTTTTCCACTAGGACCGGAGTGACCGTTTTAATCGAAAGGGTCTCCCTCTCCTTTCAGTCCTTTTCCCAACATCGCTTGGAGCCTTTCAAAACGCAATCATGTTCAAGACCAAGCGTAGTTCTCCCCTTGCTGGGCCGAAAGCAAGCGCTCTCTCCAAATGTACTCCGATACTTGTTATGCTGCCTCCTTTACTTCTTGCCGTAGCCTTAACAGCGCTTGACTCTCACGTTATTATCGGATCATGGCACGTCTATATAAGAGAGAATCTCTCCGCAGTCTCAGCAGCGAAACAGATTGTAGCTGGGGCAATGGGAGCCCTGCAGGCTTCTGCGGTATTAGCAATTCTCTTTAATTTCCCTACTCGCACGCGACTAGCTCATCCTACCAAAGCTGTCAAACTCGATACTCTTGGCCTACTGAGTGCTTTATCAGTACCTCGCATGGACTGGAATCTACCAAAAAACCATTGGCTGTTCGTCTTTATAGCTATCGGAGTTGGCCACGGACCCGCTGCCTTGTGGGCCAGCGCTATTACCCCCTTACCGACCACACATTCTGTGACTCGTGGCAGCATGATGGTTCCAAGCTTTCCAGAAGCCTCAGAAGATCATTGGGACCAATTCGGTCAGAATAGAACCTTCAACATAACAACTTGCACGGTTAAAAGGATGCCACAAACAGCATCTTTTGTGACCAACTGTCCTATTCCATACCGCCAAAATGCACTCATCAACACAGCGCGAGAGGCCACGGCTCCAGACATTAATCCACGAAACCATTCGAAGCTAGATAATCCGGTGTGGATTTATCAAGGGCGATCTTATGGTGCTGGCTCCTCTGTAGGAATAAGCCCCCCTCAGGATATTCCCGCGGATCTCCAGCTCAATAACTACTCTTTCGAAGAAATTGGCTACTATGCAAGCGTACAGTGCCATCATATTAGCCAACCGATAAATCTCACGCTTGAATATATGATGAATCAAGGATCACTTGGAGTATTCCGATTACAGGGCACTTTACCCAAATTCAAGAATTCGGCCCACGATCCGGTTATAGCTTGGTGTGGCAAAAGACCTGGCAAAGATATTTGTGACGATCCTAAGGGAGCTACAATGTTTGCATGGTTTGCAGCGACTAATGATCAGGCACAGCATGTGGTTGGTATCAAAGCAACCAGTTGGTACGAACATGACTTCGACAATATCCAATGCTCAGTCGAATTTGTTCCCACGGTATTCACAGTTTCCGTAGATGTCAGGGATCGATTGATAAACGTGACAGCAAACGATACAGCCACAACCGATCCTGATCCGACAGGTCTTCTTGTGAACAACACTGTTCTATCTTTAGAGTTTCTCTCTAAGATGAGCCCGTCTCTCTATGTCTCGGTTCTGGGAGACGCATTCTCGTACAATCTGAATACGACGACGGAAGCCTTTCCTGACATGGCTCGCCCTGACGCTGCGCTCAGAGCCACTGAAGCTTCATTCGAAGCAATCCTCGACGACATCCTCGGTATATATGGAAGCGGTCAGATATCTATAAACAACGACACAACGGTTAAGAGGATCCAAGGCAGTTTCGACTCATATCGTATTGGAAAGCCACTCGTGCATACCCTCACACTTCTATTGAACCTGCTCATAGTCTCGGGCATCTTGATTGAAGCTTTCAGGACAAGGTTTTGGCGCGACCTCCCGAAGTACGATATAATGGATCTTAAAAGTACTGTCACCGCGGCCTCTTTTGGAGGGAAGGACATCGCAAGGAAGATCCAGCAGCAAACCCCCAAGAAGTGGACCGCGGATCCGGGAGATCGAAAGCTGGGCGAAATCGAAGTTTGCCTGCGTCAAGACAAGATCAATGAACCCAGGATCATTCCCCATCATAACGGTCTGCTACAAGACGACGGTGACGGAGATGATATAGAGATGGATGGGCCGACTGCACCCTTCGAGCCGGACCCATATGAAGGTGCCCCTTCAGTGTGGACTCCGCTCGGTCTGCACGAAGAGTAGTCATCGAGATCATTGAACCTGTCATGAGTAGATGTCGTCGACTTGGTGCAGCTGGGATCAAAGTCATCGACGTCATGGAACACTGTTTGCGAAAGTTGGCTCCGAACATCGTGTTTTCGATAGATACAGGGGAGAGTATCAAGTTGCCGTATGTAGCACGATTTGCTTGCGATATCCATTGGCTGCAGGGAAATTTGATAGCCTTGGTAGTCCAGCTGTCGATTATATGGAGAAGGGGGAAAGCACCAAGAAATCCTGTACTAGCGTTTTGTGAGCTGTTGTCGTGTGCACAAAGCTTGCGAGTTCCTTGGCGGGAAGATTGAGAGAACACACCCCTGGCATCTATTTCTTGGCATTACTAAGAGCTAGTTATGCCGCAAACGACTAGTTTATATTAAAGTATAATCTACTTAAATTCTATATCTAATATTATTAAGTAGACTTATTTAATTAGATATTAGACCTAGCCTGTTAGGAGCGTACCAAGGGGGTAATGATTATGGTGGCTATGTAGACTAGGAGAATGAAGATAAGGAAGGAAGGTGGCCGAAGGCCACCTGGCAAGAAGAAGACCCCCCTGCCAAGGTACGCTAGTAGACCCATGCCAAGAGAGGCCATGGTACGCTCGTAACACTACCCCCCCTCTCAAATAGCTATGTCCGCATGGCTACCGCATACCGATCCATCTTCGTAGCGACGGTAACGTAGCGGTAACGGTAGCGGCAGCGAGCATTGGATCGCTAGCGATATGGTGAGGGAAAGCAAGCCCACCCAAGCGTTCCGCTCCGTTCCATTCCATACCCCAAGCTCTTGCCCAGCCGTGTAGAATCGAATAGAGGATGTTGAATCCTCATAGTGTAGGCCTCTTGTAGCAGGCTCGCTATGTTGTGGCCATTGTAGCAGGCTCACTGTGAGGTAGGCTGCCGTTCGCAGACTCACTGATTGCCGTGACAGCTGTTGCTGCAGCAGTGTCGCTGTCGTTGTCGGTGTTGAGTGCCATTGTAGCAGGCTCACTAGATACGTGACATGCCCGATGAAGGGGTCATTTTTGACGGAAGGGGGGGGTTGTTGTAGGCCTTCTCGGCCTGGGTGACCCTCTTGGTCTCGAGTAACTATGCCATTGTCCCCAGCAATGACGTCGCATCTCACACCGGCAATCCCCAGCAAGTACCGCATACCTTCAGCAAGTGCCTCACACCCCCGACAGATACCGCATACCCCCAGCAAACCCCAGCAATGACTCCGCTCGTCACGTCACCCCAGCAGATTCCGGCTATAGTTGAGACTTCTTTAGACTCGCTCCCAACGAGTGCAGTGAGTAGGTGGAACCGTTACGTTTGTCCCTCGCGGCTCCGGTACGAGGTGAATGGCTTGGCCCAATATCGTATGAGTGACGGATCTTCATTCTAATGTTAGGAGCGTACCAAGGGGGTAATGATTATGGTGGCTATGTAGACTAGGAGAATAAAGATAAGGAAGGAAGGTGGCCGAAGGCCACCTGGCAAGAAGAAGACCCCCTGCCAAGGTACGCTAGTAGACCCATGCCAAGAGAGGCTATGGTACGCTCGTAACATAGCCTAATAAAGATCTTAATAGAGTAGATAAAATCTTAAAAAAATAAAAAAAATATCTAATATCCTAATAATAGTTCTCTATTATTTAAATTATATATAAATAATATTTAACTTCTATAATATTAATCTATCTAATTTAAGATTAAAAATAATAGAGAATATATATAAATAGAACTCGATAGGAGAATAAGATAATAAAATTAATATAATAGATTTTTTACTAATAGAGCTATTAATTAGATATAAATAAGATATTATAAATACTATTATCTTTACTATTACTCTAAATATTTAATAATATAATTATTACGAGTGTGACAACTTCTATGGTCGTAAACATACGCTTAGCGACCTATTTGGACCTGGCGTGTCTTGGCAAAGTCACTGCGGCCCACAAATAGCTTTCACCACTGTATGTAGATTTGCTCCCTATCAATTGAATCCTCGTTACATACCACCATTGACTTGATCTGGTTGCAGTCCTAACATTATTCAATTAATCCGTCAATCGTACGATATCGATAATCTGTCGCAATAATGCCCACTGCTGAGTGATTCTACAACTCCAATCATTCTACCATTATTCGACAACACCGTTCAACCATTCCGCTCGTGGGCAGACGAGCTTAAAGAAACTCGCCTCGGGCGTGCGGCGCTCGGACTCGGCATATCCTAAGCAATACGGACTGCTGCCAGTAAGCCTAAGCCATACGACACTGCTGGGTATAGGAACGCTCGTATCTTCAGACGAGCTTAAAGAAACTGACAGGGGGTGTTACCGAGCACCAAGGCATATCCCAAGCAATACGGAGTGTCCTAGCAAAGCCCAAGCAATACGGTACTGCTAGAGTCGGAGTATGACTGCCGGGAGCAGAGGGGGTGTGGCCGGAGCCTGCCGTAAGACCTTGCGGGGCCGGAGTATGGCATACCTACATGTGACTGGGGTATACTAGTGAGCCTGCTACAATGGCACCGAGTGAGCCTGCTTCAATGGCATGGAACGAAGCATGGGCATGGCCGGAGCCTGCCGTAAGACCTCGCGGGGCTGGAGTATGGCATGACTCCGTGTGACGGAGTGAGCCTGCTTCAATGGCAAACGCGACTACGACCGACCTCTTTACTGAGCATGTCGGCAACTGCACGTCAAATAGTGAGCCTGCTACAACGGCAACCCTTCCAGAAAGTGAGCCTGCTACAATGGCAACCCTTCCACAAAGTGAGCCTGCTACCAAATGGCATATTCGATTCTTCATAATGCATTGATGGCAAGAGCTTGGGATTATCAGGGCAAATCTCCAGTGATACTCTCAGGGCAGGCTACCAGCGGGTGTTGAAGTGGACTCTGCAGTGTAACTGCATGAGTGAATAAATTTGGTTCGGATTCGGCAATTCCTCTCCAGTCAGGTCAGATAAGGTCCGTGGATTGTAAGCCATGCGGACATGGCTTTTTAGAGAGGGGGGGCTTCTTTATCTACGCGAATAGAGGCTATTTTATTAAAATAATCTTTATCCCCCTTTTATCTATTAATCCTCCGAAAAAGATTTTCTATTAATATATATAAATTAAGGTATATATTTTAATACTACTAAAATTCTAGAATAGAGAATAATAATCTTTTAATATTATAATTTCTCTATTATCTAGATATTATTATCTCTAATATAAATATATTCTTAATAATTTATTTAAAAAGTTAAATAAGATAAATATTCTAATAATATATTATATTAGAGGTTATTTTCTATATACTTCTTTTTAGTAGAATAGAATCTCGAGATATTATATCTTAAAGAAAGATATACTTTAAGAATAAAGAAGATATACTTTAAGAGCGAAAACTAAAATTCTAACTTTTTACTATTAGAATATCTCTATTAATTAGATATTATTATTATTAATATAATTATAGCCTTAATTTATAAGATTTTACTAAACTAGAAAAAAGCGCGATATAAGATATTACGAAGAAAATTATCCTCTATATACTTCTTATCTATAGAATAAAATTATAAAATAATCCTTTTTAGGGTCGAAATTAGTCTTTATATATTTTTTATCTATTAGATAGAATTATCGTATATAGACTTTCTTCTAAAGATAGATACTCGTAAAAAAGAGAAAAAGAAATTAAGAATATTAATCTTTTAATATTTTAATTTCTCTATTAACTATATATAGTTCTTAATTATACTAAATTAAATTAGCTTTATTTTTTATATAATAAAGTTCTAAATTTAGTTTAAGAGTATTCTTCTTACTTATCGCGAGGTTAATATTTTTATACTCTATAGTTCGCTTAGTTATTAATAAAATATTAGAATTTAAGTATTATAATTACTCTATTAACTATAGATCTTTATTATTTAAATAACTATAGTTCTTATTAATATAGATCTATATCGCGGAGATAAAAAGAAGTATAGTTAAAGGTTCTATAGTAAAGATTATACTTTATAAGCGCTATAGTTAAAAAGATAAATAGTTTATTTTAGAATCTTATTTTATATTAAAGACTTTAATTCGATAAATAATATTAATAGTAGATTGATTGATTGTTTTATACGTCTATGCTAGCTACTTGTTATAAGCTAATGAGGGATACCTAAACGCTAACCAGCTTAATAGCTGGGCGTCGAAGAAACCTGAGGGCGAACCTCTGGACAAAAACTTCAACTAAACTATACGCTCTTAACTTGCTGCTGTACTCTGTGCCGAGGAGTCTCTATACACCACCGCGCATCTGCATATTTCTAACATCCGGGTTCTTGCCATACATTCTAATTGATCTGTAACGTGTGCGCTCGTATTGAGCAGGGTCGCTGATCTCTGAAACCGCCGATGGGGTAAAACATGGTGTGGGTTGGATTGTTGTCCGGTTGCTGGGCCGTAGACTGGGTTCGTCGTACGTAATAGGCGTGTCGATGCGGCGATTTAAGACTGTGTGGCGAAGTCTTAAGAGGGAGAATTGCGTGTTGAAGGTGACCGCTGGGTTAGTAAGGACTCGCAGTCGTTGTCTCTCTTGATGGGCGCCGGGCAGAGGTTCACTACGTCTCCGTATTCACGCGTCCGCCAAGAGTCTTGGCGTTTGCCACCTGTCAGGGGGACGAGGCCTGAGGTGGTCAAATGCCGTACGGTGTCTGCGCACCGTATCCTATCTGTAGTATTGCTGCCCAAGGCGGGGCACGTAGAGTGATTCCTTCGGTGAATCGCGAAGGCTCTAAGAGGGGCAGCTTGTCGTAGAAGTCGCGCGCGCGCGTGGTTGACGTGGCGAAGAAGAGAGGGAGGGGGTTGCCCGAGGGCTCGATACTTCTTTGTATCACAGATGCAGTTCGCTGCTGCTCAGTAACGTTGTTGACTCTGTTGACATGTATTGAGATGTTGTCGACGGTCGTTCGTTGTCCTCTTCTCGTTCGCTGAATCCTCCACGTGTCGCGTCCTTCAGGGGTGAGACCTCTTGGCTCTGCTTCAACAGAGCGCCGCGCACGATGGCAACATTGACATCGCACGCGACGCAAGCAGGTTCGTAGCCGGCAGCACGTACAGCTGGATCTCGTCGCCGGCCTTAATAGTAGATAAAAACTATACTATTCGCATAATAATTATACTATTATATATTAAAACCCTCCTTCTTTTTTCTAAAGTAAAATCTTCGAAGATTATAAATAGCGAGCTTTAATAGTTTTAATAATATAACTATTAAATAAATAGTCTTCGCTAGCTAAGAATTTAATGATATAGATCGACGGATCGAGACTATCGCTAGAGCTATACCCTAGCCTCTCTATATAATTAGCCTCTAGCCATCGTAGTTAATTCTATATACGAATTTATATTATTATTACCTATATCTTTTTAATAATAACTTTAAATTATAATTCTTTAGAATAAAGAAATTAATATTAGACTAAAAGCTTTATAATATAATTTAAATAATTTATATACTCTAAGGCCGTTTAACCTAAATTCAGATAAAAAGATCGCCATTTTCGATATACTTCGACGCCGTTTTAAGCACCTTTTATATTAGAGTCTCTATCTATATTATATAGACTCTCTTACTCTTTCTTTTAGTCTCTTAATAGCTATATATAGACTTATATACTAGTCGATCGTATCGAGTTAAGACGATTCTATATCTTCTTAATTATCTTTATTACTTTATTATAGATCGCTTATAAAATCCTCGATTTATAGTCGAGTAGTATAGATATAAAGGCGAGAAGGAAAAGAGGGAGAAGAGGGGAGAGAGAGAGAGGATATTAAGACTTCTAGTCGTTTTAGGTGACCATTAAAATAATCCTACTTCTCCCCTCTATCTTTATCTCTACCTTTCTCTCTACTCAATCTACTTTCCTCTATTTATCGCTATTTTTAAGAACTTATATCCTCTCTTTTATATATAAATAATTCTTCTTATTATCGTTCGCTATAGCTTATTATAAAGTATTACTATATACTTAATAATAAGATATAAACTTATCTTACCTCTCTATCTTTATAAGAAACTAGCTCTTAGCTCGAGAATACTATAATATATAATATAAGAAGATCGATAAAAGTTATCGATTAACGACTCTTTATATTAACGTTATTAACTTATATATTAATTATTTTAAAGATTTATAGAGAGAGTAAGTTATCTCTAATATAAAATTTATAGTTATTTTACTTACGCTATTAATTCTTAATCTCTAGATATTATAATATCGTCGATATTAATCTCTATTATATACTTAAAAGATTAATAAAAAATCGAATTAAGAATATCTTTTATTAAATATATAATAACTACTCTATTAAGAAAATTAGTTTAATTAAAATCTACTAATATTAACTAAGCTAACTCTATATTAAATAAAAAAGTCGATAAATTAATTTTTTAATCTTAAAGTAAATCTATAATATAAATTAAGGTACTTATATTAATATTTCTATATATATAAATAATATTAAAATAGTTTATTAACGATTTATTAGTAAAAGAATATAGACTAAATAATAGCGAAACTAATAAGTCTCTCTTAAATGCGATTAATTTTATAAAGCTACTACGTTACTATTAAGTAACGAATATTAATATCTTCTTATATAAATAATAACGGGTTTAGCTAATAACGATTCTACTAATCGCCGCGTTTACTAAATTTTAATCTAAAGTTCTTCTCGAAATCATCTATTACGATCTAAATTTATTTATATAACGCGATAAAACTACGAAAGGAATAACGCTTATCTTATAGTTAAAGCTTATTTAAACTAAGTTTTATAAGAAGCGTAAGAGATCGTAAGTAATTATTAAGAAATTAGATTTATTAATTTAATAGATATATAGAAAAACTTATATATTCTTTATTAATACTAATTCTCTCTTTTATATTATATTTTATATTATCGATCTCATCTATAATAATAATATCTATCTTTTCTTAAATATAAATCTTAAGATAATTCTAACTCTTAGAATTCTAAAGGGATTAAACTATTAATTAATCTCGTAAAAAGAGAATATACTAGATATATCGTTATTTTATATATCTATATAATTCTTTTAAGACTATACTATCGCGACTAATATAGCGCTCTTATATAATAAATATTATAAGTAAATTAAACGATTAGAAGAAGAGACTAGCTTCGTATAAATTTTAATAATCTATTATCTTCGACGAGTAATCGAAAATATTATTAATAATAAATTTAGAGATTTCTAATTTTACGAAGTCTTAGCTAATATAATTATTTATTAAATAATCTTAATTTTAATAAAGTTATCTATAATCTAATTATAAATTATATTAATTTAATTATCTTTTAGCGTAATTATCTATCTTATATAATTCGATATAATATCTAGATTATATATAAGAATATAACGTCTTAAACGAAGTTAATCTAAGCGACTAATAGAATAAGTCGATAAATTAATTTCTAACGATCTAAAGAGCTAACTAAGATATAGAGTATAAATATTTATTAGAAGAAAGAAATCCAGAAGCTTCGCGGCCGTCGAGACGAACTATTCCAGCGTATTCGATATTAATTTATATTTATCTATCGTATATAGAGATAAGCTATCTACGATTAATATAAGAAGATTAAATAAATCGTAAATTAAAAGATTAAAGTATAAGAGCGGGAACTTATAAAGTAGATTTAAAAAGAATATAATACTATTATTTTAATATAATATATATAAGCGTAGCTCGAGAGAGATACGAAGTTACTTAGTTCTATTCTTTATATTTTAAAGCGCGTTCGATACGCGTTTATAAAACGATTACGTATTATTAAGATCTTTTTCGATCTATTATTAACTTATAATATCGAGTATAATATAAATTAATATATCTTTATTATCGATAATATAGTATCGCTCTATATTCGATAGAAGGAAATATTTCGTAAAGCCCGTCGAATATAAAGAATTTAGATGAGAAAACGTAGTCTTAATAACGTAGAACGTCTCTTAAACGTTATTAAATTCGAGTTTAAGTCGAACTTCTTAATCTTTTATCTCTTTTCTATAAGATATAAATCTTATTAATACCTTTACTATCTCGATAATATTAATCTATTTTTAGAGAAGCGACTTTATAATCTTAATAGTAAATATTTATTATAGCGGTACTTCGACCGCCGTTACCCTTTTCGGCTCCGCGAACTCTATTCTTTTCTCTATCTCGAATATATAATAATTACGCTTAATACTATAATGCATTTTAAGAATTATATAATAACTATTTACGAAGTTTATATATCTAATAGAATTTAATATATCTCGATAAGTTTTAGATTAATTATTAATTTTTCTAATCTAACGAATTACTTATATATATAAGAGAAATTATTCTACGATATATTTATCTTAATACTTTAATAATTTAAAAAGCTCTAATATTAATAGAGTAAAAATATTCTATAATTTTCTAGATTTATCTTTATAAAGTTACACCCTAAGATATTATTTTAACTCGAAGAATATATATCCTTCGAGTATATACTTTTTATTCGACGTTACTTTTAAGTTATATAGCCTTCGAGTTTTTAGATATTTTAAGCTTACTTATACTCGAAATTTATATAATCTTCGAGTTAATATACTATCTTAGAGTGTATAGCCTTTCAAGAATAAATCTAGGGAATTAGAGGATATTTCTACTCTTCTAGCGCCAGAATCGAATCGTAGAAAGCGGGCTAAAATTGGAGCTTTATAGGATTAGGTTAAGGGGAGAGGAGTTTTCAAAAACGAAGCTAAAGGGACGGTTTAAAAATGAAACGTAAAAGTGTGAGGAAGACGAGATAAAGGGGATTTAGAAGTGGAATAGGAAGTTTAGAGATATCGTGCTCGTCTATACAATATTCCCCACTCGTTCTCTACTAAGAACGTTATCGTCGAATTAATAGAAAAGCTAGAATATATCTTACGCAGCGATAGTAAAAGTATAGTAGTTTACTCGAAGGAAACTAAACTTAATAAAAAAGGTAAATTAGCTAGCGCGATTATATTACGCAGACGTTATATTACTTATTCGTAGAAATAAAAGATATTATACTTATTAATCAACTAATTATTAATAGTAGCCTTTTAGCATAATAGAAATCGTATATATAAAGTCGATATATCGGAGCTTTAAGCTCACTAGAGCTTAGAAAACCTTATATCTATTATCTATTAACCTACTATTCAAAGACTTTAATTATACTATTCGCGAGATTTCTTATAACTTAATAGTAAAGGATCTATCGAATAAGAGATTTAGTTTAGTCGAGACTTTAGAAGATATATAAGTGTTAAGAGATTTAATATTATATCGTATATACTTAGTAATATAAGTAATATTATACGATAGCGACGTTGAGAAAGCTGAGATAATAATACTAATACCCGCTCTCTTGATAGAATCGTTCTTAGAGTAGACTAGTCGTTAGAAATTCTTTTTAACTAGCTAATTAGACTCAATAATATATTAAAGATGCTATAGTATTAGGCCTAATGCGTTATGGGCCTTAGCGCTACTTACGTTAAGATATCGACATCGCATATACTACGTTAGAGTCCCTTTCAGAGTTTAATTTTAATAATATATCTCGTATATCTAGGGGCTTAGCGGATATAGATCTACTTTATATACTTCGAAGTTTTAATATTTCTTAGAGATTAGTTCTACTATTAAATATACTATTAAATTCTATAACGATACTACGTCTTTTATAATCTATATTTATTAGCTAATCGCTAATAAACTACGCTCTTATAATTCTAATCTCTCTATCTTTTAAAAGAAAAGGCCTATTATCGTTACGATATTGAATTTATCTCTAAATTATATAGTAGAAAACGAAGGTAATATCGAGAGCCGCTATAATGCTAATAATAAGTTCGAGAATTTTTTACTAGTAAAAGATCTTACTATAAAAGAACGTCTTATAGTCGTTAAGGTTGAAAATCGTTATCTAGAATAAGAATAAGAATTAGCTATATTAGAGGCTCGTAATCGCGAGCTTTATAACGCTAGCTTATCGTTTACGATTAGCGAAGATCTATCTATATCGATTACTATCGCGCCTTTAGCGAATATATTAATTAAAGCGAAAATACTTCGTTTTAAAAGAATACGTTTTTATAAGGGTATTAATAAGGGAGACACCTACGCTAATTTCGCGAAATTGAAATTAAGTTTCTTATAAGTTCTAAATATTTTATTATTAACTAATTAAGGATTATCTATTATATATAATTCTTAAAAGACGATCTTAATATTTAATAATATAAATACTATTAAACTTATAATCTAAGAGATATAACTTTCGAATTCTTTAAGTAGTTTCTATTTGATTTAGTAACGGATCTAATAAATCGCTATCTCCTTATCTACGAAAAGTAAGAGAAAGTTAAATAACGCTTTAATTAGAAGATATCTATTTTTAAGATTTATTTAAAGGAGCTAGAGGCCTATATAACTCTATTTTCTAAGAAGTATTAAGCTAATTTCTTCTTAACTAAGCTTAGATTAGAGCTTAAGAATAAGATTCTAAATACTAATAGTATACCGAAATAACGAGAAGAAATTCTTATCTAGGCTATTATATAGAAAAAGATTTTAGAATATATACGCTTTAACGATAATTCTTATTCGAAGTCTTCGAGGGGTTCGCTAAGAATAAACCTCTAGAGAATCGAATTTCGAAGTCTAAATTAATTTTAAACGGCGATGCTTATATAGCGCGTATTTAAGATAATAGCGTAAAGTGTAAAGTCGAATCCTTTAATTCTAATTATAAGAAGAATAGTTATTTTTATTATAATAAATAGGGTTATTAAATATCTAAATATCTAGATCTCGATAAATCGCCTATAGCCTATATCGACGTAGTATTAGTAAAAAAAGATTCGATCTTATAACCGCCTTAGAAGCGAGATAAGAACGACGATTAATAGAGATAATTTCTTCTATCTTTATAAAGAGATAAATAAAGCTTTAAAGTAAATAGAGGTAACTCGTTACTCTACTCGATACTAAAGCGTATATTAATTTAATTTCATAAAAGTTCGTGATCTAATAGAACTTAAAATCTTATAATACTATCTTATCGCAATCGAAAGCGTTAAGCGATTAAAGTATATATTACTATAGCGCGTATTAGTTAAATTATTAATTAATAGATAGCTAGAGTTAAAGTAAGAAGTATAATATACTCTTCTATACTATTAATTAAAAAGGCTTTAATATTATATTAAATATATCTAAGCTAAATTAATTATAAGTATTATTAAATCTAGCGACGAAGTAATAGCGATTTAAAGTTAACGCTAATAAATTATAGATTAAAGAATTAACTAAATTTATTTAAACTATCGAAGAGAAGCTAAATATATTCGCGATTATATACGCTATAGTAATGCGAAGCGAATCGAAAAATAAGTATAGTCTAAAGCTTTCTTAGAAGTTACTAGAGTTTAATAACGTTTTTTCTAATAAAAAAATAGAGATCTTACCTACGCTTAAGTAGAAAGACTATATTATTAAGATTAAAAGCGATAAAAAGCCGCTATATAGTCTTTTATATAATCTATTTTAAACGAAGTTAGCGAAGCTATAGCGTTATTTAAAGAACTCTCTTTAGAAAAACTAGATTCGCTATTTGACTTCCTTAGCCGAAGTATTAATTCTTTTTATTTCTAAAAAGAATAGGGGGCTTTATTTTTACGTTGATTATCGGGGCCTAAATACGATAACTATTAAAAATCGACACTCGCTATCTCTAATTATCGAGACTCTAAATCGCTTATACGAGGTCAAAGTCTTTACGAAGTTAAATCTTAAGAATATCTACTATCAAATTTAAATCAAAGAAGATAATAAGTGGAAAATAGCGTTCCGCAGTCGCTACGGCCACTTCGAATATTTAATTATACCTTTTAGACTCGCTAATATACTAATAACTTTTTAAGCGTATATTAATAGAGCTCTTATAAGTCTAATAAATATAATATATATAATATATTTAAATAATATTCTAATTTATAGTGCTAATTTAGTAAAGTATTAGCGATATATTAAGTAAGTACTTAAGTATTTATATTAGTTTCAACTATACGCTAGCCTAAAGAAGTATTAATTCTATATTAAACGAATTAAGTTTCTAGAGTTTATTATATCTATTAAAGGTGTTATAATAAATTAAAAATATATCGCTATTATTAAGAAGTAACTAAAAACTAAAAAATTATCGAAATATATAAGTCTTTTTAGACTTTACTAATTTCTATTAGTAATTTATCTATAACTATTTTAGTATAGTAATATTACTTATTAACTTACTTAAAGGGAGTAAAAATAATAAAAAATCTAAATTATTAAAGTAAATAGATAGCGCTAAGCTAGCGTTTTAATAGCTTCGAAGTACTTTTATAATTATATTATTTCTACGTTATTACGATTTAAATTTGAAGCTATATCTTAAGATCGACGCTTTTAACTTTAATATAAAGATTATACTTTCGTAATTAAATAAGAATAATCACTAGCGACTAGTAGTATTCTAGTCTAGAAAAATAATTTCTATAAAGTAAAACTATAAGATCTATAATTAAGAGCTACTCGCTATCGTAGCGTTTATAAAGTAATAACGTTATTATCTAGAAGGTAATACGTATTATATTAAGATTCTAATAAACTATAATAACCTTAAAGACTTTATAAAGTAGAAGGAACTAAATTTCAAATAAGCCCGTTAAGCGCTAAAGTTAGCTATTTATAACTTTAAGATTTTTCATTAAATAGATAAACTAAACTCTATCGATCCACTATCGCGACGTTTTAACTATAAAAAAACTTCGTCGTTAAATATTAAACTTTTATTAACACTATAAAATAAACTCGCACTTTAAATTAATAGCGAGTAGTTATAAAGAAGTAAGAAGGTTATAGCGGCGATAGCGCTTATATTCTATATTATCGATATTTAAATAATTATTTCTAGAAGAAAGTCTAAGATCGTGTAAGAGACTACTTATAATATACTCTAAAGACTAATAAAAATATTAATTTAAGATCTATAAATCTATAATGATTAGATAAGCTCTTTTCGAATTAATATTAATAAACTAGTGATTAAGCGTCGCGCATATAGCTAAGTATAAATCTTAGACTTCGAGAAACTATTAAGATATAATAATTACCTTTATATCTCTAAAAATAAGATCTTAAGAGAAGAGCTCATTAGCAAATATTATAATAATTCGTTATTAAGATACTTTAGCGCTGCGAAGACGTATAAACTACTTACTCGTAAATACTATTAAAATAAAAGCCTAAAGTAAATTATCGATTATATTAAGATATATAATGTTTACTAGCGAACTAAAGCTCCGCGACATCGCCTATATAGCGAGTTAAGCTCGCTTTCTATCGCTATTAAGTTATAAAAGGAAATTTCTATAGACTTTATTATCGACTTATTAGCGAGTAAATATAAGAGTATTATCTACGATACTATTCTAATTATAATAAATCGATTTACAAAAATAATAAGATATATTTCTATATTTATTATAATCGATATCGCTTAACTAGCGGAAGTATTTTATTTCGAAATAGTATATCGCTATAGTATATCAAATAATATTATTAATAATAGAGGCTCTATATTTATCAGTAGCTTTTAGTCCGCTATTTACTTTTATTCTAAAATTAAACGACGCTTAAGTATCGTCTTTTACTCGCAAATTAATAAATAGATTAAGCGATAAAATTAGATACTAAAATACTTCTTACGCGTATTCGCTAATAATAAGTAAAATATTTAAGCGAAATAACTATTAATAGTAGAGTTCGCTTATATAAATAATTAATATTCCTCTATCAAAATAATATCGTTCTTTCTAATATACGAATATTATTCTAAAATCCGTTAAGAGATTAAGAATAACTTTATCGAGAGGGAGATATTCGCTATAAATAATAGAGTAAAGAAGTTATAAATATTAAGGAATAAGATAATAAAGCGTCTTTATAGCGCGGTTACGATTTAGTTTAAATACTATAATAAAATATATTAGTTTTAAAGCTATAAGATAAGTAATTTAATAATACTAGCGACTAAGAATCTAAAGTAGAAATATCTAAATAAGAAGTTATCTTATAAATTTATAAGACTATTTTAGATTATAGATAAGATAGAAGCGTAGATATATCGTCTACTTCTATTCTTAACGTATAGAATTTATAATATCTTTTATATATCGTTACTTAAGTCTTATTATCTTCGCGATTATAATAATATAGTAAAAGTCTTTATATAGACTCTTAATCTTATTAATAATAATAAGCTTTAAAAGATTAAAGAAATTATTAATAAGATTAAGTATAAGAAAGGCGTTTAATATAAAATTAAATAAACTAATTAAGATAAAGAGTATAATTAATAATTATTAGATAACGAACTTATTAATACTAGCGAGCTAATTTAAGCTTATAAGTAGATAAGTAATAAGCGAAAGTACTAAGTAATAAATAATAAGTCTCTTATTACTAAAAAGCTTAATTAATTATATAAATTAACGGCGAGTAAGCGAAGGTAATAAAATAAGATATAATTATTAATTAGATTAGATATATTTCTAGATAATACTTATACTACGCGTGTACTCCTCTATACTTACTACTATTAAGATATAGATTAATAAAATAATTATATTATTTAACTATCTACTAAGCTCTACTATAAAGAGAGTTTATCGTATTAAAATACGTGCTATTAATATAGACGTATTTTTATCTAGAGTAGTTATTAAAGAATTATCTAAGAGCCTTACGTCAGCGCTACTACTAAAAAAAGATCGCTACTTAAGTATCCTCTACTATCTCAGCGTTAGATCTTAAATCGAGTTTATTAACTTAGTTCTCTAACGAGAAGATAATTAAAGTATAATCTTCATATTAATATCTATCGACGTTCGTCATATATTAATAAAGGCTTTTAAGCTTCTTCTCTAATAACTTATTTATTCCCTTTAATTTCTCTATATACTTATATATCGTTACGAGCTAGCCTTAAAGATCTATAATTATAGTAGAGATAATCGAAGTTATCGCTATTATATACTTCTATAACTTATATTATTAGATAATCTCTTTATTAAACTTAGTATATCGACGAGATAGCTTTTAAAACTATTTAGCGCGGCGATAACGTTATATTAATTTTCTTATTTACGTCTAAAGATATAGAGGGATTTTAATATAGCGACTAATACTATATCTTCTAGCCTTACAGTTATTATAAAAGAAAGACTTATCTTAAATATATAAATTATCGCCTCGATAAAAGCAAGTTCTATATAATAAATTAGATACTAGAACTTATTAGTAGATACGTATATAAAGCGATAGTAATAGGAATAGTTAAGGGTTAGTAGTCGCGCCTATAAAGCGACTATATACTTACTATTAAAGTTATTATTATTATTAAAAAAGAGTATTATAAAATTATTAGTTTACGCACTAACGCGATTAATAATAATAAGATATTTATAATAAAGAGAAGTAGACTACTAGTATAATAAGATATATTATACTTATATTAATATTAATATCGACGTTATAGCGCTAGAGTAAGTACTTATAAGAGAGATATTAGAAGTTATAAAGAATAAAAATAAATAATTTAAAAGAGGTTTTTATATTCTCTATTGTAGCGCTATTACTAGTAGATAATATCTAATAATATAAATAGCAGCGACGCGGTAATATTTCGCTATTATCTATAGAGCCGCGTCGCCTAGCTATCGTTATTATTTCTACTATTATTATTAATTAATAATCGAGGGCGTTATCGCGGACGCGTCGCTTTATCGATTACTCCCTTCAAATCTCTATAATAAAGATTATTACTACGTTGCTTCGCTATAGATATAATACGCTATAGAAATAACGTTACCTATAGAAAAACTCTTCTCTCTCCTTTTACTTACTAGATTTTCGAGAATTTATTATAAATTCTTAAATCTAATATTATTCGCTATAGAGGCTATTAACTAGCGCTATAAGAACGTCGATACTAAACGCGTTAACTTACTATAAATTATTATTAATTAATATTATAAAAGCGATATTATTCTTAAAGGTAGTATTAATATTATTATATAATATATTAGTAACGCGCCTACGACGCGTAAGAGTTAGTTCTATCGCATTATTAAAATAATATTATAATCTTAATAGATTAACTCTTTTCTCTTATTTTTCTATTAAGGTTTAAAGGTTTTTTAATAAGTATTCTATCTTTATTTAAGTGTCTAGAAATTAAGGCCTAGAAGAAGAGGTAATTATTAGACCTAATACGTTATAGACCTTAACGCTACTTACGCTAAAGCGTCGATATCGTATATATTATATTAGAGTCCCTTTTAGGGTTTAGTTTTAATAACGTGCCTCGTATATCTAGGGGCTTGGCGGACATAGGTCTACTTCGTATACCCCGGAGTTTTGGTGTTCCTTAGAGATTAGTTCTATTACCAAATATACTATTAAACCCCATAACGACACTACGTCTTTTGTAGCCTATGTCCGCTAGCTGACTGCCAAAGGACTACCCCCTCACATATAGCACCTTAATATATTTATGCTATAGTTGAGTAGGAGAAGAAGCAGTATGAAGCAGAAGTAGGATGGGCAGAAATATAGTGATGGGAAAAGAAATGGGCATGCGTTTGAATCCGCAAAACAAAGACTCCTATTTGATTAGTACCGTAAGCATGCTGCAGTAGTCGGGTCCTTCTCTCCGAGTGTCTTTCTACTTCCAGAGTATGCTCGATGGTAAAACATTTCCGCATGCTTGTACCGTTTCTTTTGGTGCAGCAAATAGGCAAGACAGTAATCGCTCGTCAGGATGCTCCTTGCTCTAGCTTCTCTGTTTTTCTCAAGTGAAATACTCGCATCGCCTCGGACCACCGTCCTATCCTGAATAGGAAGCCTTCTATTTTATTGATCACAGCGAGTCGACCCATCGCAAGCTCGTCCAGTGGTTCATGCAGAGGACAAACATACCAAAGCTAGCCGTCACATGCAGCACCAGCCGGAGTTGATAACTAGGATCGATCTGATTCTCGGCGGTGGCATCTGCCATAAGCTCCGTGGCGAGGCTGCTCAGCTGCCGTTTCCCGTCCGCCTCCAACCGGTCTTGGCCCCATGCATATTCGAGCTTGTGCATCGTATAGCTCTTTTGATCCGGTTTCCGCTGAATCGGAGAATAACTTTGAAGCGTCTCGAACGCCGATTCAAGCTCACATACTGTCCATTACTGCTCAGAGAAGAGGAACGACTGCCACGTCTCATTAGACGATGTCGTGGCCTCTGATGGTTCCGCACCACGATTGGGAGCGCTCGCCAGGACACCGGCCCCGTCCCCATCGAAGAGACTAAGATATCCTCAAAGTTCACAAACGCCAATAGACTCAGCAAGCGGGCCGCGGCTGGATTCTGATTCTCAATCGCCTCGAATGATGCTTCCCATGTGCTCAAAACGCTTTCTCCGTATTGATGTATATGCCGCTTGGCCCGCCGTCGAAGTAGTTCTTTTCGCCGCTCGCGGTACTCGAGGAGATACCGCCTAATATCAGACGACAAGCGAGCCGTCACCGATACGTATGAACCTGCCAGGGTGATTGCCAAGGCTAAGTATCCCAGCTCTTGGACGATTTGAGCCACTTCCGTCGCGATGTCTTGGCCCTTTTCCTTTATCTTCGCGCATCTTTGGAACAGCTCTATCGCCTCCGGTGGCTCCATATCCGCTACTTCCACCGTGTCCAGCGTTGTCATCTCCTTAGCTGTTAAGCTCCGCGAGGTGATAATAACATGCACTCCAGGCGCGTCAGGGATAAAATATCCCAGGTCGATGTAAGATTTGTCTCGATCGTTGTCGATGATGTCCGCACTGTCTAGAACCACTAGCCATCGCCCCTCACGGCCATGAAACCAGCGCTTGACCGCAGCCACCGCATCTTCCACCTTCACCATCTCGTGGCCTGCATCCATCTGGCGACTGTAGAGGAGTCGGTAGATTTGGACATAGTCGCGTTCAATCGACTCCTTCGATCCAGCTTCGATGCAGAACACAGCAGTGTAGTCCTGTCGATGTTCGCGGATGTAGTTCAGCACCAGCTGCGACTTGCCCGCTCCACCGAGTCCCCGCACTACCAGGATCTGCACGTCTTCCACCCCGTCATCCTTGAGGTCGTGCAACTGTTCTTTGATCTTTTGGTGAAGTCGTGGTCGCGAGACGTAGTTGAGGGCCGGTCGGAGGGACGAGTTGGCGTAATGGCCCTCATACGAGCCAGGGGCGACTTGGGCAGCAGCCGTCGGATCTGAGCATTATCAGCTTGTGTTCTGTCCGTATTGGTGGGTGTCTAACTGATGGTAAGCCCATAGAAATTGCCCTGGAAGATCTGACTGTGGAGAGCATTGGTATTTCCAAAGTGCGAACCCTCCTGGCGGACGTCCAGGTGCGAAGCCTGCATGGCGGCCCCCTAGCGGAGCTCATCATCCGCTGCCTGCAGCCGCTGAATCTACGATATAAGATACGGAAGTCTCCATACCTTCAAGCTTGAGGCACAAGTATTTGCCTTGGTTAACTCGCAGAACTTGAAGGCTAGCTGCCCTTAGAGATGAGAAAATGCCAAGCGTATTCCGTGACGACTGGCTAAAATTTCGTCCAAGACCATTACTAGCCTAGCCTTACGGATTATATGAGATTTAACTAACGCTCCGCTATTTTCCTTTAAATCCAAAGATCTGAGTAGCGGAAAACGAAGGTAAATCTTGCGTAATTTGATCCCAGATTTCTTGAGCCAGATGGATCATTTTGAATAGGATATAATCAACATTACAACATATTGATGCGAGAATAATGAGAAATGCCACCTATAAAAGGTTCTCTGATAAGTCAGGACGAATCCAATTCTAGAAAGTTTTCCAATTTTGGACCTTCAACTGTTTGCGTTCACGGAGCTATAATAAATAAGTAAAATAAGTGCACGCCAGCCGTTTCCTTCTTACAGCGATGCCAAGCATTCGGGAATATCCCCGCTGCCACGTTTGCTCATTGCTTCATTCCACTACCGTCAACAAGCCGCGAAACATGGGCTCCAATATTCAAGCCTCACTACTGCACACTCTCCCTCTTGAGCTACGTACGAAGATCTACAAGGAGCTCCTCAGCCCCGATCCTGCGCGCGTTTACACACTCTACCATGATAGGCATGGCAGAGAAGCCTCCTTCAACATCGACCCCACCATTCTCCGAGTCAACAAGCAAATATACTCCGAGGCCATCTCAGTCCTCTACGACACCATTAGTGTCCGAATCCATCTTGCCACGCCAGTTGTAAGGCAATGCACGCTCGGCACATACCCTGACAGACTCGTTGACCCCCCCAGCCTTTTCCGCGAAGATACTGAAGCGACTGTCGAGAGTGCGAACAAATTGTCACGGCGGAGTCGAAATCGAAGCTTAGAATTCGAAGCGCTATTTGGATCTATGGCTCAAGGCTATATCTACCCACATTGCTTCCAACGCCTGCGCAAAATACACTTGGTGACTTCGCGCCATGCGATTTGGGGCGCTACCAGGGGCGGCAGCTACTTCTCACACGCTGGAAAGCTAGTATTGCGTATCCTTAGGCTCTTAGCAAATGAACAAGACTCAAATGCACCCATGATCAAGCACTTCAGATTGACCTATCAACCAAGCTGGCGCACCTTCGAGTCTCAGATGCTGCTGGGAGATGGGGAGATGGACAAGAGGACAAAGGCGATCGTTGGGTTACTGAAGGCGCTGAAGAGGAGGACCGATGCTGAGATCGTGGTTGAAGAAGGGGCACTTACAAAGACACTAGGAGAATTGGAGATGGAGTTGTTGGATGATACTGATGATGAACTGTGATCTGTATTCGCCTCTCAAATGGCACAGAATCTACATTTCTTGGCACATATCACTTTGTGAGGGAGGGGGCCGGGGAGAGTGTCATGGCAGGGTCAGAAACTTGGCGGGAGAACCCAGGGAACCCTCTTCAAATCCAGTCAGTAGACGTCCTAACCATCCCCTGAATCTGGGCTTATCGCGAGTCCATAGACGGCTCACCATTCTACAAGGTACAGATTCACTATTTTAAGCGTTGAAAACATAAAAAAAAAAAAGGTTCGAAGCGGCTCAAATGATGACGTCTACAAAACACAACTCCCTTCCCACCCAACTCCCACACCTCCCTAGTGGATACAGGAAGTACTTCGCTCAATGCCTAAGACACGAGGTCGGCGTGAGGAAGTCAGACTGCATTACGTAGTAAAGACGGATCTTTCGGCATCTAACTCATCCTTTATGATTGCAGTCAAGAGGGGGAACCTTTCAGGTAACGAGTGCCAGGTCACACGACAGTGGGTTTTTGTACATAGCGCTGAAAACTACCGTGATATGGGTCGAGGGGCTGAGAAGGAGCGAGGATGTGAAGGATTGCTGACGAAGGACATAAAAGCCAATGGGACTCTAGTACTCCTAGATAGTAGCCCATTCACTCCTCAGTTAAAGGGCGCCAGATTACATGGCAGTAGTTTTTTGAGTGTACGTAGAAAACTACTGTCACGTGCGATGAAAGGCTAAGCAGGAGCAATAAAGCCTTGACTCCGCCTCAATACGTAACCACTTCCAAGGATTACTAACCGACGGTACAAAAGCCAATGGGATTGTGATACTACTCATTGATAAAGCCGCTAGTTCACGCAGGACTTCCTACAGCACCACTTAACATACAAACTATATTACTGAGACAGCCTGTAAGTGGACAGACATATTGAGAAAAGAGGGGAAAGAGTGCTTATCTAACGCTATCTTGCTGTGCTCTGCGTGTAAAAGAGAATCAGAAGTTTTCGTTCTGCAGGTAATTTTCTAGGTCCGGCCCGCACTGGTCTTAGTGCCACACGTCGCATCGCGGACTAATAATATACATCTCTGAGCCTCTTTGTAACAAGCCCGGCGAGAAACCGTAGGTATTCCTGGAGACAGCTGTCTCCAGATAACAATTGTCCGGAGGACACTCCTTGACAGTTGGAAAGAGGACGTTGACAGAGTCGCGGAATCGAATTAGGAATTAGGAGCAGTAATTGGACGCGCGGAGCCAGAAGGGGGAAGCAAGAAGTAGATACTACTGCAGGATAAGGCGCAGCAAGAAGGTTCGAGAATAAGGAACTTCTACCATGCGACCAGACAACGAGAAATCCTGTTCTCGAAGGACAGCAACCTAGCCCCACCCTGAATGTAGAAATGAGATACAGAATCGAAAAGGCAAACTGGACGTAAAGGCCAAGTGCCCAACGGTCATAATTGTGGAGGGTGGTGAGGCTGGGGAAGCCAGTAATGTAGAAGCCAGTACTGAAAGCCAGTACTAGGGAAAGTAGCACCGTGAAGGGCAGTACCGTGAAAGCCGTACCCTAGAAGCCAGTGCTCGCCAGGGGAGTACTTCCCAACATCCCCCTCACTTTTTGGATTATACGGAGTACTCCCCACTAGTAAACCTTCCAAAAATTGAGGGGTGCTGGGGAGTACGGTGAGTACTCCACCTGCGAGCACTCCCTTTGCGCATACTCCCCACGGTGGCTCCAAAAAGTGAGGTGGGTAGTACTCCCCCTGCGAGCACTCCCTATGGTAGCTCTAAAAATGGTGGTGGGTAGTACTCCCCTAGCGATTACTCCCCCTTGCGCGTACTCCCCTCGGTAGCTCCAAGAACTGAGGCGGGGAGTACTCCCCGCGGTAGCCCAAAACGTGAGACGGGGAGTACTCCCCCTGCGCGTACTCCCTCAGCGAGTACTCTTCCTAGCGAACCCTCGGTTTTTGGAGGTCTGCCCTATGGGGAGTAGTCCCCCGGCCAGTACTTCCCCAGCGAGTATCCCCCTTCCCCTCGGTAGCTTCAAAAACGGTGGTAGGTAGTACTCCCCCTGCGCGTACTCCCCGCGGTAGGAGTACTCCCTGACGCGTACTCTCACGGCCAGACCATCCACAAAGTGAGGGAGACCTGGAGAGTCCTCTTACTTTCTTTCAATTCATTTTCTGATGTGTATTTATGGCACAATACTGCTTGAGCATGCGCCAATAAAGGCTCACACGTTTCTCTATGCTCATGCTCACCGTTCGGGAACTCCTCCGCTAACAGCTGTAAAGCTTGGCCCGCGTAGTCCGCTTTCTCACTGCTCTGCTCTAGCCAGTAGTGCACTGATGCTTACACGAGTGGGTGAATCGCGTATGTCTCTTCCCTAATCTCTTGACTGATTAAAGCGAACCCGTCAAGCGTATCGATCGCCATCCGAAAGTCCATCTCTCTCTCAGTTAGCCGTCGTAATAGCTTCTCTAAGATCCGCTATAAATTAAGTATCGCTATAAATAATAGTAGCTTCGCCGCCTTAGGCTCTTAGGCGAGGATGTGAGTCGAAGGATAGTTTTTATGTTCGAAAGACCGGATTAGGAAAACCACGCGGTCTTCGAGGATCTTAAAGCTCCTGACTTAGATATTCTATTAGGTTTTACTTATCTTTTTTAAGGGCTGCTAGATAGCCTTAAAGGGTCCATCGATTGCGGATAATAAAGGCAGTAGCCTGCGTGACGGCTAGCGGAATATATCCTAGGACATCCAGAAGCCTTTCTGTAGTACTCGACACGTCGAAAGAGCTCGCAGATCCTTTCAGTTTCAATCGCAACAATGCTTTCGCTTCTTAAGGCGAGAGTGGTGGCACCTCCACATATAATTCTCCATGGGCAAGATCCTGACCAACAGTTCTGCTTCTTGCCACTCTTGCAGAGTTTTACAGCGTTTGAAGGGCCGTACGGTATCGTCGAAGTGTTTAGTATGTTGTACCAAGAGCGGAAATACCCCGGGCGCTAAGGCCCCTATCGCCTCGACTCTAGATATCGTAAGCGTAAGGAAGTTGCTTAAGAATAAGAAGTTATAATACTATTAATATATTGAGGGCTCGATGATGAGATCTCGCCATAGTAGAATCTCGTACTAAATAAATTGCTTTAGCTTAAGTAATTACGACTACCGCTGTATGTCTATAGTATAGCCTATATATACGTTATATTAGCCTATTAAAGCCTTAAGATAATAATGCTATTATATAGAATATAATAGCGATAAGACTAACGGCGAGGCTAATATACTGTTTGATATAAAAGTATTTCCCCTCGTTCTACGAAACCGTGAATGAAGAGAACTTCTATTATCTAGATTCTTTAATCTATTATCTTTACTAATTATTCTTCTAGAAAATAATTACCCTAAATAATATTAAGACCGAGATTGACTTTAATAATTAATTCGCTCTTCGTCGCGGTAAGCGTAACGGAGTTAATCTCGCTAGGAATTTAAGTTATATAGTTATTAGTCGACTTCTATAATATCTAAGAAAATCGAGACTTAAAGCTTATTTATATGATTGAGAGACTTAATAGCCTTTTAGAAATCTTTTAATATCTTAGAAAGATATTATTAGATCGCTATTTTCAAGTAGAGAAATAAAGCTTAATCGAGAGCATCGAGTTTTTTTTTTCATCTTTTTATAATGTCGATAAATAGTTGCGAGGAATTCATTTAAGAACTATAGGATGAGTGTTAGAAATTTAGCGAAATCCCCTTATAGGGAATTAAGGCTGCTATTAGAGTTATAGAATATCGAGTAATATATTCTTTTCGACGAAGTACTCTATAGAAACTCGATAAAGATATTAATGATATACGTGGTAATCTATTCTCTACACTAAGCGTATTATAGCTTAAGAATACTTAGAGAGTTTAAGATAATATTATTTAAGTGAAAGTTCTTTTAGACTTAATTAGAGTCGATTAAATATTATCTAATCTTCGTAACTAACTAAAAGTATCTAATGCTACTATCGACTATAATATAGCGTATATAAAAAAACACTTTAATACGAGGACGTAACTTATTAAGAGTTCTTAGTTTTTAAGATAATTAATCGAGGAGAACTTTATTATATAGTTAAACGAATTTACGAAATCTAATAAGTTAGTCTTATACTTAATAGCGATATAATTCGCTCTACGATATCGAAGATCTAACCTTAACGTCGGAATTATATTCTTTTATTTTATCTTTAACGATAAGTCGAAATAGAATATATTAACTATACTACGGTTACTACTACTATAATTATTAAGTTAGCTTTAAGATAACTATATAGATCTTATTCGACTATATAAGTTATATAAAGTCGATATACCTCTATCGTTAATGCTTATAAAGTATCTCTATCGCCTAATTTAAAGATTTTATTAGATATATATTATATTAAACGCGCTTAACGAGAGCCCTCGAAATAAACTACGAGAGTATATGCTTAATATATTAGAGTTAATGCGAAACTAAGGCGTATAAGATCTATATCTCTTCTTTACAAGTAGGGATAAGTCGGATATTCGCGATTCTCTCGATATTTCTGCTAATTAATAAGTTATAATATAAAATATAGAGATAGATAAGAATATTATCGATTTTATATCTGGTCGATTTAATATAGATCGAAGACTTCGAAAATTATTACTATATTATAATAAGATTTAAGATATATTAATTAAACGTATTAAGGGCGTATAAGTAAATAACGATAATATAGTATTAGCGTTAAAGAATCTCGACTAATTATTCTATAGATTTCGATGAGTTAAATGTTAATTTAAATCTTTATAGTTATATTCTCGTAGTAAAGATTATCTTAATCATCTATTCGATTTACTATCTTAATTACTAAATAAGATATATAAGCGAATATTACGTAATATTAACTATTCTTTAATTAAAGACGCTTAGCGAATCTTGATATTACTTTACTTTATTTTAAGGCTATTAATAGTATAAGAGATTATCGACGACGTCGCTATTGAAATTAATATCTCTATAGAACTAAATCGTAAACGTCGGTTATAGGATTTTAACGATATTCGCGAGATATGTATAGACTTTATCGATATCGATCTTGGTATCGACTACACTACTAAGACTTATTATAAAGAAGAATTAATATTAACCGTTCGAATTACTTATTTCTCTATTTAGAAATATTTGAAATCTAAATATATTCGATATTAGAAGGCTGCAATATTTAGCTTAATTAGCGTTATAATATATATTAAAATTATATAGATTTATCTAACTTACTTACTTAAGTATAGCCTTTCAAGCTCGAACTTAGATTAGAATCTATTTAAGGAATTTTCATTAGCCAAATTCGCGGCTATATATTAGTATTATTACTATCAAATTATAATAAAGTATAATCTCGAACTAGAGGATTTCATCTTAAAGTTATTTTAACGTTAGAATTTATTTATAACTTAGATTAAGTTATACGATATAAATAGATTCTAGAATACTTCTATTAACTTTCGCCGCATATTAAACGATATTCTAGCTCCAGTATATTATACGTTATTTTACGCGTCGAGACGTAAGTTAAAGTAATTTTTAGCCCCGAAGCGTAAGTTAGAGCTCGAGAGTCTTCGAAATCTACTCTCGGGAATTAACTTTAGAGTCTATAGTTTACGTATTAATAGTATTACTCTAGTCGATAGCATTATTATTATATAGCGTATTATCATTATATTATTATTATAGAAAGTATTATTATAACTAAGAGTACGATATATATAATATATAAAGTATTATTATAGTCGAAAGTATTATTAAAGTCGAGAGTATAGCGTACTATCATAAGAGGTTTTTTAGCGCTAGAAGATATACTCGTATTATTAGCCTATATTTATCTAGTAAAGAGAGAGATATAACTATATAAAAAATGGGTGTAACTCTATTAAAACTCTTTCTAAAGTCTTATACTTTCATATTAAGACTTAAAGACTTAAAGCGAACTAGTATACGTACTAATTTCCATAATAAGAACCCAGCTACTCTTGTCTAGTAGTTCTTCTCTTATTACTCTTCTATAACGCTAGATTTCTCTTACTATAAAAACTTAAAGTCTATATTTAAAGAGATAGCGGATCTCGTATCTTATTCGAGAATATCTACGCGATATATAAAATATAATTCTCTTAATTCGCGTAATTATTAATTTATCTACTTAGTAGTTTATAGAGGAAGCTATCGAGATTAAAGTAAGGGTTAAACCTCTAAAGTTTCTTAACCCCGCTTTGATAAAAGCGTTAAGGCGACCTATAAGGCGCGCCAGCTTTGTGGATTCTATCTCATCAACCTAATTGTATAACCTGTGGCTAATGGAGCATCCTCGGAGTAGGCTGGTTGTCAGGAATTCTTTTTGACCGAACAATAACGCTCAATAATATATTAAAGGTCCTGTAGCATCTTGATGTGTCTATGCTGTGGTTGAATGGGGGAAGAAGCAGTAAAGGGAAGAAGTAGGATGGGCAGAAGCAGAAAAATGAGAAAAGTGGACAGTTATCCCCGTAACTCTGCACATAGATCCACATGTTCCCACCGTTAAAACACTTCGCGCTCTGGGCCTGGTTCTGCCATTGCGTGGGTAGTGGCTCTCCTCCGATGCCACCGCAGGGTGTTGGCTTTGGATTGTATGCGACTGGAGTTGAAGGAGGGTGTGCAGATAGGAATGCAATTGGGGCTCCACCGTCATACTGTCCTTTCAACCTGATGGTCCACTTTATCTACACAGCTTTCCCAGACAGAGACAGAAACCATTCCTGCGTGCTCCGGCTACCCTTTCTCCACGTTCTGGAATGATAAGAAGGCAAACAGCAACTGCGTAAGGCTACAATTCGCATCATCCCCGCCCCTTCTCACCCCATTCCCAAGCTCAGTCTCCACCTCCCTTCTCCTATCCCTATACCTCCCAAAACCATACCATGACATAATGTAACCACATCTCCTCATATCACAGGGGCACATATAACATATACCTTATAACGATATGGAATATCTCCATCTCCATCTACATCTCCATCGACTACTCGCACCAGCACCGCGAGCTAGCGCAGCGAGCGCAGTGTCACTCATTTCCAATCCCACCCCCATCTTCCACCCCCAATATATCCCATCAGCACATACCAATCCTCATCGCCTTAATTAGGTTAGGGCTAGGGGGGAGTTGATTAGTGAGTACCATTTCACACACACTCTCGCGGTTACAGGTTCTCGTCATACGTATTTTGATCAGAGGTGTGGGTGTCGGGAGAGGGATGATGGAGAAGAGAGGGGGAGAAGAGGAGATACGAAGAGATTGAGGTTTCTGGGTCTGGGTGGGGAAGAGACGGGGGTGGGTGGGTGGTGGGTGGGCGATTCAGCGCTCCCGAAAAAACGAGCGAGGGCTCGTACTTCCCCTCCCTCTCCCTCACCTCATCTCACCTCAACCAAAAACAAAAACAAATAAAACAAAGATTTTATCATTTCCACCAAGTGTACATTTACATTTACATCCCAGCGCGGTGGGAAGGAGGGGGTGGGAAAAAGTGACAGACTCCTGTGCCAGAGGGGCTGTGGTCGTGGTGGGTGAATGCGGTGAATGCGGTGAGGTGATGTTTGTTATACCGTGCCGCTAAGCTGCTGAGGGCCACATGGAATAAGCACTCGAACGATTACCCCTACTCCAAATGAATATGAGCTGACAACGAATCAGCTGATGATATGCGGCGCATTGCTGCGTGCCGCTCATTCAGCTCACATTCCGCTTTACGAAAGAATTGAAGGGGCTGTGGGAGGGAGAATGCTCAGGGAGTAGTTAGCGAGGCTGTGGCATGGGTCAAAGGGATCGATTGGGTGGGAAGCAGTAGTGACATTGCGACGTTTATGATTTGATGAAAATGGCTTATATTTCGTATGTAGGAAAAACGATCGTCTAGATTGCGTGACGGTGCTTTATGATATACGAGTATATCAGGTCACGGACGAAAAAGTCTGTAGCAAATAACCCATGGTAATGAATGATAATCTTTGTTGTGGAACTCAAAGACAAGAGTCAAAAACGGAATGCAGCAAGACATGTTGACTTGTTTGGAGAGAGCGGTTTTTGAAAAGGATGAAGGATGCTGTGAGCCGGTGAAGATGCTGATTCGAAATCTCACTAAGATGATACGTCATAGATTCAGACTTTACCTAAAGTAGTTAGCGCGCCGGCAATGAAGATCGGCAGAACATTCTCAGTCATCATCCAATCCTCCCACCAAGGATCAGCGCCATGATATCAAACGCCCACCCAGCAACTCGAACACGCATTCATACCATTCTCTGACGACCACACCCCTCCGAACAATCGCTCATCCACAATACCATGGCATTGTGCTATTCCGAACAAGAGCAACTCCCCAAAAAGGCCGTACCTGACTTTCAGGACGGTGTCTTCAGTAATAGTGTCATACTATGCATGAAGCGGGTCCGACGACTGCTTACGAGGGATGCTTTGCTTACGAGTCTCACGAGTCGGCGCTGCGCTTCGGCATACGCAGCGAGGATACTTAACATGCTGCCTCCGCCTGAGCCCCAAATACGCAGCCTTGCACATGGAAACTTTTATCTGTCCCCCTCGACCTGGTCTTTCCAACTTTTCCTTCGGAAATAGTCTACACTAGCCGGAGCTGTATGAAGTCAGGCACCACGGGCTCCAGTAGAGATGCAACAATCTTCTGATTCAAGCGATCCCAGCGACGAGCTTAGAAGCCTGGGGGGTAGTATCATAGCTACCTGGCTGATAGCGCTTATTGCTGTTTGTCTTCGATTCCTTGCTCGACGCCTCTCCAAGGCGGGGCTCTGGTACGACGATTGGCTTGTGATACCTGCTGCTGTGAGTATCCGTCATATGATTATATAAGCGGCTACTCTTTGGGTCCAAGAGGATAGTCCAAGCTCATATGTCTACCAGGTCGTCGCCACTGCACTATGCTTTATTTCAGCAACCTGGAGTAAGTTCCTTCAACTGTACGGAAAGTCGTGCGGTCAGTTGTTTGATGCTTACCGCTATTTACTACTCGATAGTGGTAAATAGCACGATAGCTCAACGGAAATGGATGAGTGACGGTTCGTCTCTCGGTGTTAATCATTTCCAGAATGACGCCCTCCTGGGGTTCTTCATCTCCCAAATTTTTTGGGTAGTCGTTCTCTGGATCGTCAAATGCTCCATATTAGCTTTCTACTGGCGTCTTTTTAGTTGTAATAGTCGCTTAACCCGATTGGCCATCTGGACGATTGCAGTAGTTGTAATGTGTTGGGGAATTGCAGTGGTAAGTTTACTCTTTTTGATCTGATGGCTGGTGTTTCGATCGAGACGATGGTCGCGGACTCTAACAAAAAGTCTAGCTGTTCATAACGATCTTCCAATGTTCTCCTATCAATTCTTTCTGGGAATGGGACTACAGCAGCGGGCCTGTACCCCTGAAATGCAATGGGGAAGACCCAGGATTTCCCATTCCTCAATATATAGCGATACCACATATCGTGACCGACGCCATGCTTTTGATCTTCCCGATGCCACTAGTCTGGAAACTTCAGATGCATAGATCACAAAAGGCCATGTTGACCATGGTATTTGCTTTGGGTGGTTTGTAAGTTCCCTAATATAAAAGCATTGCCTGCTCTAGAGTGTATATTTATTTTTCCTTACTGACAAAGAATCCTCATCCAGTGTGACGGTCATGTCTGGGGTCCGCTTGGGGCTGTTCTTTGCCGATTCTGTTAATGATAATACCTACAACCCTCCTTTTCTCTTAACAAATATCGAGATCAACACTTCGATAATTTGTGGTGAGTACACAATCAGCCCACTAATTCCATCACACAGCATGAACGAAATAGACTGGAAATGGACATTAACTTTGACCACTAGCATGCTTACCTTCTCTCGGCCCTATATTAACGTTCTTATTCGCAAAGTTCGCACAATTGCGTAAGCGCAAAAGCACCCATAAACGAGGATCCAAATTACTCAAGGACATACTACCGGTATTCAAAGGGGCGGCATCACCACCAATCACACGGTCGGCAAGATATTCGAGTTGGAGTGACGGGCCAAACCCCATGCTCGACTCGTTACCGATTGTAGAGGCCGAGGCAAACCCACGTGTCCCGGAATTAGGCGCCGAAGCACCCGGGCCACATATTCTGGAGATGGAGACGTCAGAGCGCGCATTGGAATTGGAATCTCAAAGGCCGATCGCCGAACTAGAAGGAATAGCTCGCATGCCAGCCTTGCTGCAAAGGACTCTCCGACAGGAGTGACAGATATATGAAGAGACTAGACTTTATATTTCCCTCTTTGCTCCAGCAAGCGAAACAATCCTAGCAAGTTTGATGATCGCCATTTTTGTGGTGTTAGCAGCAATCTCGCTTTAGATTTGTGGCAATGTTTTGAGAGCCAGACTCGTCGCCAGTACGGCGACCGTAGGGAGGGTTATGCAGTTTCGGATGTGGTGGGAAGTGACACACAAAACATGCTATAATTGGGTCAGGTTTTCCGCGTGACCAGTCGGCCAATCGGGCTGTGGGTGGGGTACTTGTGTTATCTGGAGATGCATGCATCCTACCATGTATAACACTTACGGATCACTTCATCATTTTCCCAACCTCACAACGCATCCACTCTATGCTTGGCACGGCTGATCATTGTGAAACCTGTCGACTCGATCAGCAAATTAAACTGGGCTGTGATATTGATACGCTTGCTAGCGTCCTGGCCGCTAAAAGGGTATTCCAGTAGACATGAGTGGCGTTGGGAACCCCGGGCTTCCTCCGTATGAACTGGAAGTCGAGAATGAGCTTGATCGACTGCTCGCCGAAGCCGAAGACGTCGACAGAAATATCGATCGACTCCTCTGCTTATGCTCAGGACCCGAGGCCTTTTCGTATCCTGCCAAGGGTTTTGATGAAGTACCGCTGTACCACGCAAGGTGGAGCGGTTCAGCTTAAACGATGAAGATTACAAGTCGGCGGTATTATATATGTAGTCATAGCTTCCAGCATCATTGATGCAAGTGCGAAGCTTTGAACACGGCCAAAAATGCATCAACATTCTTCAGCAAATTTCGCGGCTGATCCGTCAATCTGCCTATCAGACGGTAGATGGTCGACGCACGAGGTATTGATGTATGGGGCTGAATATCAAACTTCTCGGAAAGAAGTCTTCGCTAGTCTTCTTCCTTCAACAAAATTAAAAAAAAACCGTACAACTTCAAACCCAATCCCCATCTAACCCAGACAATACAGCAAATAAAAAAAAAAGTTCAAAAACGTACGACGGAATAAACACAGTAAACTAACCAAATAAACAAATAAAGATTAAAAAAGTACAAAAACAAAACAAATATAAAAATAAAAAACAATATACCCAAAAGCTAAAAATTTATAAAAAAATTTTTAAAATTTTAAAAAATTTTTGAAGTTACTAAATTAATAAACTCGAAAATTAAATAAAAAAAAACAACGCAAACGCTATAACGACCGGCAAACAAAGCATTAGTGAGCGATGGTTGCTTAATTAGAGTGCCGAGTATTCTTATGTAGCCACTAGCTCTATCCACTAGTTACTATTTTTCGTCAGCCCTACTTTTAAGCTTTAATGTAGATCTATAATACGCGAAATTCTCGGCGTAGCTATTCACGATTTGATCTACGTTATGTATGAGATTATTTCTAGCGAATTATAAAAGTGTTAGCATGTATATAGTAGTCTAAAAAAAACCTCGCGACGTTTAACGTAACATCTCTAATAATTTATTAACGCTTTATTAATAGACGGTATTGTTACGTAAAGTGCGACAAAATATTACGTAGCTTCTTTCAACGGCTATAATCGTAATAAAGGAGAAATCAACTAATATTTGTATATGCCCTAGCGCTTTCTATATTCCCTTATATTCTTAACGAGCCTCGATGAAAAGTTTATAGATAGACTCTACGTCTTAAAGTCTTTAAAGAAGCGAAGTAATTATATTTTTAAAAGCAAGATTATCGCTCATATCGTCTTCGGCGCTCTCTCTATAAGTAAGATATTGGTTTTATTAGTGTCTCGTCGAATTTTAAGAGTATATATCCCCTTCTATCTCGCTATAGCTTTCTCTTATTATATCGTTCTTTATATATCCCTTCGTTTTAATTTAATATGCGAGAATCTATACTACGAATTTAATCTCTTTTGACTATCTAGAAACTAACTATTATTAAAATAGGATTAAAAGACTTAAGGAACTTAATCGAAACGAATAGAAATATATATTTTATAGGAAAAGGTAAGGGGAGAGTAAAGATCTCCCGAACTTCGTTTAACGCTAGCTTTAAGGATCTGTTATTAGAGGCTATAGACGCGGGCATAATTGTTATATATTAGATATCTAAGATTCTTTATTTCGTATATAGCTATTACGAAGAGATTAGTAATATCGAGAGTATTTATAAACTCGATATTCGCTAGTAGACCTAGATCGACGCGCTTAATATTATAATAAACGACTTAATATTTCTAAAGAATTAAGAGATAATAAGACTTCGAGATAAGAACGACGTGTATTAAGCTAGCGCCCGCTAGTTCGAGCGCGAGAGAGAGAAGCTTAAATAGAAATAAGTAATTCTAGATAATATATGTAAGATAATATAATTAAAGATGAAAAGATAAAAGGAGATAAAGATTAACGAAGTAAAGTAAGAATTTTTAAATAAGTTTAAGACTAAAGTTAAGTAAATAAGAGAAGAGCTCGAGAAGAAGATATAAGATCTAAAGATCGATAAAGATGGATTAAAAGAACGCTATTAAGAAATTTAAGAAGAAAAATACATAGGCCTAGAAGGACTTAAATTATTAAAAGAAGAGTTTAAAACTCGATAAGAGAAGCTCTTAATCGTATATTATACGCCTAGAAGCGAAACTATATTAGATAAATATCGCCTTTATAATATTATCGTAGACATCTGAATTCTAGTAATTATTAATCTTATTTACATTTTATAAGTTATAACTAATTCGCATTCTTAGTATTGAGGGCTTTCGTTAACTATAAAAGCGTATTTAAGATATAGCGATTTATAAGTTTAGATTTCTATCTAAGGATTTATAGCCGATATATTAACTAATATAAGCGAGAAATACTCTATAATAGCGTTATTGATATTATTTATAGTTAAATAGCGATATAGTTCGAAATAAGCTATTTAGTACCAGTGAGATTTTCAAATATTCGCCTCTATCTATCGAAAGCCGTATTGCGATCTCTCTATAGACGTACGCTATCTAAAATTTTCTATCGACGATAACTATCCGCATTATAAGGCGATAATATTTCGCGAAATCTATAGCGATAGTGGAACGTAAGTCTGAAATATAGTTAATGGATTTGATTCTTAATATTATCTCAAATATTTTAGCGGCGACTTCGAGTTAAGAGTTATTCTGGCGGTTAATAACGGTTGATAAACTTAATTATCTTAGTTTATATAGTCCCTTAGTAATAACTAATATCTCTACTAAACCTAGTCGGGACAGCATTATGGATGAAATATTGAACGTACTTTATAGTTTACGGAGCCCGACCGACCAGCGACTACGTGGTAAGCTTGCGGAGATCATAAGTATAGCTATCAAGCTCTGGGGTGCCCTTCGGAAGGACGGCTGTCGAGTCGATTTCGACTACGACCCTTCGAGCGGTGATTGGCAGGAGTGGGATTTTGTTGATGACGTAGCGACAAATGGCTCCATGGCGGCGACTTCGCCCAGCGAGATACCTGTGGACCAACTACCTTCAAAATCATTTATGTTATTCCCTCGAATCACGGGCTCCTTTGGTTGTGCCAGCCCTCGCATCCTGCACGCGGGATCGGCTCTTCCTCATGATTCTCCGGCCTTTCAAACAGGTCTTCAAGAAATTGAGCACATCAATCACGCGACGAAGGAATTCAAACGTTATCTGTGCAGAGGATCCAGCGCTCAATCTTCACCAGTAATAGGTAAACGTCAAGGAGATTGGCCGGCTCTACATGGTGGCAACAATTAAGTCCGTCAAGTTTTGGTGCAATGATGGAGAGATAACTTAGACGCGAGGGCGGATCACCAATAGCCAATTGATTGAGGGAAGCGATCCGTGTACCATGAATGCGTTCCTCTTCGTCAATATATTATACGCTATCCCAACTTCACTAGAAGGCCAAAGCACTGCAACGCTTACGACTCATTTTTCATCAAACAAGTGTAATGATCTTACGACGTTAATTTAGTAGCATATATACTCTCCATATTACGGAGGTCGTTGAGTGCGTTTGAGCGTGACCAGTTGTAATCATCAAATCTTTAGCGACCAGATAGTTCCTTTTCGCGGACACAAGGTCCGACTCAAGACGTGACAGCGTGCCCAAGAACAAATGAGTACTGGAGATCCTGTCGCGCTTGGGCCCAGTACAAGCAGTACGTACTGCGCTAGCAGGTACCAGCTGTCGGTTCTGGAGAAGATTTCAACGGCCTGGCTAAGCCGTGCCCATGCATCTTCACGGTCTCCAGCATACCACAGAGCGCGGCCGAGGTTTAAATGGCTCATGGCTTTAGAGTTTTTCACATCGTCGCCGAATTGCATTCGTATTCGTTCAGCTTTGGTCTGCCATAGGAGTGCCTCGTCATAATTCCGAAACGAAAGGGCAAGGTTAACAGTGGGACAGAGCGGGACAAGACAGGATGTGAGGGGACGCGTCAGAGAATGCCGTTAGTGGCTGATCTCTCCCGCCAATCGCGTATAGTTTTGCACCACCCCAATTGCGCCTTCAATTTCGGTCTAATAAAACTCCGTGCCGAACCTCGGTAACCATTCTAGCTACTAGCCTCGCGGTGCGCGAAATAAACTGCACTTAGGGCCCACGAAAGATGGTAGGATAAGTTTTTTACCAATACTTATAACTCGCCCACAAATGCTTTAATCATAAAACTCTTGGTTTATAAGTTACTCTAATCGACTTTGTCTATAGATTCCTAACCAAAAGTATAAGCGTATACTGAATCGTTGAAGATTTATCCAACTTGAGAATTGTGCCACTCTGCAGTTTATTTTTGTTCTGGCGAGCTACCCTACTACGACCCACTACTACTCTCTATTCTTCACTCTCTTTGTCATCCGCTTACAAGTCTATCACCCTTCAGCCCTCCACTCTCCCTCAAATATGTAAATAGGAACAGTTTCAAAGTCACTCTAGAACGTTCCAAATGCCAAGCCCACCAAATGACCGTTAGAAAATGACATGGTAAAGGTGTATCAAAGGAAGAGGCAACCAGAAAGGAGTACTACGTCAACCGAGATAGATGTTGAGACCGCAGCAGCGGATGAAGCAATACGGACTCTCAAGGTCAAGTGATCAGAAGGAACGGACACACCACATACATGATCCAATAACTTTGCATCAATGAGATATAGGTTTCGTTGGATAACATTCGCGATCAGATTTGGAATGATGCCATATGAGAACACATAATCAGGAAGCATAGATAGATGGTTGTTGCGAAACAAATCAGAGTACTCGTACATAAATTATATGACCGTGAGAGACGATTGCGCCTTGGCGTCCTATGAGCCTCCATAGGTTACGTATATATGGACAGTCACCTCCATACCGGGTCTCTTGTCTCAGATCTTGCGGCTTCTTCTGCCTCACACTTGGCAAATTCTGCACTTCCAATCTCAGCGCAACGTGCAGCATTGTAGAGCGCTTGCATGAATACATCGCCATAGCTGGGATGTGTTAGCGCATGTAAAAACTAAAAGTAGGCCATGAATCTACCTAACAGTGACATTCTTTTGATCCCAGGAGTTCTTATATGCGTGTTTCGCGAAATTGTCACTCCAGGCAGTCGTCACCACATTGGGGCTATCATTGACTTCATGAGTTCCCGCTCTCGCGCTTTAATCTTTCGATCCACGGCTCGTTTGGCCTCCTTATACTAATCGTAGGTGGCTTGTCCTTCTGCACGGTAAATAAACGTAAACTAGTGTCGAATACGCTGGAACAGTTTATCTCGGCGGCGACGAAGCTCCTAGATTTCTTCCTCCTGGCGGATACTTACACTCTACGCTTCGGTGAGCTCTTTAAGTCGTCGAGGATCGATCCGTCGACTTATCCGATTGGCCGCTTAAATTAACTCCGTCCGAGGCGCTATATCGCCGTATACGACTTAAATATTATATCGAATCATACGGGATAGATAGTTACGCTGAAAGATAACTGAGTTAATATAATCTATAACTAGATTACAAACGACTTTATTAGAATTAAAATTATCTAGTAAATAATTATATTAGTCTAGGCTCCGTAGAATTAAAAGCCTTAAGACTTATTATTAATAGTATTTTCTGTCGCTCGTCGAAGATAATAGATCGTAAAGATCTATACGAAGCTAATCTCTTCTTCTAATCGTTTAATTCACTCGTAATACTTTTCGTAAAAGAGCGCCGTGTCGGCCGAGGTAATATAGCCTCTAGCGGTTTATATAGACATACGAAACAATAATACGTCTAGTATATCCTCTTTTCATGGGATTAATTGGCAGTTTAATCCCTTTAAGACGCCCAGCGTTAGAACTATCCTAAAATTTGTATTCGGAAAGAGGTAGACATTATCGTCGTAGGCGAGACTGATGATATAAGATATAATACAAAATATAGGGTTGGTATCGATAAAGAACGTGTAGGTCTTTTTGTATGCCGGTCAGATTGACGAACTCGATTTCTTAGCCGTCACTTACGATCTCTTACGCTTCTTGCGAGACTTGGTTCAGGTGAGCTTCAGCTATAAGGTGAGGGCTACTTCCCCCATAGCCTTATCGCGCTGGACGAGCAAATTCAGGTCGCGATAGATGATTCCGAGAAGGGCTCCGGGTCGGGATCCAGTGAACGCCGCGACCAGCAGGATCGTTGTCAGCTGAACCCTTTGTCGTTCGTGCGGGAAGGTGTTGGTGTCCGTTACCCAATGGCAACGCAGCAGCTCCACGAAATCCACCGCATCCAAGAGAGGCTTGTCGGTTTCGCTATCATCCAGCCTGTGTTCTTCGGTCAATGGACCGTTGATCTAAGCGTTCTTATTTGTGTCCTCGTCGCTGATCTTGTATCACTTGCTCTCCTACGCTGGCAGCTTATCCGTTTCCGTTCGAAGTCTGAGCTATTCCGTCAACCACAGATATAGATTCTAATATTGAAATGCGTTTTGGACTCCGCTCTGGTTAGTCTGATGGTGATAGATACCTCAAGGGGGGTTAACGACGGTAAACCAAGACCATTTCGAATATCACGTATATTATCGCGGCTGATTGATTCGTTTAGGAGAACGGTTTAGGCTCGCTGTTAACCTACTTTTTCGCTTCTCTATTACATATATATTAATCGCAGAGATTTATCTTCTATTAAAGGAATCTATCAATGCATATACTAACGTTAAAAGCTCCTATTTACGCGGTGCATGTTCCCGAAAGTGAGTCTCTACTACTTTAAATGGTGGTGGCGTAAGTGTAGTCCTATTGGGACCGTCTTTCTTATCCTCTTGAAATTTTTGCCTCTTATCAGAGTATAGTCATGCCAGCGCCGTGGGACCTGCATACGCTAAACTAGACTGCAGCTTGCATAAAGACGTACTTCATTTTTGGACTGTTTTCAGCGCAATCATTATCGAGTATTTGCTCTTTAGTGTACTTTACTGGTGGGCCTTCTACCAAAATTATCCGAAGTGGATAGCCGCTCGTGTAGCAATTCCCATGTCTTGTTCTGCGGCTGTCCTCGTGGCTTCGGTATTTCTGATGATGCGGCGGAAGTTGCTGTTAGTTTAATATCTACTTCTTGCAGTAAGAAAGCAACTTCAAGATTCGAAGACCTTTCCAACAATTATGGCAGAGCTTTCTCTTGCTTATTACTTTTCACCTTTTGATATAAAGCGTTCACACCAAGTATGTCTTCTTTCGAGCTCGAACCGAGGGCGATCAAAGGGTACCGGGAATGATATTAGACCAATCGGCTCATGTCCTCAGTAATGATATTGACCGTAGAAAACCATCTACATCAACATCAAGGAAACCATTGAGACCAGCCTGCTAGCCCAGACTTCCGGAGATGAACCCAGGGAATCCGGGGGTGTCCCTACTCTCCCAGTGCCAGAATCGGAGCGTAAGGACCGGGGCCAAAATTGGAACTTTTGGGGGGGGGTTCCAAAAATGGAACGTGGAACTCGAGGGACGGTCCAAAAATGGAGTACAGAAACGGCGGAATAATAATGCGGGCAGGAGTTGCCGAAACATTAAAGATGTACAACAAATCAAAATAGCCCATATGAAAAAAGCGGAATAATATATGGATTATCTATTAGAGCTCCGCATATGGTCAAAAGACCCTTAGGTAAATCTAAAGCCGAAACATTTTACAAGATGTGTTTAGTGTTCTCTAGGCAGCAGCCATTCCGTTGATTGGCTATCAACCCCGCAATACAAAACGACTTACACGCTAGCATGGTCGTCGGAAGCGCGCGCTATCTGCATCTCGTTCTCGTGTTGAGATTCATTGCCTTTAGAGACAACTCCAATGCCCTGCAGTCGAAAGCGACAACTGTGTGTCCAAGCAGAGCCTACGACTGACTCTTCACCGCCCATCGCTAAACGACGAAAGCTCGAGAAGCAGCAACGACACAGGACACCCAGCTGGTTTTGGGACAATTTGTCACGGCAGTGGCTAACTCCTCTCCGAGAGTTTGATCGAAGAACAGAGTGGCCTGCTACCCCTTCACCGCCTGATCGGACTGGCAAGGAAGACATTGACCTTGCACAGCTCAAGCGCTTCGCAAGACACGGTGGACCAAGCCTTGGGCACCTGAGAGCTGTAATTTCCATCCAACCCTTTACCATACAACCAAAACAAGCATAGCTCTATGTATAGTCCGGTGATTCCACGCTCGCGATTTCTTTGTACTCCTGCACCACTAATTTCTCCCCCTCCTCCCCTTTTCCCGCCCTCTCGCCCTCCTCTTCACCCCCTACCCCGTCATATATACAACCAAACAACTAAACCAGCCGGCCTCCATATGATACTCTAGTCCGGTAACCCCACGCTCGCGATTTCTTTATACTCCTGTTGCACTATTCGCTGTCCCTCAAATTCCTCCCCGACTCTCGCTCTCTCCTCCACCACATCCACTTCCTTAGCCCCCATCTCAAAAATAGCCACCTTCTCCACCTTGACTCCCTCCATCCACACCATGTTCTCATATCTCTTGACCAAGTACGTAGCGTCGAACTTCCCATCCCTCCTCTTAATTTCCCCAACCCGCTCCTTTCCCCTGCTCTGTCCTTTTCCGGTTCCTCTCTTCTTCCCGCGGGCGTATATAGTATTAAGGTCTGCTTTTCACGCTGGAAGGGTAGTTGGCATATGCTTGATAGTACTGAAAGTGATTGTGACTGCTGATTGTCTTTTGGACTTTCCGGACATTCGTTTAGCATGTATAAAAGAGTGATCGCCTCCATCGGACTCTTGTGAGATGTGCCTCTGGACGTTATGATGCTCATAATGGCATTGGATTCCTAAGTGTTTGGATTATCCAAAGCCTTCTTTGTCAGTTCCTACCAAGGTATGGAAGTAATCTGATATGGCTTAACCTACAACTGGCTGCTTCAGCGGTCAACTTGACCATCTACGTCCGGTACGTCCGGTACGCTTCTGCGGTGCAGGTTTTGCTTATTCGCAGCCGAAATCGAGCTAAGTGATATACTCAGACGCTTGGAAAGATTGGGCTGCGGAATCATAAATAGTATTCGTAGTTGCTGCATCGCTGCTGAACAGATGTGGTAACCTTTGCCCAAGAATTCTACAGCTTTCTGCATGAAGACGGAGAATGCGGGGGAATGAGCCGTAATGCCAAGCGAATTTTCTAGGAAGCCGCAGATCGACTCTAGCGATAACTGACTGTCTCGTATCATCCAGAAGTGAGTTACGACGCTAAAAGTTGGCGTTGGGATAAGGTGTGTTTTAGAGCAATTTTGAGGGAGATCAAACTATCTGATTGGTTGATAGCCGGGCGCTATATTAGCGTTATAACTCACTTCTGGATAGCACGAGTACAACATACTTAGTAGTAGATGGATTAGTTCTGCTATTTACATAAGCTGTTTTACTTATCTGGTGTATTGTAAAATTATATAGAGATTATCTGTAGATACAAATAAGGCTATTGTTAAATTACGGAGCTAAGTATATACCTCTTTACAAGCTAGTACTTCCGATGAAAGTTGTTACGTGTGCCTATGATCTTTATATTACAAAGCGAAAGGTTCTTAGTAAGACCTCTCGTTGATAATTTGTGATAGATTCGCAGACTTGGAGTGTGCAGACCCTTTTTCCACTGGCGAGCCAGCGTGCTCATATCACCTGCCATGAGCCTTTGACCTGATGTCTTCTTGAGACAATTTCAGCATCATCAGCAGGGTGACAAGCTCACCGCTCCACAGGGGCGAAAAAAAGGGACTCTGGCCTATTTTCGATTCGGACACTGCTCACTTTTTTCGCCTCGACACAGCGGAGGCTTTCCGCTTCAAAGAAGTCTCTCATACTACCGACATTGAAGATTTTCGAAGCCAGTCAAGATGCCTATCGTCAACGTCTTACACAACGCCCACGAAGAACCTTGAACTCTGGCAACATCTTTGTGAGTGATGAGATCAGTTTTCATCGAGCCTTCATTCCTCACCCTCCTCCGTCAGATTTTGTCCCTACATAGAAGATTGTAAGCTCGGCCGCGCGTCTGCTGACAGATAGTGCTTCTTGATTGCAGATACGTTATATTAATCTCGAAACCCTTCGCATCGGTCAAGCCACCCACCCTACTCAACCCTACGCCCTACCTCATCTCAATTTCCTACTAAGTCGCAACGCTTAATCAGTGCCTGTTGAGGCTAGGCAGCCAGGAAGTGAACAAGCGGTCTATATATGATACATGGAGCTGTAATTTAAGGAAATAACGGGACTCAGCAGAGCACAAAACATGGGCTTTATCAGCTTGTATATGAAGAAGCTACAGCATCAAGACTTCCCATAACAAGCTCCTTGGCCTTCACTCACGTGTGAACGGCATGAAGCTGGTTTCAACAAAGGCAGAAGATATGGACACATGGACAACTGTATTCGACCTTGTCGCGCGCACAGAACCCATATCACAACCTACAACCCCTCCCAAATCTCACTCATCATTTACATCCTCGTTCCAGCAGACGCCTTAGTTTTTTAACATAGGAAGCTTCGCAGACACATCGGAGCACAGGAGGCAGGTCGATGATGCGCTGAGGAGAGAGCTAATGCGAGACCTCAGAATGGGTACCCCTAACTTCGTCCACCCGTTCTCGAACGCCCCGGCGAAACAATTTTGGACTAGCGTCAAGAAAGAGATTCATTCGTCGGCGATGCTTTTCGCACCGCAGACCAGTGTAGTGAGAAATGTCTGTAGCCGGATTTCCGCATGGATACCGAGGTGTCCGATCACTCCAACACTGTGGAGTCCGGAGCTGCAGAAGCTCGAGGGACACACTGGTTCGGTGAACGCGGTGGCATTCTCCCAGGACGGCTCGCTGCTCGCTTCTGCGTCACATGATGAAACAGTCAGACCATGGAACCCGAGTACGGGTCAAGATGGCTGAGGCGGAGAGGATGTATCAGCGGGCACTGGAGGGACACGAGAAACCATGGGGCCCTGAGCATACATCCACACTCGACACCATTAATAACTTGGCTGCTCTCTATCCTGGTCAGGGCAAGATGGATGCAAGCCCGTCGTCAAATTCGATAATATCGTCATTTATCCATATGCTGTCATCGGGCGACAGCTGAACGGGCGAGGGAACATATCAAAGACGAGCACTAGTATATCTCTGAACTTCCTGCTCCACTTTTGGATCACTTTTTCTCGTCTTCCTCGCACTTCTGTACTCCATTTTTGGAACTCTCCCCCCAAAACAAAGTTCCAATTTTGGCCCCGTTCCTTGCGCTCCGATTCCGGCACCGGGAGAGTAGAGATACCCTCGGATTCCCTAGGTTTATCTCTAGACGTCTATACATTCTGAGATAGTGTATTAACTCGAAGATTATATTAAATTCGAGGGTATGCAAGCTAAAATGTCTATAAACTCGAAGGCTACACAACTTAAACACAAATCCAAATACTATTATAGAATTAGAATATACAATATTAGGAAGTTTAATACGTTTAGAAGTTTAGTATTATCTTATTACTCTAGATAATATAGTAATATACATTAAAAAGCATACCCTCGAAGAATATATATCCTTCGAGTTAATACACTATCTCAAAGTGTAGCCTTGTGGAGATGAACCTAGGGAACTATAGGGTTTCCCCCATTCTTCCAGTGCTAGAGCTTTTCAAGTGGTCAAAGTTTCGAGATTAAAAAAACGTAGAACAGTTGCTCTAGTAGATACAATGAATCCGTGAGGCCAGGCAAACAACAATCAGCCTAAAACTCCACCAGGTATCCTAATTTTGTCAGACATGTAGACTCCGTGAACGGTCGCTGCATGATTCTTAAAATGCATTACGCTATCAAGCGTGACTGCCGCACATTCGGGATAAGGGAAAGGAAGGCGTTGATCGTCAGCATAGGGTTGGCCAGCTGGTCCTCCAGATCCATCTCAGCGATCTCACTCGTCATCAGATCGTCTGCAGCCTTTGCAGCCTCTCGTTCTAGGTCTCGACGAGCTCTGGCCTCCTCCTCACCATGCTCCGCTATCTCAGCATTCCACTCATCTTGTTTACGCTGCTTGCGAGCAGCTACTCTCGCCTCAGCATCATCTCTCCTCTTATAGAGCGTATTTCGCTATTGAGACCATTCCCAGAGCCTCTCACGGCCGCCTCCCCACTCATTACCATTAGGTCTGATAGCCTCATGAAACTCAAGGCCATACTGATCGGAGGGATTGCGACGGCGGGGATCGTCAAGTGGGAGCGTCAATGCACCACCACCAAGGTCCTTGCGGTGCTTGGGAAGTCTAGCCTCCTTGGATCTCCGAGGTGTCTTGCCTTTGTAGGGAGGAAGCTGTGGCTGTCGCTGTCGCTGTGATACACGAGGCGTTGGAGTCGTCGGATCGCTCTCTTCATCCCCTGCCATTTCAGCAGCAGCAACACGTAGGAGAGCTGTGGTAGGACTCTCATCAGCACCAGCATCAGCACCAGTATCAGCGATAGCTGGTTGACGAGGAGCTGGTTGACGAGGAGATGCGCTCGCCACGTAATAAGCTTATGATGCTCGTCACCGGTCGATAAAGTACCTACCAAGATCAAATACGGAACGGCTGACATACGGAGGTTGATATCAAAAGTCCTGCAACATGCCAAGACTCTTCGGATATCTCTGGTTTTTGGTTTAGTCTCAAAGTGGTTAGCATCATCCCATACCCGCACAGTTGAAAGGTGGTGTAGTGGGGTACTTTAAGGTAGGTATCTTAACTATTAGCCTGAGGCAGCAATCTATCCTTTATCCTTGCCGGCTCAACCGAATAAACGTTCTCATACTTCTTATAGCTTTAGAAGCGCAGTCTAGCTCTGTATTCTAGCTGCTATATATAGTCAACAGTGGGCAGGCTAAAGAAGGACTGGTCAGACTACTGAATCAGACCGCGATGGCGGGGCTGCAACAAAATGCGCACGGCAAAGCTCCAGAGGCGGTGAGTACGGTATTTAAGCCTCATGACAGAACAACACTGTACTGACACCGCTCACAGCCATGGGGCTTGCACCTTATTGCCGATACCACTAGCGAAGCCAGACAAGAGGGGGTAGCTGTGGAGTCAGTGATCTTCTCGTCAGGCAGCACCGCTTGTCTTGCTCATGTGTGCAATCCAGCATTATCGCCGTACACGGGCTTGGCGCGAATCCTGATCACGCTTGGGTGCGGCATAAAGACATACACTATGGACAGGATAAAGATGTGCGATGGCTCACGGATCTGCTGCCGAAGACATTTCGTGATTTTCAGCCTAGCATTAGTGCTCGCATCTTTTGTTTCAATTATCAGTCTGCGTGGCTGGGACCGCAGCTCAGTCGCAACCGGTTGGAAAGCGTTGCAACAAGGCTGTTAGACGATATGAGAAACAGGGTTCGTCTAGCCGTTGGAGGAGATTGCTTGTCCATACTGATTTTAGCACTTACAGAAACTCGCTTCGTCAGATCGACCAATCATCTTTATTGGCCATTCCTTCGGCGGGCTGGTGATCGAACAAGCAGTTGTCTAAGCACAATCGGTCGGCAGTAGGTATGAATATCTTGTCAAGCTCATTGGCGGTGTCGTCCTTCTTGGAACCCCCCACCAGGGATCGCAATCACAGAAATGGGGCTCGATCGTAGCACATCTAGCTAGTCTAGTTGACTATGGTGAGACCGCGTTGATGAAAGAGGTGGATGAGAAATCGATGAAGATATTTGACCTCGTTTCAGAGTTTAAGAAAATAATGATTAGCTTGGACCTTGCGAAGACAGCTGTCCTATGTTTTTACGAGAATCTCCCAACCAGCTATTTGGCACGGGTGGTCAAGACCGGGGAGTGGTTACAAAGACAGACTTCATCCATGGTGAGAATGTTAAATTAGCTATCCGACTACAGAATGGCTGCTAAAGCCAGCAAGGTGGTTGAAGAGAAGTCGGCCGTTTTATCCGGATTTTATTCCGTCGTGCTGGATTCCGACCATTTGAAATTGAACAAATTCAAAAGTGCGGAGGATGGAAACTATGTTTCTGTGTCCTCTAATCTTGCCAGAATCTGTGCAGAAGCACCCCAACTGATCCAGAGGCGTCAAAATTGTCAGTCAATGTAAAGTGCGATGTCTGCTCGCTCATAGCTGACTGCGAATCTATGAGTAAAAGGTACGGCGTCCAGTCAGCACAGTCATTTTCTAGTACCACGAGAACGTGTCAAGGACTTTATTGGCCGTAGCAATCTGCTCGACTCGGTTCGGTCACACTTCCTTGGCCACCAAAATGGACCACCGCCCTGTGTAATCCTTCACGCACTCGGGGGACAGGGGAAAAGCCAGATAGCGTTAGAGTACTGTCGAAAATGGCGAGAAACATACCGTGGTGTCTTCTGGGTCAACGCCAATTCCGAGATGACTGCCACGCAATCGTACGGCACGATTGCGGCCGAGCTAACGGGAGCATCGAAGTTCGAGACAAGTGATAGCGCTGCCCAGATAAGACTGGTCACAGGCAATCTAGAGCGATGGAGTGAAGCGTGGTTGTTGGTTTTTGACAATTACGACGATCCTGAGAGTTTCACAACTGAGATCAGGTCATTCTTTCCGACTAGTAGGCTGTGTCCGACGTTCATAGTCGAGTAATTGCTAACAAAATTGGTAGAAGGGCATGGTCACGTACTTTTTACCAGCCGCAATCGAGATCTCAGTCGACTCGGCACGCTTCTCGAGATCCCACCGATGGAGATGGAGGACGGTGTAAGACTTTTGCTTCGGGGTTACAATGATAATGATATACAAAGAAGTCATAGAGACACGGCATCAAGCATTGTCGAGCGTCTCGGTAATCTTGCCCTCGCCATCGATCAAGCAGCGGCATACATCAAATACAAGCGTCTACTGCTAGATCGACTAGGAGATTTTCTGGCAATCTACGAGGCTGAGCGAAAAAAGGTGTTGACTTATACTCCAAAAAATTGGGAGTATAAGCATATCAATGCTTTCACAACATGGGAATTGTCCTTTCAGCAATTAATCTCAGGGAACGAACCTTGGAAAACGGACGTAGCTCACTTCCTGACTTTGTCTGCCTTCTTCGCTCCTACCAAAATCTCCGAATCCTTGTTCCGTTTTTATCGGAGAGCGCATGGTAGTGAAGTGCGATGGATAGAAATTTTCAGCACGAGCGATGATGCCGAGGAAGATAGGAATGAGGACAGCAACGAGGAGAACGATAAAGCGAGCATGCAAAGTTTCGACGGTAGCTCCAATGATGAGTCTTCCGACTCTATCTGCGATGATGAATGGAGCGCTGATCAATTTTGGGACATCATCGCACATTCGGATGATCTGGGCCTGCTGCAAAGCATCTCCCCAGCGGCGGGCCATCAGGGGGCAAGTCTCTCTTTGCATCCTGTCATCCGAGATTGGTTACAGCTCCGATTGATGAAGAAGGAACGCCAGGAGTATACGCAGGAAGCGATAACAGTTCTCGGGTGCTGTGTCAAGAGATACGGCGATCGTTCTTCGACAAGTCTGGAGGAGAGGACAGCGCTTACAACGCATATGGATGTGTCTATGTCAAACGATGAAAAGTTCTCAAAGTCGCAAGATAAGCTCGGTGGCAATATCGCAAACTGCAACACCGCCAGCTTGTTTGCAAGATTCTATGAACGCCAGGGGCGATATCGCGCATCAGAATGCCTGCGTCACCGCCTAGTAGAGACTCATAGGAGTAAATTAGGGGAGAAGGATCATTCAACCCTGAGAAGCATGATGGATTTGGCCAATATAATTTTTAAAGTTTCTCGAAATGGGGAGGCTGACCAGATGTATCGGCAAACAATAACTTTGATGGAGACAGAGCTGGGAGAAATGCATCCTGACACATTACATTGCATGAATAGTCTTGCACTATCGTTATACTCTCAAGAAAAATATGGAGAAGCTGAATCAATATACCGATCTATATTGACGTTGAGAGAAAAGGAGCGGGAAAAGGACGATCCTAGTATAGTACGCAACCGGAACGGCTTGGCGATGGTATTGAGTCACCAATCAAGATATAGCGAGGCCGAAGAGATTCATCAATCAACTTTATTGGTTCAAGGAAGAACATTAGGCAAAGAACATCCTAGTATATTGCAAACCATGAGCGTTTTAGCAGAGACGCTGGTCCATCAAAACAAGTACGAGGCGGCCGAGGAGATGAACCGACGAGCGCTGGAAGGGAGAGAGAAAGTGCTGGGAGTCGAGCATCCCTCGACATTGACCAGCGTCAGTAATCTGGCATCGGTGCTTCAGTATCAGGGGAAGTACGAGGCGGCCGAGGAGATGAACCGACGAGCGCTGGAAGGGTATGAGAAAGTGCTGGGAGTCGAGCATCCCTCGACATTGACCAGCGTCAGTAATCTGGCACTGGTGCTTCAGGATCAGCGGAAGTACGAGGCGGCCGAGGAGATTGACAGACAAGCAGTGAAAAGAACTACACTTCCCAGCTCATCTACATTCAAGGATAGTGATCAATCAGACTCAAGTGAAACAACGAGCATTGCCTCCTCGGCGTGGTCCGAGTTCAGCAAATCGTCAGCCTCATCATATGCCTCAGCTAGTGATATATCGGCGGCTGCCTTGGACGGGGTCATAGCTGTCTTCATGAGTGATGAAAAGCTTCGGTGTCTATTTGCTGAGGCTTTCACCAAGCAAGATCGAGATAGAGTTTCGAGGAAAGGTGCCCGACTTTTGAAATGGCTTGGACGAAGGCTCGTAATGGCTGCGAACACACCAGCAGAGAAAAAAGCAGCCAATTTTTTTTTTAGCCGCAGACGCGATCAGGCTATCATTGACAAGATAGCGCAAGGCATTACAACCATTTCATCAGGGGAAGAGAGACAAGAGCAGGCAGGGGAGGAAGTTGGACAGCAGGAGGCGACAAAACAAGAAAGGCTTGAACTTTACCTTCAACAACAAATGGAAAAGCCTACTATAAATCTCGAATCTGAAGAGACACCAGCTTTGGCTACCGAAACCATTGATGATCATTGGACCTCCTTTGGTAAGGATTTGAATGATGGTGGGAGCGATGCCTCAAGCGATTCCGAGGATGAGGACAAAGACAAACAGCAAACGGTGCAATTGAACATTGATGCAGTGAAGCTATTTTTGAAGTCAAGCGATGCCTTCGCGCGTTTCAAGGAGGAGTTTGAAGACTTTATAAATCCCTTTAGGAACGAAGCTATGTGGACGAAAACGTTATGGAATGGCAGAGAGCGGGTCCGCTTTGAGCACTCGAGTAATGTGCCTCGACTGACCAATATCGATAAATTGAAAATCGCAGCAGAAGAGAAGCTCGGAATGCCTATACTCTGGTGGCCGTTGAAACAGCCAAGAAAGCACCTGTCATCTAGCAAGATTCGCATTATCTGGATTTGCGTAGGTCACAGATCAATTCCTCACTTGGAGAGCAGTACTAACCAGAGAGCAAGGAATGTGGTGATGAAACATACGCAGACGTCTCTTGTGCTAAAGCACGAAGATATCGTCAGATGTGCGACACAAGCCCTGCGAAAGTCACAGCTGGCCAACCTCCCATATTGCCGACCAATAATGAACCGCTCGCTGATTCGAGTGATAGTCGTGGGTTAAAAGCATGGACGTCCGCTCTGATGGGGAAATTCACCAGCTTGCAACAAATACGTACGAGGAAGAAGCGCGCGTCTCCCGCAAGCCAAGGGTCTGGACAGAACGCGACGATTGTTTCGAACGCCACTCCGACTACGAAATATGTTCACTGGTGTGTAGATTCCGCACCGCGGAGAACTTTTCTGCACCATATCTGCATCGAACAGAAGAAAGGGAAGGATTTCGTCGACGAGCTGTGTAAGAGCTACAAAAAGCTTCGTGGATGGAGATGGTACTTATCCATGACGACATGCACTGAAATCAAACTAGTCAAAGTGAGGTGCTCACCTCAGATCAAAATGGCTCACTGACTGGTCGAGCAGCTCTCCCGCGTCTATAACGAAGAAGAAGCTGTAATCTGTACCTGTAAAGGCGACGTCCTGCCTAACCTGAACAACCAAAACGAGTACACCTACAACATTGACCCGCCGGACCTAGAGAAAGAAATTCACATACTTCGGGCCGAAAGAGCGCTGATTGACTACTACCATGGTTACAAAAATTGCCATGTGACTGATCATATTAGCCAACTTATTCTTGGAATACCACACCGCGTGACCGGCACCAAGCTTGGATTGAAAGGATACGGGATTTGGGCGCGGCAAGGTTGGACACTTTCTAGATTGGCAACTTTCGCTCTCATCACACAAGGCTGGGCCGTCGTGTTTGTGGCTTTCTGGTTATGGTACCATCCGGGAGACCTGCAGAATGCATTCTCCCCAGGATATTATTCGCTAGGGCTTGTTACAGTTTTTGTCGCAGTACCCGATGTTTTCCTCACCTAGACGGTACAAGGTAGGTTCTTTGGCATACGACGCCGCCGAGACCGCCACGTACCCTTGCCACGCATCGTTTTTGTGAGAATCCGAATAAGCGTAAATGCCTCGAATCACAACGCACGGGAAGTTATTCATGAACCCTGCCGCTTCCATCTCAAAGCATAAGATATCATGCTCTTTGATTAGCTGATCTCGAGCAATTGCGTCTTTCATTTGTTTCTCCGCTGATGCACTAAGGCCGTAATGCACGATCATGCTGCTACTGCTCTTCTTAAAACCCTGGCTCATGTTGTCACATGACGCCTTTGTTTGTATTGCCACATAACGCCTCTGCTCATGTTGCCACTTGACGCCTCTGCTCGTATTGCCACAGGGGCTCCGGGGTAGCCGTCGCTTTCAAAGAGAAGTACCCCTACGCCTTCCGCCAATATCAAGCATACTGCCTCTCACCGCCCACGGGCTCCAAGCTCTCCGTCAAACAACACCAAGCCAATCTCGTAGGCACAGCCCTACTCATTCCTCCACCCACTGCAACAAACCAGCGACAAGCATCTAAGACACCTCACTACATAGCCTGCCTATTCACCTCTCTCGACTACGGAAAAAGGGTCTCGCCCCCGGAGGAAATAGTGGAAAACACAAGAAAGGCGCTCGAAATCCTAGCGAAACAAGTTGCAGAGATGAGAGCAGCGGGCGAAGAGGTGGGCAAATGCTGTCCGGTAAGGATCAACAGCGGAAGGTTTGGTGTCGAGTGGCAGAAGACGAAGGCGGTTTTAGAGGCTGGAGGGCTGGATATCACGGTTGTTAGGCCGGAGGTAGAGCAGAAAGCAGGTGGGGCAGGCACTGCAGCAGGCAGGCAGTCTCCTGTCAAGGATGAGAATGAGAAAGCAAAAGGTGAGAAATGTGCCATGGGGACCAATGCAAGGCGGTCCAACCGTTGGACGTCGGGTCGAACGAAGGCTAAGGGTCCGTTTGAAAAACAGACACGCGGGGTGAAGAGGAGGGTTGAGAAGGATTTTGAGTACCAGTTACTAGACAAATCTAGAAGTCGTTCGTAAGATGCGTGAGATTCTCGCGCATTAGCAGACTTATTGGGCTTCTTGCACTCCGGATGCATCGCAGTCGTCTATGCCGCCGCCTACAGCTCCGTCCCCTGTCGCTTTACCTCAGTCACGACAGGACGGCGCGGTTAAGACTCCTCGTCCGGACTTTACTATCGGCCTTCGTCACTCGACGGTAGCTAGCGCACTGATAAAACGTGGGCTCAGCAAATACAAGGCCGACGATCTCCTAAAATTCTTGCAACGCGAGGACAAACTTTGCTCCGATCCTACGCAAAACTTCCTAAACGTTCGATTTCCGATCCTAGTGATTGAAGGCAAAGCATACGCTACTGGAAAGACCGTCTTCGAGTCAGTTAGTAGCACTCCTCCTTCGGCTGAGTTCCCATGATCGTCTAGCAGTAAGAAAGCTGTAGCTGACCCGTATTGATCTCTGTCAGAAATTGGAGACAATTTGCGTCATTGGATCGAAGCAACGATATTAGTCTCTCAAGACACATGCAAAGGACTGAATGGTATTCGTACTATGAACACTATGCATAATCCCGTAGCTCACAACTTGCGGGTCTGCTCTTGCCTTTTCAAGTACCTCAGTCATCATCGAGTAAAGCTCTCAATCCTCCTCAGCCCTTCTCAGCCACCGTTTTCCCCCTGGAAAAACGACCATTCCCAGCTCTTGCATGCATGTAATCGGCGGCTCGCAGTATTCGCAAAAAGCTACTATCATGTGACCTAGCGCCTTACCGGAGGTTCAGGTCAACAGCCTCAACTGCAACACAAACTGGGTCCGATACCGAGAGATCCATCTTGGTACGTGATGCAGTCTTAGTTATCCTCAAGCAACCGCGTATACAGGCTCTGAGTGAGGTAGCACACTGTCTTCATCTAGCCGTAAACCCCAAAAAGCTCCCTTATAACCCGTCCTTCGCTAAGGCATCCTCGCTTTTCAGTTCTTCCCTGCGCTGCATCGCTATCAGATATTCGAGGACTGTCTAATTATATATATGATCATAATCGAAGCCCTCACGCACGAAGAGATCACGGAAGATTTTGCGTAGATTGGAATATTTCGGTTTCTCGTCAAAACCAAGAGAACGGATATAGTCGAAATAAACCGCAATTCCTGAGGGAGATCCTCGCATAGATCCTCTGTATTAATCCTTCTCTTTTTCTTTAAGATAAGCTCTTTCTTTTACGTCTAATCTATGGCTATAAGATTTTATTATAAGAGAGAGCCTCGAAGAAAGTAGAGAAGTATATACTCGAGGGATTTCAAATTATTATAGTAATATTGCATTTAACTAGACGTTAGTCTTTACGTAGTAAGAATCGAGGATATTATACTTACTAATATCTAAATAATCATTAACGCTAATAAAACGAGCCGTGCTAATTAAATGTAAATTTCGAATATAATCGATATTAATCTAAGCAGTAAGGCGTTCGATAGCGAGTTCTAGATCCGTCACATAAATTAGATTCCTCTACTTTTCTATACTTATCAAGAAATTCTCCGATTTAATATCTCGATAAATGATACTCTTAAAATAGATATATTCGAGATAGTAAAGAAGCTAATCGACGAGCATTAATATAGTCTTAAGAGAGAATTTACGATCGTAGAAGTTGAAAAGATTTTTTAGACTCGGCCCTAGAAGATTAAATACTATAGTATTATATTTATACTTTATCTTATAAGCGTAAACTTATAAAATATTAATACTACTAGAAAGAAATCGATAGATATCGACTTTATCTTTTAGTAAGAAGAGGTTAATAGATACGTATTTAAGTTTAATAGCGATATCTTCGTCGATATTAATATTAATTTCTTATATGTAATAAGCTTTAAGACGTAGCTAAGGGTTTCTACATCTATCTTATCTATATAGATAGCGCCGAAGCCGCCCTTATCGACCCTCCTTTATAGCTAATATTTATCGACTATACGTAGATTCTAATATAGATAAGCTATTAGTATATCGTAACTACGTCTTATCGATAGAGCCTTTTTAAGATAGAGAAGATATAAGATCGAAGAATATAACTTACTTATTAAGTTTCTTATTTATAAATCTAATAGAAGCTATAGTAAATAGAGTACGCATTATTTTAATAGAATGAAGATTAAAAGAAGTAAGTGCTTATCGGCGTATAAGATATATTTAATATTCTCTAGATAGTAGTTATTTCGTTAATTGAATATTAACTCTATAATTTAAAATGACTTATACGCTAGCATAGTCGTCGAAAGCGCGCGCTATCTATATCTCGTTCTTGATTATTTATTATTTACTAGAAAAAGACGTATTATAAGTCTAAGATTTATTATCTTTAGAGAAAACTCTAATACTCCGTAGTCGAAAGCGGTAGCTATATATTAAAGCAGAGCCTACGATTAACTCTTTATCGCCATCTATCGTTAAATAATAAAAGCTCGAGAAGTAATAACGATATAGAATACTTAGCTAGTTTTAAGATAATTTATTATAGCAGTAGCTAACTTCTCGTACTCTTTAAGAATTTAATCGAAGAGCGAAGTAATCTACTATTCCTTCACCGTCTAATCGAATTAATAAGAAAGATATTAACCTTATATAGCTTAAGCGCTTCGCTAGATACGATAAACTAAGTCTTAAGTATCTAAGAGCTATAAGTTCTATTTAATCTTTTTAAAATTATCTTCTAACTGTATATCAATATCCAGAACCCGAAACCGCTATTTCTTTTAATCGAACGATATCGTCAAGTCAATTAGATTCTAGGAAACGAGCTAAGACTGGAAGAGAATCAGATATTTCCTTAAAGACGAAGAAATCCTCTACATATAACCTCGCCTTCGAGTAGCATCTCATTGATTATGGCATACACATAAACAATCGCGCTCAGAAACCAAGCAATTAGGCGGAAATCAATGGGAGAATTACTCAACCAAGGCCGTCTCTTTCCCCCTCGCGCTTCTCTGAGACCGCATTTGAAACCTTCCAGTAGACCAACGAAGAAGCATTGACTGAAGCCACAGTAATAAGCAAGACATTCCCGATCATTGCTGACACCGCCGACATTCCATCCCAAAAGAACCTTCTCTTCGAAAACCTCAAACACCTAACCGATGGCTCTATTACCAAAACCAAGCCAGACTTCTACAATGAAAGCCGTCTGATGAATCTTAATAAGTAGATTCAAGAAGAGCTAGAGCCCTATATCGTGCCGTCGACGAATACCGCTACACCGTGCTTGGCCAACTTCTTCACGAAGGGGAAAGGACTTAATGGGAATACCGCCGTGTGCAAGCGACAAGCTTTATATGACGGTGCTTTAGGTGCCCGTGGGATGCATAAGCTTCGGTTATACGTTGACCTAGGGACAGCTTACGACAATAACGCGTATACGATCACATCGACTTATTATGGCGGTTCGGGTGACCTCACGATCTATTCTACGCATTCTACTTCATTCAATGATTCCTAAAATTCAATTAAGTATCGGATGACCCAGCTCAACGGTTGGAAAATGACTGATAACTCAGAGGCTTTCCGATAAGGTGCTAGCGCTTTAAGGAATGCTAGGGATTAGGCGAAAGAGAAATAAAAAGAACTTATGATTGCGGTAAACGGCAAGATGCCAGATACGGAACACTTAGATTTGATTTCATCCACGTAGAGCTTTATATCATTATTATCGAACGAGGTTACTTATCCAGAATCTGAGACGTTAATTAACGAGCTTATCTTAGACGTTAATACATTTATTAGCTCTAGTTATAGAACTTCGATTAGAGCTTAAACGAATCTTCTATCTAAAGTCTCCTTAAATCGATAATTTATAAAAGCGTCTTAAGTTAAGAAGAGGTCTAGTAGGAGATTTAAAGTCTTATAAGTTATCTATAGAGAACCTAGGCTCTAATATAAAGAGGCATATCTGCGACGATAATAGCGTGCGGAAACTAGTTTACTAGTATAACCCGCTTTAGCTATCGTGCATTATCGATAATACGAATTCTATCGCTGAAAGATTAAATAGCGTACATTCGCGGTTTAGACATTTATAAGGCTGTGCCTTGGTGTGTAACACCACTAAGGGCTCCGATGAAGGTAATCGAAGACGTTATGGGGCGCTGAGTATGGTACCTACGCTGCCGGGTCGACTGGTCATATCGAGTTTCGGTTAAGCTCACGTCCGAGTAAATCTCGGATGCTAGGCTTCCAAGGGCATACTACGATACGTTCCAGATCCCTATGCGGCTCTCGAATACCGTGTCATCCACCGTATCCAACGCGATGCTTGCCGTTCCCACTCGGTGGACTCGTGGTATTTTGAAGTGAACTCGACTTAGACAAGCTGAAGCACGATTGAAGAGCAGGAACCTGCCAGGACAAGGTATACCGTCTCTTCCCTCCAACACCACGAGGGGGTGGGTTCACTTTTAAATATCCATCCAAAACTCCCACTACAAAATAGATCATCGGACTCATACACGTTTCACTTTAACAAAAATCTACTTTGGGTGAGACCAAATGTGGCACCCTAAAACCCCACAAAACCTAATTATAGGTCCCCCCTCTCCCTTCCCACCCCCTAAAAAAAATTAAGAATAGGTTCTCGCTTTTCTTGAAAAACAATCGTGTATAGACTAGCTCTTCTAAGTTAGATCTTCTAGGGCCTATACTCTTCAGACACAGCATTAGAAATGAACTCTACTTGTTACTAGATATCTGCTTAGATCTATAGAATTTTCGAATAGAGCTGAGCTAAGTCGTACTTATATTATTTACTCGATTCATTTATTACTCTAATATCTATAGATAGTTACTCTCATATTAGATCTCTTATCTTAGATCTTACGACTTCTTCTATCTTATATCTAATAAATTCTATCTCTCTTTCTAGACTCGGAGCTTTAGGCGATATAACTTATCGATATCTCTTTCGATAGTTAAATAAGAGATTAGATTATATATCTTATTACGCTCGTTTAATATTATATCTAGTCTCGATATTATATAGAAAAGAATAGAGTTATTCGTATATAATCTAAATAATAATTATACTTTATATTTATTAAGATATATCGATAAAGTAAGTTTCTAGCGCGAAATTACTAAGTCGAAGAAATAATTCTTATTCTAAAACGATAGTTTCGTCGTTAATACGAAATATCTATTAAAAGTAAGATTATTAGTATTAAATTAATATAGATATCGATTAATAATAAGTAAGTAAAGAAGTTATTATATCTACTTTTCGAATACTAAACGTCTTTAAAAGAGTAGCTTCTTTCTTCTTCGAATTCGATATTAATCGAAGTCGTTAGATAAAAAGCGATATCTTCTTTAATCTAACGTTATATTCAATATCGAGCCTAAGAATTATAGCGATATTTTTATCGAAATCGAATATTATTTATTAGTTAGTCTTATTAACTCTTTCTAGCGCTATAAATACGACGTCTTAATTATAATAGAAGAATATTAAGAACTAGCGTATATAAAGAAGACGTCTAATATATACTTAAGATAATATTTATTAATAACTTTATATTTATAGAGATAGATATTCGAGATAGACTCTAATCTAACTAGATTAAGAACGATAGCAATATTTATATTCTTACGAGAAACGCTCTTTAGCTAAAATTTAATCTTCTAAGAAATAAGCTCTATAAATATATCGTACGTAGATATTAGTATACTAACGGCGAATCGAAAAGTATATAAAGATTAGTCGAATCTAATACTTATAATAATTTTTATTAATATTATACTTCTATAACGCTAAGAAGAATTTATTTATTTATTAAAGTTTACTTAGCATATAATTATAGAGCGATTTATATCTTTTTAATATTAATTATATAGTCTAAACCTCTTTCGATATAATATTAAATACTATTTACGATTCTATCTCTTATTCTCTATAATATAAGATTAGAAATTTAAGAAGACTACTAGTCGTCTTTAATAGTATAAATATCTAAGCTAATAAACTTAATAGAAGACTCTAATTTAAGATATAAATCGCTTAAACTTTATCTTCTTAGTATTCGAAAGGCGTAGTAAGTCTTCTATATTCAAGTATAGTGGGAAAGCGTTAAGCTATTAGATTCGCTTCGTAGTATAATATAATATAGATAGTCGTTAATATAAGGAGTTGGAGAAGCGCATTCGAGTAATTTTCTAAATGTTATTACGAAGTTAGTCTAGAAACGAGCTAAGCTCTAATTTACTTAATTCTCTTTATTTTCTAAGTTAAACGAGCGTCAAAGACTATCTAAATATATTTCGAGAAAATCTATAACTATAGGATAATACCGTTATCTCAGTATATTCATTAATTCTCCTTTATAGATGGAAGCTGATTTAGTTATATCTGATAACTAGTTAGTAAAGAACGCCTAGGTGTCTGAGCTAGCGAATTCCCCATTATTGTAATCGATTCAAAAGTGAGTTCAGTCTCAGCAACTTGCCAGAGCTTTAACGTTGAAAATCTCAGAAAGACTGGCAATGACGATCTTAATCGCTCACTGCCAGCTATTTTTAGCCTAGACTTCTTATAGAGCAACACTCGGTTAGTCCCGGAAGCTCCCGCTTAGGAACGCCCCTCGCGAAGACCGTATTAGTCCAACACGCCCAGGACCTACATGAAGCTTTAGTGACATGAGTTCTGGGAGAAAAGATTTTTTGTTCGACATTTTGTGATTAAGCTGCACCGGAAAGGGCGGTAAATGAAGACACGTGTGTCTTCTTCATAACATCTTGTGCAAGAAGTTGACACCGGCGATAGTGCAGTCGCCACCGCGCGCAGACCAACGATCCCCTTCTTCGAACACACTACCCTAAAGAATTACCACGCCATCAAGCTCACCATCACAGAGCTCAGCGACAGCTAATCAGTCTTTGCAACCGCACTTGATAAGTCCGGCTGTGTCGATGTGGTGGTCAACAATACAGAGTACAGTAGACATTTTGAAGAGCTATGAGATAGCTAGATCAGGACTGCTACGCTGCCACCGGCTGGCATGACAGGAGAGTTTAAGGAAATCTCTCCTTCCAATACTGACAATGTCCCACCAGGTATGGAATCACCTCATGACACTGATGAGGCACCAGCAGGCCCCTCCATACCACCTCCTCCTATACCAGCTGCTGCACGACGATCCAAGCGACAGCCTACCCCCGCAACAGCCGCGTCATCGCGCCCACAGAGAGAAAGGAAGCTGTTTGATCCTCACGATTTCTTCAAACGGTACGGTGAAAAGGCACAAATAGCCACGGCTATACTCGAGCCGCAGACGTATCACGAGGCAATTACAGGACCACATGCACGCTGGTGGAAGTTCGCTATTGCCAAACAGCTCCACGATCTCATTGCAGCAGGCACATGGGTACTGGTGGATCTCCCCCTAGGCAGGAAACCAATCACATGCATTTTACTTCAGTCATTCAGAACCTAATCCTTCCAAATTAGGTATAGCGCCGAGGATTAGCCCTAGCCCTAAGCTACTATACATAGTAAACAATTGTTTCCTACCAAATTTGCTCTTCATAATCCAACAAAAACCCCTCTAGTATTTCTATCTTTGTACTCTCAAATTATAATTTTTTATTCTAAAACTTAGTTTAGTCAATCTATACTAGAAAATATATCCGATCGTCTATAGTAGAGTTATAAATTTATATACAAAGTTGAATTGATTTCGAAAATTTGTTATCTCGGTCTCGGCGTTTATCGAATAATAGCCTCGTCGTCTTCTGAAAAAGAAAGTTACAGCTTCGCAACTTAGCTATTATTTCTCGTTCACCTTCAGACCTTAAAACAGCTACTCTATAATCTTATTAGAAGAATCTTTTCTAATAGACACGTCTGCGTTAGATTAAAGTTTATGTAAATCCTTAGTCGCTAGCTTCTTTAAAGCGAATCTATTCTTCGAGATTTAAATCTAATAGATATAAAAGCTAATTTAACAGTTAAATATTTCTAGTAGAAGTATTACCTTTTCTAAGTAGCCCTTAGATTTACTAATAGAGGCTCTATCTTCGTCTAATATCTTCGTTAAACGGAGGAAAAGATAAGGGAAGAAATATGGGCGTTAGTTGAAGCTATGAAGTTAAGAAGACTCATAGACTTTTATAGTACTATCTATCTACTTACTCGAAACAGAGGATTAAACTAGAATACTTAATAATAATATAACGTAATACTATATCTTTCTACTTATCTAAGATTAAAATCGATTCGAAATAATCTTATTCTTAAGTATAAATCTTAGCCCTCTTTTATAAAAGACGCTTTCTCTATATCTTAAATATTTTACGTAATTTCCTCTAACTTCTATCTAGTTTAATACTTATAATATAATCTTTAGATTTAGATTATAATAATAAAGCTATTTATAAGATTACGACTAAGCTTAACTTCGTATTAGAAATTAATATACTTCTTCTCTCTTTTTATTTTAATATTCGATCGCTTCTACGTAGTATAATCTCGATAAATTAAGATTATATATTTCTTTCTAATTTAATAACTAAATTTACTTTTAATATATTAAATCTCTTTTAATTAATAGATAATCGACGGCTTCTACGCGAAGTAATATTAATAAATAAAGATAATAATATCGTTATATTAAGACCTTAGTTTTAATTATTATTACGCTCTATAAGAATCTTTAATAATCGTTAACGATAAGTTATTTTTCTTTCGACGGCTTTTAATACTTTTAATAAATGCATTAAACTAAGCGCATAATTTGCTAAAGCACGCTTTTTATTTTTATTCGATTTTTAATTACCTCGCAGGGTAGATCTACTAAATCGATTGAATTTAAGGTTCTTAAGCGTGGTTTAACTTAACTTCGATGCTCTTTTCGGTGGCATAGCTTAATCCTCGAGAGGGTTTAATGTAGATACTTCCGTCGTCGAGACGGCGCATTCGGCGAGAAAGGCTGAAAGCTGTTGTTCTGCCCATTTCAACCGCAACTCTAAAGATTCGACTTACTTTCGCGCTTCTTCGGCGTAAGATCGCGCGTTCTTAGCCTCGGAATGATATCGCTTGACTATACTTGCCCACCCTTGTAGTACGCAATGATTTTCTGTATCCTGGAATTCTACCACCTGCCGCCGCCAGAATTCCACTTACTGCTTAATATTATCGACCTCTAATTGCTGATAGACCCGATAGTCTTTCCAGAGGTCCACTTGAGTCGGCCTCTCTGCAGATTATCGTTCTTCCAGCTATACCTCTATTTTCTCATCTATTTCTTTCTTCTATCGATAGTTTAAAAATTTCTTTTATTCCCTCAATTCTTCCTCGAATTAGCTATATTTACTCTCTTAGTAATAAAAGACGTAAATATATTCATCCGTGTGTTCGGCATTATAGACATTAGATACCGGCCGAATCGGACGGCTTAATCTCCTACCCGTATCCATTAGAGTGTTATAAACTTATCTCGCTTCCAGCTCGCTCCTCTTCTTTATCTGACGACGAGATATCAGTAATTTCATTAAGAACGCAGCGTATTCCGAAAGAACCGCTAAAAGCTGCTTCTTGATTTATTTCAACCGTTTCTCCTCGGCTAGGAGCTTTTCCCGCTATCTTTCTATTGTTCTCAGCTATTCCCTTTTGTCGTCTCTCCCACGCTTGTTCACATATACTTCAGAATCTGTTCGCTATATTGCTTCCACCGCTCGTCGAGCCCTTTCCATTCCCCTCTTCAACCGATCGATCCATCTTTGAAAATAGGTCTGATACTTCTTCCAGTCCTTCAACTTCTTCAGACTTGCTGTGAGCTCTGGACCTTGTGGGTACCGCTGCCGTTCCATATCCTCCTCTCTTGCAAATTCCGGATGATACTCACATCTCCGTTGCTGAGTGTCGAGAAAACCCTGCCACCGTCGTAGTTCTTCATTACATCGACCTCTTTCTTATCTCCAGTGCCCCCGAATAAAATCGGCCTCCGTTAAAGAATTATTAGGACCTGGTTTATAGCCATACCAGCCGTCGTAAAAAATTTCCTCGTATTATTCAGCGTATCGATACCAAATTTCTCCACCGATAGAGACTTTCGTCCAGAGTGGTGTTAGTCGGATCGGACGAGTCGGTCTTTCCACTCATCTTTATTAGAGTATCGTATACTTACTTAACTTCGACTTTATATCGCTTTAACTCTTTTTTAAAATCTTTAACTGAAGTTTAACTTAAGCTACGAAAGTAATTAGAGAGAGAAATTAGAGGTTCGCTTAATCTAGAGAAATAATTTCTAAATTTTCTCGAAGCGTTAATATTATCGTCTATGTTAAGAGAACTAATCGAGACTAGAAGTTTAAAGTCTTCTTATCGAAGTTTCGCTTTAAGGTCTTTCGAATTCACAGATTAAGTGTAATATATATTACGAGTTATATCTCTAAAAGTAAAATAAAGTATTAGTTTTACGATCTTAAATTTAAAAGATTTAAGTCTCTTAAATTACACTTCTTATCGTAACTTCTTCTATATCTCTATAGTTATATTCGACTTATCCTCTATTTTAAAGAATCTAAGAAGAAAAAGAATATTAATATCACTATTCAGAGGTAAGAAAACTTATCTTTCTCACTCGATTTTCGCAATCGCCGCTATAACTTCCGGCTTATATAGATCTTTTACTAGAATCTTTATAATAGATAAGAAAGAGAACGCTATCGTACTTAGAGATGTGAAAATGAGAATTAGTAAAGTAATAGAGTAGTAAAGTAGTAGAGTAATGAAAAATAAAGCTATTGATAAAGCGATCGGCGCTCGAATAATATCTCAGCCAATCGTCTTTCGTATTAAAGAGCGATTCTAAAACGAGTAACCTTCTCTAACTTATAATATATAAAGTGCGAGACGTTTATAGTTAAGTCTAAAAGATAATAGAGTAATCTTTAATCTAGTTATTTAATAAAGTATAGTCGTATATTAAACTCTAGCTATTTACACGAACTTAGATTAACTCGAGAGTGAAATTCTTCGATATAGTAGACGCTAGAGAAGCTAATTAAATTCTTTATCTTTATACTAAGATATCGTAATATCTATTATTATTCTCTATTAAATATAGTAGTAGAAAGACTAAGTAGTATACGAAGGTTAAGTAGATAAGATATATCTAATTAAAAGAACTTATTCTTTAAATAAGCATCTACTAAAGATTTATCGCTTTATTCTTTTAATTAAAAATTCTTAAGATAAACTTAAATAATTATAGGCTTATTATAATACTAAAGATATACGATATAACGATTAAAAGAGCGTGAAATAGAGCGTAGAATTAAGATCGATATCTATCTACGTCTAAGTTTATAGTAGATATTTTAAGTCGAGAAAGTACTCTCGCTATAGATTAGTCTAGATCTTAAATATAATTAACTTTAGATAATAAGTCGAAGAATCTTAAGAAAGGCTTTATATTCGAAAGTAATTTACGAATCTGCGATATCTTTCTAGATAAGCGAGGTATCGAATTTAGTAGTTAATAATTTTATATTATATTTAATAAGCGAGGAGAGATTATATTTAAGAATATATGTCGAAAAGAAGTATAAGTCGATTATAACGACGAGGACTCTTCTCGCCGAAACTAGTTTATCTAAATCCTCTTCGATATATATAAGAATATTTAAATAATAATAAGTAATCTAATCTTCAAGGTCGAGTGGCTGAAAAATCGCGAATTTTATCTAGCTGAGTATATGGCACATCGTAACGCCTACTTTGAAGATTGTCGAAATACTCTCTCTTTACTTAGTTAGCTAGACATGAAAAGCTAGTAAATAACCGCGATACTCACTACACAACATTCTTCCAAATAAGAGTCTCTCAGATAAGAGTCTCCCAGACAAAAGCCTTTTAGATAATAATCTATTTATTTATTAAAAAAAGAGCTTAAACGCGATAGCTTTAATATAATTTATAAGATCGTTAATATAAATATAAACGACGTATACGCTATTAAAGAGTTTTATTACGATAATTAAAAGAAGAAGGTTAATATCTTAATAAGTCTTTTATATATAAGTGTAATTATTAATCTAAAGATTAGTTCATATCTAACTTTTCGCAAAGAAGTATATTGTGAAATTCGTGAAGTTCTTAAAGAAGTAGAAATCTTTATTAGTAATAAAATATCTATCTCTTAAAAGCTTAACCTACTAAGATTTCATCACTAAAGAAGAAACTCTTTAAATTCTTTTTTAAGAACTTTAGGCTCTTAACTATTTATATTCCCACTCTTCACCTCTAGCGTATCGAGATATTAAGTCGATAAACATTCTCGTTCAATCTCGAATACCCTTTATTATTAAACTCGTCGACTTCGAATTTATAAAAAACGATTTCTTCTTAAAAATCTTCTACGAATTAAATAAATATATCGCTCTCGAGATTTAAGAACGTTATTATTATATAGCTATAATTAATATATAATTATTAGAAGTAATTATATTATAATATAAATACGATCTTTTTTAGTTAACGCGAGAGTGTAAGAGTAAGTCTTAGTATTAAGATATTATTTAAAAAGCCGAGAAAGAAAAAGAAGAAGGGAATACTTTAATAAATCTCATCTCAGTTAAGATACTAAGAATAGATTATTAATATCGAAGATCTATAAGTAATTACTTAGAGAAAATATATCGTCTAGAATTTTACGAAATCTTAACTATTAATATTAAATATATAATATCTATAGAAAAGACGATCGATTAGAACGACGTAATAAGGATTAAATTCGTTATAACGTAATTTCTTTAATATACTCAATTAGATAGGGGTATTTTATTAGAATTTTACGATATAGAAGATATATCGAAAATAATCGAAGTGGCTTCGTCGAAGCGTAATCGTCGAGAGGGAACTTACTTTTATAATCGGCCATCTCTATCGTTAGTTAACTAGTATTCTTAGAGATTTACACATATCTAGAATTCTTAATCTAGAGATATTTTTAATTTAACGCTAAGTAAGTAACGGCGATAATAGATAGTTTAATCTATCTTCGATAATACTCGAAGAAAAGAATAATTAAAAAGATTATAAGTATTAATTATATTTAAAGTTAATAAAGATTCTTTTAAGTCGTTTAACTTTTAAAATAATAAGTAGAGATTTAAATAGAATAAGCGTAGTATTAATATTAATTATAAGAAATATAATTCTATAATATAGTCTTATTAGATATTATAGCTAAACTCTAATAAGATATCGCTAATAATAGATATTATAAGTCTTATTTAAGCTATAAAGTCTATCTCGAGAGTGCTTTATATTACGAGATAAATCACGCGAGAATTCATATAGAAATAAACGAGGTCTTCTTTAGAAAGGACGTCTCCCTTAGTAGCGAAAGTAAGTTTAAAAAAAATCGAGACGCCTTTATTAAAGCGTAATATTTACGATAATATAAGAGTATTACTAATAGAGAATCTAGACGACGAGAACGAGAGTAAAACTAAAGTATATTATTCTTAATAAGATATATTATATATACTAATCGATCTTTATTAAGATAATTAACTTTAATAGTAAATATATTTAGATAAATATTAAAGATAAAATTATATTAATATAAAAAGAAGATTACTTTCTTAACGCTAGTCAGATACTAATACTAATTAATAAGAATTTTAGAGATATTAAATATCTTCTATAGCTAATAAAATAACGTATTAAGATCGAGATCCTTTCATCTTTAGTAGATATTACTTCTTCGAGCTCTTGAATTAGCTTCGAGCATAAATAAATAATCTATAAGTATTTCGAACTAAAGTAGAAGCTATAATCATTAGTAGATTATAGATTAAAAATTTAGCGAAATAATTACAGCGAGTCTATAGAGTATATTAATAGCGTTTCTAAGTAGATATAATATCACCCTTAATTTATATAAGGGTCTATTCATAATTACTTCGCCTAGTAGCTTTCTAGATTCTTCGTTATTAATACGCTTACTTAACCTATTCTAATACGCAAGTTAGACTTTCGAATCAGAGTTAGATAAGTATCCGATTAGTTACATATCGAAATATTCGAGATTAGACGAGAGTTTAGATATAAAGATTTATATATAGATTTCTAAATTAAGATAGAGTTATATCGAAGATACGATCTAAGTAATTTAGAGAATAGACTACGTAGCTGAAAGTTAATATAAGAGCTAGTATAAGAGCCAGCAAAAGAGTTAGAGCTTTTAGAATTTATTAAAATTATAGATTTTTCTATCTCTATTATTATTCGAAGATTAGACTTTAGAATTAACGCTATCTATATTACTAAATTTAATAATTATTTAAGATATATAATAAGAGAACTTAAAAAGTAATTAGATTTTAAGAAATATATAATTATATAAAGAAGTAGTAAGTATTAAGATATATATATAGATTTCGATATTAGAATAAAGTAATATCGAGAATATAAACTATCTAAGCTAGAGAAGCGATTCTATAACTTAAAGTATACTTCGAAAAGATCGATAGTAGAAGTAGAGCTTAGTTATATCGAATCTCGAATCTTAATATTAAATATAATCTTAGCGCGAAATAAGAGCTTTAAGTCTAAAGATATCTAAAATCGAGATTTATTATTAATATTATTAGAGGGGTTTATTCTCGATAAACTAATCGAAGTAAAGAATATAGATAAGACGAATTTAGACTTAGACGTAGTAAACTTAAGAAATAATATTATATCTCGCGAACTCTATTCGATATAACGAAACGCTTAATCGATATTATTAATTCGTTATATAAAGAATGTAATATTATCGCGCCCGTTAGAACGTAATATTAAATCTTCTCTTCTTAAACTTATAAACTCTTATTTATCTTTCGTTAAAAGTATATAATATAAGATTTAGAATTCTCGATCTTAGCTTTCGAAATTAATAGAAATAAAATCTTAATTAAGACTATTTAATTAAAAAACGATCTCGCACTATAATAGCTTAAATAATCTATTTATATTAATATAATTAAGAGTTAATAATAAGATTTAATCTATACTAATCTTAGTATTAAATATTATATTATAGATTAATAATATATATCGCTAAGCCTCTTTATAATAAGCTTTATAAGAAGATATATATATTTCTAAAGATAGCTAGAACGAGGAAATTAACGGATTTATAAAATAAAATTAGAGACTAAAAGTAGTAGTTAAATAAGTAGAGCTAGAAGAAGAGAGTAGAAAGTAGATAATACTATTCTAAAGATAATATAATATAAATCTTCGCTTAAGGATTAGAAGCGGTAACCGTATCTAAATCTAGCTTTCTCTTCTTTTCGTTATAATTAACGTTAGCTATTAACGATTTATCGATAAAAATATAATTCGAGATATATAACGACGATATTCTCTCGATTATTACAGAGGGTAATTTAAGATATAACGCTAACTTTTATACTCTTTATAAATTCTTAAGAAAATTCTAGTCGAGATATTTAAGTTATTATTAATAAATTCTTACTTCTCTAATACGAATAAGTACTTTATAATATAGCTATCTCGCGATATAATTATTCGAAAAAAGAAGAGATATTCATATTTAAGTTAATTAACTTCGAAATATTATCGATATTCTCGATATTATAAAAAGAAGAAGATTCTAATAATAGACTTTTAAATTTCTAATATTACGTTAATATTACTTTATATATATATAAAATATAAAGATAAGCGTACGATCTAAGGCGCTAATAGCTAAGTTATTATATTATTAAATCTATACTTATAATACTTACTACTTAAAATAATTATTAAAATAATATTAATCTTATATAAAATATATAATATATAAATCTTCTTAATCGCCCCCCGAGCTCTCTTATATAATTTCTTCTTTCTTCGTCTTACTTCGTTATTAATAGCTATATTCTCTTAATTTCGATAAATAGATAATCGTTTAGCGAAGATTATCGATAATATAAATATATTAGCTTAGCGAACTTTTATAAATTCTAATAACTTTATTATAGCGTTATATATAATAAGATAAGAGTATAAAGAGAGTAGTATCGTAAGTAGCTATATTAAACGACTTAGCTTATTTTAGAAACTATATTTAAATTAAGAATCTAGAATAAATCTCTAATCTATCTTAGAGTATATAATTTTCTAAAATCGATAGGCAGTAGCGGTAGCTTATCTATTATTAAAGCCTTTTCACTTTATTAATTAATAAGATTAGAATAGATGCTAGAGAGTAGAATAAAAGCGAATACTTAAGTCATAAATGGGTGCTTAAGCCAGAAGTGGATACACCGCAAGAGCAATGGTTGAGCAATAGGACGAACTTTGCACTCAACATCGCTACCGTATAGCATTATTCGTACTGCTAAATGTATGCGATGCGGCATTGGATCCCTCGATATTCATGTGCCTTCCGAAGTCTCAACTGAACCAGCGCTCGCCTCTCCCTCCAACGCCAGACGTTCCAATCCTCATCCCGCCGCGGCTATGCTACTGGTACTGAACCCACGTCCTCACGCTTCGGCTACTACGCCACTTTTGCTGCCCTTGCAGCCGCTGGAGGCGCCGGCTACTTCTATCTCATCCATGGAGGCGTTCCGGATATGAAAAAGGGGAGTTCGGGCGAAAAAAAAGGCGTGTTCCCACTAAAAAAGGAGGACTATCAGCAAGTATACAACGAGATTGCGAAGCTACTGGAGGAGAAGGACGACTATGACGACGGGAGTTACGGACCGGTGATTGTACGATTGGCGTGGCATTGCAGTGGAACGCAAGTCTCGAGCGCCTCTCCATCCTGAGCCCAAACGCTAACGAGAAATTTCAGCTACGACAAGGAAACCAACACCGGCGGCTCAAATGGCGCCACCATGCGCTTCGCCCCCGAAGGTGACCACGGCGCAAACGCCGGCTTGAATGCAGCCCGAGATTTCCTCGAACCAGTCAAAGGTACCCAACCACAACCCCCAGATCTTCTCTACGCCCTTCTGACTCCCCCTTCCTAGCCAAAAACCCCTGGATAACCTACTCGGACCTTTGGACACTCGCCGGCGTCTGTGCCATCCAAGAAATGCAAGGTCCCTCCATCCCCTGGCGTCCCGGCCGCACCGACCGGGACGTATCCATGTGCACGCCCGACGGCCGGCTCCCGGACGGCGCCAAAGAGCAATCCCACCTCCGCGCCATCTTCAATCGCATGGGATTCGACGACCGCGAAATCGTCGCCCTGTCCGGCGCCCACGCCCTCGGCCGCTGCCACACCGACCGCTCCGGCTTCGACGGCCCCTGGTCCTTCTCCCCGACGGTCGTCTCGAACGACTATTTCCGGCTGCTGCTGGGGGAGAAGTGGGCGTGGAAGAAGTGGGACGGACCGAAGCAGTACGAGGATGCGGGAAGCAAGTCGCTCATGATGCTGCCGACGGACATGGCGCTCGTCAAGGACGCGAGCTTCAAGAAGCACGTCGAGCGGTACGCCAAGGATGACGGGGTCTTCTTCAAGGAATTCCGCGACGTCATTGTCAAGTTGTTTGAGCTGGGGGTGCCGTTTCAGAGCGCGGAGGATGATCGCATGACGTTGAACGCTTGAGGTTCTGAAAAATTGATGAGAGAATCCGCTTGCTTGCTTGCTTACTCACTCGAGTCATATTAAGAAGAAACATCGGTCTCTCATGCTGTGAGAGAGGGAGGACCCGGGGGTGATGTGTGGCCGGGTTAATGATGTGCCCGTCAGTACCTGATTGCATCTTGAGCGATTGGCGTATTCCCATCCCCATTGATAGAACAGACAGGGGAGTCCATCGGTCTCCCACATTCCCAGTCACCTTAGATAGCTAGATAGCGACTAGATATGTGTATTGATTGATTGATGAATTGCAGGTCCGCTTCTTTTTTTCTTCTCGTTTTTCCCCCTTTCTTTTCTTGCGAGAGAATGGCTTAAGATGTAAATGTAAGATGGGGTTCTGTTCGAGGAGATATCCTAGAGTGATTTTGCTGGTGAAAAGACTCAACCTTACCAGATTTCTCATATGATGGACAGTTCTGTACCAATCATGAGTGTTAGGCGGTCAAAGACTCGTCCGTTAATGGGTGAATACCCCTTATCACCTGAGATGTTTACTCGCGAAGACCTTCTGTACGACATTTCTCGCGTTTCAACCGACTATCAAGAACTGGAATTACGGAGCAACTCAGAAGCCTCTCTTCCCGGTCTAATACACATGCGCCGGGGCTGGTCTGGTGGGTGGAAAGCACACCACGAGCATGGCGGCTGCTCCATCCTACTCTTTCGCACCACACCCGAGTGGTCCCAGCCTGAGGATCCAGGATCGCGTTGGACGACTGAAGATGGTAGACTGTAGGCAAGGACTAGGTCAGATCTCGAATGCACGATGAGGGTCGAGGATACTCTGGATTCTGGGTTACTGGATGCTCTTGTTGCATGTTGGATTGCAAAGCAATGGTCTCATATTGTAACAACCCACAAAGGACGAAGTGAAAAAACATCGAAATAGCTGTGTATGTTACGGATTCCCTCACCGGACATACCGGACATACCATGTCTCGGTGGTCTAGGCACCGCACACACCATTTCTGCCTCCTGTAGATACTCTTTCTTCTACATACATTATTACCATACCAGATTATGACCATATCATATTCCATTCCGTGACAGTGTAAGACACAAGCGTATAAGCTCCCGAGTCGCGTCATTATGTTCCAGCGACGAAATGGAATGCAGACATCATCGAAGGTTCCACCTTTGGCAGGGCTCGATGATCCATTTTCGGAATTGGGCTCGGCTATCTGATTGTTCCACAAATGGCGCACCTCCTCACTCACAACGATTCTCCTTCATCCAAAGGTCCAAATAGTCCGACTATGGACGGGATCTCTGCCTATCAAAACGGGTCCGCAGCCGGTGCTGCACAAATGCTTGACATACACAGCTCATTACCAGAGCTTAAGAATGACACTAGAGACATTGCTCAAACGATCGAGCAAGCGCTGCCGTCGATGCGACAGATCTGCAAGAGCTGGGATGGTCGTTTTTCCAGGGGAAAACGGTGGCTGAGGAGGGCTGTGGTAGAAATGCGGCAATGCTTTCTGTAATACCACTACGACCCGGTGCCAATATTATTGGGTGCAGGAAAGTTGAAGTTAGGCTCCTAGGAAGATGAGTGGAAAGATCGGCTCGAGGTGGTGGCGCAATACGTGCGGAGATATTGAAATAATGGAGGTGGGTATAGGCAGCCCACAGGGGTGGCTATGGAGGACACCGTCGAAAGTGATTACAGACAGGGGAGAGAAGTAAGAAGGTTACACCGCTGTAAGGAGACCGTCAGCGTCATTTTCGGTATCAGACTTATCTGAGGACTAAATATACTGCCAATCAGACGCACTCAGGAAGCCCTCGCTATTCCGATACCATCGCTCATATGGAAACGACTGCGTGTCACTGGACTATCGGCACAAAGGCTTTGTTGTCTACCAGCCGGTAGTGAAACCCATCTCCATGACATTTCAGAGATATCTTAGGTCCGATTGTGAAACGTTGACAAACCTTTGTAGGACGGTGGAAATGATTTATCAGGAGTTGAAGCTATATTATGGGAGGAATTGATAGGATTAAAGATTGCAACGAAGGCTAGAAACTTGGTTTATACCAGTCATGGGATCCAGTCCTTAACGTTGATTGATGACTATTTACTTTGGTTTCTTAGCGACTTCTCCAATCTTTAGGAAAGGCACGCCAGCGTGCGTTTGAATATCAACGCTTCCAGTCAGCCAATTTCCTCTGATACTCTTCCGGCTCTAGCACATCAACAAAGCGGTGGGGAGAATCCGGATAGTCCAGCAGGAGTAGACGACAGCCTTTATGTACGTCAGCGAATTGCGTAGCTGGTCTCCATGGTCTTTTGGCTGAGACCAGATCGACCTGTCGGAGACTATATGTGATGTCATCCCAGAACAGATACTCTGATCGAAAGCCTTTGGAACGATAGGTCAAGAGTTTTGTGGGCTCGACCACTATCGAGTCACAACCGCGGACTTCGGATACATTGAGAGTAATGCCACACTTGAATTTGATTTCATGGGTAGACGAATCAAAGGAGTGCGGCATCAAGCACTTGAGAAACAGTTCAAAATTCTCTGGATCGGCTTTGAATGTATTGCCTCGTCGAGTGTGTGCCCAAGTGTAAAGGGCCATATATGCCGTACTTGAAGCTCGTTGATGATTATAGTAGACTCTCAAGTTCGAACCGATCAACGTTGGCATCAGTCCCCACTCTCTAGCTTTGGTTACCCAAGCTGAATCTCGAAAAATGGCGCTCCAGACTCGGACATGCTTGGCCTGCGATTTATTGCTGAACTTAAATCCAAAGATCTGAGTAGCGCTCTTCACGGAAAACGAAGGTAAATCTTGCGTAATTTGATCCCAGATTTATTGGGCGAGACGGATCATTTTGAATAGGATATAATCAACATTATAACATCTTGATGCGAGAATAATGAGAAATACCACCTATAAAAGGTTCTCTGATAAGTCAGGACGATTCCAATTCTAGAAAGTTTTCCAATTTTGGACCTTCAACTGTTTGCGTTCACGGAGCTAATAAATAAGTAAAATACGTGCACGCCAGCCGTTTCCTTCTTACAGTATGTAGGGTACATAACTTCTGGCTAGCGGAATTTTTTTTTTTTTTTTATTTTTTTTTTTTTTTTTTTTTTTGTTGGTTGTGTTTTTTTTTTTTTTTTTTTTTTTTTTTTTTTTTTTTGTTTTACGTTAATTTCCTTTTTTTTTTTTTTTTTTTTTTTTTTTTTTATATTTTTTTTTTTTTTTTTTTTTTTTTTTTTTTTTTTTTTTTTTTTTTTTTTTTTTTTTTTTTTTTTTTTTTTTTTTTTTTTTTTTTTTTTTTTTTTTTTTTTTTTTTTTTTTTATTTTTTTTTTTTTTTTTTTTTTTTAGAAGAGTTTTTTCTAAAAAAAAGGAAAAAAAAAGGACCCTTGTTAAAAAAAAAAATTTTTACATTTTTTGGTGATTAGAAAGATAATTAGAATTCTATTCTATATTAAGTATCTTAACTCTCTTCTATCTAAGTAAAGTACTTTTAACTATCTTATTCTTATTATTTACGCACTTTCTTCTATTATATATTAACGTATTATTTATATAAGCTTTATATTCTTAACTATTAATATAACTCTTTTATTATAAATAGCGTAGAGGTTATTAATTATATAATTTATTAATAAAATAACGACTTAATAAAAAGCTAATATACGATAAAATTTCGATATTAGAGCTACTTCGATAGCTTCTTATAACGTATTTAATATAGAAGTCTAAATTCGTATAATACGATAAGGTGGCAATATCGTATTAATAATCTCTCGTATTATATAGACGAAAGATCTTTTTAGAAGAAGTAAATTAGTTAATTTCTAATATCTTTTAATCTCCCGTAAAGCAATAACTAAAATATTATTAATTATATATACGTATTACTTAATAAAATATTATATTATTATACTTACTTTCTTACTTTTAACGTCGATTTTTAATCTTTATAAATAAAGATCTCGAAATATTCTTTTTAACGATCTTTACACCGAAAGCGCGAATAACTAAAGACTTACCTCGTTCGATTTTTTTCGCGATCATCTTTTTTACGACTAGAAGACTTTAAGATTTTCTTTTAACTTAAAGTCTTAATATAAAGATTAAATAAATAATTATTCGACTGATTATTTATATCGTTAAGAAGATTATTAAATTCTATATTATCTTTCGAATAGATCGACTTAATATATAAATCGATATCGCTATCTCTATATAATAATAGTATAATAGAATCACTATCGGAATTAATAATTATTAATAATATATTATTATTAAGTTAGATTAAAGCGGATAAGATAAAATAATTACGATATAAAATATCGATAAGAGAAAATATTTAATTTATAATAAAATGCTAAGAAAGAAAGAAAGAGAGAATTTTTACTCGTAGCTTTAATATCTTAAAATCTATCTAGCGTTATACTAGCGAAGCCTATCAAATTTAATTTATTAAAATACGCTATATAATATAATAATTATACTTCTAATTATTATTATAATTATACTAGTTAACTCTAAAGAAATTAATCTTTTAACTAGAAGATTTATATCTAGATATTTAATAACTATATATTAAAATATACTTATTTCAAATTTTAGATATAAATATCTTTACTCTCAGATGAGATAAAGAAGCTATAGATTTAGAATCGAATATTACTAAGGGTCGCTTACTATTTTCTATCATATTTCAGCTATTTACGATTATTAATATACTCGCTAATAAGAAAGGCGTGCTATTATTATACGAATTTAATCGCGATATTAATAATAATTATAAGAACTAAAGTTATCGAATATAGAAATACCCGCTAATAAGAAAGGCGTATTATTATTATACGAATTTAATCGCGATATTAATAGTAATTATAGAAACTAAAGCTATTAAATATAGAGATACTCGTTAATAAAAAAGGCGTATTATTATTATACGAATTTAATCGCAATATTAATAGTAATTATAGAAATTAAAGCTATTAGATATAGAAATATAATCTTTAATTTAGTATAGATTTTAGAATAAGAAGCCTCTTTTACTAGAGTAGTAATATTTTTACGAGTATATACTTATATTTAAATTAATTTAAGAAGTTTTATTCTATAAATATAAAATATATAAAGTTATTAGATTAAGTATAATAGCTAAATATTATTAATTAAGCGTAATAAATAGAAAGATAATTAGAATATCTTATTCTTAACTTAAAATAGTTTTTCTTTTATTTATTATATATTTTCTTTTTATAAAAACTACGTCTAGACTTTAATAATACTATATTATTACTTATAAACTTATATCTTATCGTAATTATCTAAAAAGCTATATATCTTTTAATTATAAAGTAATTCTTTTTATATAAAATATATATAATTAAGCCGCTAGATATTAATTAGTAATTTTTTTTATTTATAATTACTAGAGAGTAAGTTATATTATTAAAATCGCTCGCTAATTTTATCTCTATAGCTTCTTAAAGTGCGTTTAATATAAAGATTTAAATTTAAAGTGAACTAATCGAATTTAAAGTTATATAAATTAAGATCTTCTTTATTACTTAAACGAATATAATTTAAAAAATAATTAAATTTATTAATCTCTACTATTCGCGGATTTTCTTTAATATATAAGCTTTAAAGTTTAATTAGTAATAATATAATTAGTATATATAATTAACTTATTATCTAGTTTAAATATATATAATTAATATAATTACGTACTTTTCTTATTTATAGTTATACTTTTTAAACTTCGCGTATAATCTTCTAATCTTCGCCTTCGCGAAGTCTTATTTTTACTTCGTTTCGATAATTTAAATAAATCTAGATTAATAATTAATAAATTATTAATAATTTCTTAAGCTTTCGTAACTATTAAGTTAATAGCTTTAATAAATAATAATATTATATATTAACGAATTATATTTAATATTATAATTAATTATCGTATTAAGAGATATAGCGCTATTAGATATATACTTACTTTATAAAAATAATATCGTTAATTTAATTTAACTATAGAATATAGAGAAAATAATTTTATTTTTTTTAGATATAGATAGTATTATAATAAATAAGCGTATTATAATATAAATACTATAATAATAAAAAGAATTTTTAAAAAAGAAGAGGGTAAATTAGAAAAGAATAATATTAAATATTTATTATTAAGCTAACTAATATTATATAATTAAAACCTTATTAGAATAAAATGCTATTTAAAAATAAATTAAGTTTAAACGTTAATTAGAAAGCTAATTAGAAAAAGAGATTAACTTCTTTTTATTAATACGTATCGTAGAGCTATATATAAGCGCTTCTTTCTATATTTCAAATATACTTTAGATATTTATAGCTGCATATATATACCCCCTTTCATATTTCATACATATTTCATATATTTCGATATTCTTTATATACGCGATATATCTACTAAAGATAATCTTATTAATTTAACTAATTTCTATTTAATTTCACATTTATTAGTTATAAGAAAAGCTCTTTATTTTAATATTATAACTTTATTAATTTATTATTCTTAAACGTCAAGCCGTTTATAGCTTATAATTAATTTACTTACTTTCTTTTTTTCTTCTATTATAAAGATAGAAGAAGATATTATTCCTTTTTCGTCTTCGTCTATAACGAACTAATTATTATTTTTATAAGATTAAAGATATTAACTTAAAGACGATATCGCTTAATTAAAAGTAAAGAATATAGTATTTTAATATTTTAACGCCTAAGTAAAAGATATTATAATATTACTCGAATAAAAGAGAGTCGTATTAATAAGAAAAATATCGATATTTAAGAATAGTCTTAGCGCGATAAAAGGTTTAATTTTTATATATAGAAGATTTAGATAATAATTAGTTTAGCTAATTAAATTATTAAAGCGCTTAAATTAAATTTTAATTCTATATCGATATCTAATAAAATAGATTTAGTAATTTTAAGATATTAGTATACGCTCTTATTAATATAGCTAGCGATTAAAATATTAATTAAAAAGATATAATCTTTAATTCTAATATTTAAAATAATATAGCGGCGAATAAATAGTATTAAAGCGAATTAAGTATATATTATATTAAGTAGAAAAGCGTTAATAGCTAAATTAATTAGAGTTTTAAATTAATTAAATTAAATATTAATTCTATATTAGCGTTATTATATATTCTTAAATATATAGCTATTAATTATAACGCTAATTAGAAAGAATTAATTTTTAATTTAAAATATTAGAAATAATATAGCGATATATTATTAAAGCGATATAAGTTATTAAAGCGATATAAGTTTCTATTATAATAAGAAGATAGAATTTATATATTAAATATTAATCTTATTTTATTTCTAATATTTTATTCGTTTACGTATCTTTTTTAATTTCTCTTTAAATATCTTAATCTTATAATATTAACTAGACTTTTATTTAGTATAAGCTTAACTTTCTTAATCGATAATACTTAGTATAAGATATTGATAAGTATATTTCGATGTAAAGATAATAATAAATCTTATTTTCTTTTTAATATTAATAATAAAGAATAATAAATATAATAGTAAATAAAGATAGTATAAATTATATAGAATTAGTTTAAATTTAGTAACGACTGTTAGTCTATTTATTAAGGCTTAAAAATTAAGAAATTCTAGAAGTAAATATAATTTAACGAATATACGCTTATCGATTTAAGAGAGTTATATATTATTTATTATTACTATAATAAGATTCTAATTTACTTATTTATAGATTACGAAATAAATGATATAATAATATATATTAAGTTTAAGAGATATATTAAGAAATCTAATTTAAATAGTTTATAATAAACGAATTTAATCGATAGTTATAAAAATTAGATATATTTCTAAATTAGACGATATAAATTATTAATAAATAAAACGATAAATAGAATATTTAGCTTACTATTTACTCTAGAAAAGATAATATTAAAATTCTCTTATAATACTAGGAGGTTAAAAGCTTATACGCGAAGATTTCTCGAAATAATTTTATCGCTAAATCGTAAATATCGATATTTCATTTGTGGTCGCTAATAATTCTAAAATACTACGACTCTTACGCTATCTCGACTTTAATATATAATTAAAATCGATATTTATTATAAAGAATCGATTAATAAGAAAAGCTATAGAGCTAGAGGTAAAATTATTAAAGAATTTATTAATCGATAATATTAAACTTTTATTAATTCTAGATTATTAATTATCTTATAATCGTTAATGATTTATAATAATCTTAATCTTTTTTATTAATATTAATTAGTAATAGTACGAGATTTTTATAGACTTTAAATATATCGAAGATAAATATATTAGTTAAAAACTTATAAGTATTATTAATTTAATTCTCGTAAAATATAAGATTTAGAATTATATATTTAAACTTATAACTAATAACGTTAGTAATAATAGTATACTCTTCGAAGATTTAATTACTTATCTTTCTATTTTTATAATAAATAACTCGCTTAATATTAAAGAATTTAAGTCTCTAAATTATTTATAATATATTTTCTATATAGTATACGTTATTTAATTAATTTTAAAAGAACTTCTAGATAATATTAAAATTATTTTAATAAATAAGAAATTTTAAAAAAGCTAAAGTAATAAAGAAGATAAAGATTAAGTTTAAGTAAATATAATTAATCTATTAATAACTCTAATAAAAATATAATATTTCTTATTATTATTCTAATTATTATATTATTAATTATATTAAAATTCGAAAAATTACTATATATATTAATATTAGCGATTAGCGTAAATTTTTTTTTTTATATTATAAGCTAAATAGCTTTAAGATAAAAATATTTTAATATTAGATAAATATTAATTTTCTAAAAAGAAGTAATATTATTAGAAACGCCTTCTTAAGCTCTTTTAGAATATTAAGACTTATTAAAATTTAATTTATTAGATATTAATTCGCGCTCTACTTCTTTATATTAATATTATATACTTTTTAAAAAATAGATTAATTATCTATTTAAGATTAAGTAATAAAAAATAATTATAGATAGAAACTATAGTCTAGACGTTTAAATAATTTTTAATTAATTTCTAATAAATTTAATATTTAATTTAGCTTATTAAATTTTTTTATAAATTTATAAAATTAATAAATAGAGAAAAGAAGGCTATAATTTATTACGTCTTTAATATCTATAATTATCTATTTAATTATATAGATAAAAAGCTTAGAAAATTAAAAAGAAAGAGAATTCTGTAAGGGCGTAATCGCCCTAACAGTCTACAGCGGGGGTATAGCAGGCCCTTATAGGGCCAAATAGGGCGTATCGGCCATGAAGCGCGATACCCCCGATCCTTTTGGCCTATGGCCTAGTAGTAGCCGAATCATCCTCACAACTATATCGCGCTGAAATTCCGGGGCTTGGCTAAACCCCGGGAAGGCTAGCCACTGCGGGGTGTATCCGCTGATTCCCTGATTCCGAGGGTTCGACCCCGTCATGTACGCGGGGGGAAAAACATTTTCCAGAGGGCAAAAAAGTTCCAGATTTATCGGGTACCGGCTCCCAGGAGCGGTACAGTTCCGTACCCTGAGGCTTTCGGTATACGTGTACCGAGGCACATACCCCGAAAGGGTCCCTGTGACGTATCTCATATCCCATAGGGACCTCTGAGGCAAGAAGTCTCGGTACACAAGTACCGAGGCACATACCCCGAAAGGGTCCCTGTGACGTATCTCATGTCCCATAGGGACCTCTGAGGCAAGAAGTCCCGGACAACCGGGGGGTGGCGCACTGCGCCCCAAGTCGGCTCTGCGGGGGCCGCTGATCAGGGCAAAGCCCTCGAATCAGTTCTTTTTAGGGCCGCGAGGACGCAGCCTTAAGGGGGGGATAGTTGTAAGGGCGTAATCGCCCTAACAGTCTACAGCGGGGGTATAGCAGGCTCTTATAGGGCCAAATAGGGCGTATCGGCCATGAAGCGCGATACCCCCGATCCTTTTGGCCTATGGCCCAGTGGTAGCCGAATCATCCTCACAAATTCTTTAAAAAAAAGAACTTTTATAAAGCTTTTAAGGCGACTCGCGAGAAATTAACTATCTATTATAGTTAAACTTAATTAAATTTAAGCTATTTATATAAATAAACTACGCTTTTATATTTAAGTTATAATAATATAAAGTTAAAGAGATTAAATTAGAAGATTAATATTAAAGAGAAGCTATAAATAAAGATCTACTAAGAAGCGCTTAAAAAGATATTTTAAAATTATTAAAATATTAATATAAGTAGTTAATTGCAAAGAGCTAAGCGAATAAAATTAATTAAATAAAAATATATTTAATTAAGCGATAAAATTTGAGATTAAGAATTTAGATAATGAGAATAGATATAATTAGTTTTAGTGATATAGAAGAAATAATAAGTCTTCTAGTTATTATTTTAGTTATAATCTTATCTCTAATCTTTATAAAGCTTTTTTTAATAATCTAGCGAATCTTCTAATTTTAAAGTAATAAAAGAAATTAAAGTTTAAATACGCTATAGTCGCTTAAATAGCTTATAATATTCTTTATTTTTTTTTTTTTTTTTTTTTTTTTTTATTTTTTTTTTTTTTTTAATTTTTTTTTAATTTTTTTTTTTTTTTTTTTTTTTTTTTTTTTTTTTTTTTATTTTTTTTTTTTTTTTTTTTTTTATATATTTTTTTTTTTTTTTTTTTTTTTTTTTTTTTTTTTTTTTTTTTTTTTTTTTTTTTTTTTTAATAAATTTTTTTTTTTTTTTTTTAAAAATTTTTTTTTTTTTTTTTTTATATTTTTTTTTTTTAATATTATTTTTTTAAAAAATTTTTTTTTTTTATTTTATTTTTTTTTTTTTTTTTAATTTTTTTTTTTTTTTTTTTTAATTTAAAAAATTATTATTTTTTTTTTTTTTTTTAAAAGTTTTTATAAAAAAATATTTTTTTTTTGAAAAAAAATTTTAAAAAAATTTTAAAATTTTTTTTTTTTTAAAAATTTTAAATTTTTTTATTTAAAAAGGATATATTTAAAAATTTTTAAAAAATTAAAAAAAGGGAAAAAAAAAAGGGTAAATTAAAATTTAAGAGAAGAATGAATATAAAGTCTATTAAGTTTATCTAACGCGTTAAAATAAATATATAAATAGAGATAATTATAGAATTTTATTCTTATAATATTTAAAGATTTAAAATTCAGAATATTCTTTTATATTATAATTTTAAGAAGAAGAATAGAGACGCTTATAGTTCTAATTATTATTCTAATTATTAATATTAATAAAAAGATAAATAGCTATATTAAATTACTCTTTATATTCCCTCTCTCTTAATAAAGAAGAATAAATATATTCTATATATCTCAGTCGAATTATTCTATAAATATAGAAATCTCAGTAGGAATATCTTATATATATATTATTTTATAATATAATATTATAGATATACTATATCGTAGAATATCCCGCTAAGATCCCGAACTCATATTAGAAAAATAATATGATATCCGACCCTATTTATACCATATTCGGGTAGACCAGCTTGACGCAGTGCATAGCATTACGCAAGACTACTATCAACCATATTCACTGGTGGGATGCGCGCCTGATGTAATAAATGGTCCGAATGATCAGAGACCTGTCGGTTTTCCTCTGCCTCCCGGATCTAACCCGTCAATGTTGGATGTCAGCGCATTCAATGACTCAATTCTACCCGGCTACACAAGTGCATACAATCAATCTCTTACTCCTAGCTATTCTTTCGAATTTCACGGCATCACCAGAATTGAAATTCTGAATACGCCTGGTCCGCTGAACGAGAACCGTTTGAGATGGGTCGCCCTACCCCAAAATCCCTTCAACGGTACAGCAATTGGCGCTATCGTTTTATTGCCAAATGCGCAAAACGACACAAAACAGCAGATAATTGTGTGTAATCTTGGAGCTGGCTGGGGTGCAACGAAGATGAATACTTCAACCGTTTTCACAACACCACAATCGATCCTGAGTGAAGTCAGCATCGAAACAGATATCAACTCCCCGGGTGTGTTGGGAACACCATCTGCAGAGTCAGACGTCTTAGGAGCCGATGGCTACTTTGAACTTCCAGGCTACCCTCAACGTACAGTGACTGTGACCGAGGAATGGGCTGCATATCTCAATCCTTCAGTTCCCTTGTTGAATACAACTTTGTTTCATTATTTGATGGCTTCAAACGTTACTTCAGTCCACCCCGCACCTAATGTCAAGATAATCCTGAGTTCTTTGTTGGCTATTGGCCTTGGCAGTCTTGGATCTACAAGCACGTTGCAAGGCACGATAAGACAAGTCACGCAATCCGATGGTTCTTCTGCCATCGATGGGGATTACTGGTTCTCTGGAAAAGGCAACATCTTCGAAGTTGACGCCAGTGATAGCAAAGATTGGGTTAAATTCCATGTTGATTCCGTTCTTGAAGGCTATGCCTACAGCGCCCGCGGCACCATTCCAAAGCTTGCCATCTGTCTGCTTATGATCTATTGTGTTTTTGCCATTGCCCATGTCCTATACGCGGGTATCTCAGGTATCTCTTCTACCTGCTGGGACTCCATTGCGGAGGTCACAGCCTTAGCAGTCAATTCACCGCCTACGAAAGCACTCCGCAACACCTGCGCCGGTATCAGCGAATTCGACATCTTCAAGCTGCCTGTGCGTATCCTAACTATGCGCGACGATGAGGGTGATGGTGAACATCTGGAATTGGTCTTCGGCAGCGTGGACGAAAAATCGGTGGAGCATAGGGTTATCAAGGCCAATAGAGTGTACGGTACCGTGCCGTCCATGAAGCCACACGAGAAGATCCAGTAGGATAAACTGAGCTAAGAATAGCCCAACCACCCAAGGTCCCGGAAAGGGTGGAGAAAGCGGGGTGGGAAGTGCCTTGGTGAGTCAAAATGGGGGATGAGTGTACTTAGGAAAGTCCCCAAAGGGAGGAGCTCATCTGATTATTGTACGAGGGGTAGTGATTTTATTCGGCACCTTTGCTGACTTCGCGCTGGATATGTTGTATTTGATGGCAAACGTGACGTTAAAATCGCGCAAGCTTAGCTGATGCTTTCTTCTTTTCTGGCGCTATAGGAGTTACGTTCTGCTAAAAATGAATGCTCATTCCAGTTTTCATTTCCTCGGAACGTTCTCTCTGCGTTTTATTGATCATTCATTCACTGGCTTATTCTACAGCATACCGCACTTTGCGCACAGATCTTCAGTCTACGAATAATCGATCATCCCAACTCTTCCAACGAAACTTTGAATCAGGGTATACTACATGTAAAATCACCAACCCACCTCCTACTATATCAATCACTGCTCTCAATCGCCACCATCACGGACCAACCTCATCCTCCCGCGAAGAATAGGATAGCTAGACCCTCATCACCCATCGTATTCCAAATCGTAGTCCGAAAACCAACATTCAGAGCCCTAGGCCTGACGGAATTTTCAAGTCTATGTGATTCGGGTCTTGAATGACACGTAGCTATCTCTGTATATGTAGGAGTGTATGGGCGGGCGAAAAGACGAAAGGGGATGGCTCTGAGGGGGCGACTGTGGCGATCTACGAATGACAGTTTGTCCAGGAAACCAGCCATCCTGGATCTTCCAAATCCACAGACGAGTTTATTCATCTAATGTAAAGGCGCGGAAAGTCCTTAGTCTAATTACCTTATGCACCACCATTCTATATAATACCTCCACAATCCCAAACCAATCATCCCCTCTCCTCCCCTCAATACTCATACTCCAGCCTCCCCTCCACCACCCCGTAGTATAAATACTCCTTGCTGGAAACTCTAAGTATCCTGTCGGAAAATGCGGCAAACAACCCTGTGATGCTACTTGCTTGGCAAACGCACAGGTACATCATTCCATATTTCCAACATATCTACTTTAGCCTGACTACTTCCCTCGTGCTCCCCTCCTCCTCCTCTCTTCCTCCCAGAAACCTGATAACAGCGGCAGTGTCGTCAACGTCGGGATACCAGGAATTGTGGTACGAGCTGATGATATTGGCTACGACAACCGTTGGGTTTGCTGCACCCGGACAAACGGAGCCATAGTATTGGATGATGCAGCAGCGCTTGCTTCCTCATGCAAATCGGTGTATACAGCAACTCTCGGCCCTGCTCCATCCACCTCTTTCCGAGGCGAACCTCCAAATACCCACCTTGAAGCGCCCGAGCATGTGCAAGAGCTATGCGGCTTACACGATACAGTTGTAATGATCATCATACCTATGCAGTTTGTCAGCATGCATTGTGGATGCCGTATCCTTTCGACGGACCGTAGCAGTTCTTCTCTCGCCACCCTTCTGCAACGCCAGATTTCTCCCACTATAAGAACTTAAAGTCTGCACTCGAAGGGATAGCGGATCTCGCACCTTATTCGAGAACATCCACGCGATATATAAGATACGATTCCTTTAATCCGCGTAATCACTAACTTATCTACTTAGCAGTTTGTGAAGAAAGCTATCGAGATTAAAGTAAGGATTAAGTCTCTAGCGTCCCTTAACCCCGCTGTAATAAAAGCGTTAAGGCGACCTACGAGGCGCGCCAGCTTTATGGATTTTATCCCATCAACCTGACTGTATAACCTGTGGCTACATTTTGACTCAAACCTTTCTATGCCTTTCGAGAGGTCAGGTCGTGATTTGCAACAGCAAAGATAATGGCCTTCTCATCTCACTCTTCTCTGTATCAAGGCTGCATGCTGCCAAACGATGACCTATAGGCACTTGCAAGCTTGAGAAGCTGCACGATCGATCACCACATTACGACATCCTTCTATCGAACGTTATATACCTGCTAAAGCAATGCCAGACCTGCGCTCTAAACCCCTCGATTGAGAAGGCCTATAGGATTTTGTGGTGCCGCCTATCTGCTTGCTCGGAATAGGGATTAAACTAGGACACTAGATGATAGTTTGACGTGACACTATATCTCCCTGCTTATCTAAGATTAAAATCGATTCGAAGTAAACCCATCTTTAAGTGTGAATCTTAGCCCTCTTCCGTGAAAGACGCTTTCCTCGCGTCTTAGATATTTCACGCGGTTTCCTCTAGCTTTTATCTAGTTTGATGTTTAAAACGCGAGTTTTAGGTTTAAATTATGGTAACGAAGCTATTTATAAGATTACGATTAAGCTTAATATCGCACTAAAAGTTAATATACTTCTTCTCTCTTTCTATTTCGCTATTCGATTACTTCTATATAGTATAACCTCGATAGATTAAAGTTATATATTTCTCTCTAGTTTAATAACTAAATTCGCTTTTAATATATTAGATCTCTTTTAATTAATAGATAATTAGCGGTTTCTACGCGAAGTAATATTAATAGATAAAGATAGTAATATAATTATATTAAGATCTTAGTTTTAGATATTATTACGCTTTATAGAGTTCTTTAATAATTATCGAAGACGGGGTATCTTTCTTCTAACGGCTTTTAATACTTTTAATAAATAGATTAAATCAAGCGTAGATTTTACTAAAGTACGATTTTTCTTATTATCGTAATTATTTCGTGGGGCCGATTTATTAGATCGATTAGATCTAAGATTCTTAAGCGTAATTTAATTTAATCTTAATACTCTTTTCGATAGCTTAACTTAAACCTTTAGACGATCGGATATTAATATCTATATCGTCGAGACGACGCACTCCGCGAGAAAGGCTAAAAGCTATTACTCTATTTACTTTAAACGCATCTCTATAGACTTAACTTACTTTTATACCTCCTTTATATACGATTATATATTTTTAGTCTCGAAATATATTCGATATATAATATTATTCATCCTCTATCGAGCGTAGATATTCTCTTCTTACTGAAAGTATTTTACTTACTACTATTAGAATTTCACTTATTACTTAATATCTTCGACCTTCATATATAGATAGATTCGATAGTCTTTTTAGAGATTTACTTAGATCGAGCTCTCTATAGATTATTATTCTTTTAGCTATACCTTCGTTTTCTTATTCGTTTCTTTCTTTTATCGATAGTCTAGAAATTTCTTCTATTCCCTTAATTCTTTCTTAAACTAACTTTATTTACTCTCTTAGTAATAAAAAGTGTAAATATATTTATTCGTATATTCGCTATCGTGAATATTAGATACTAATCGAATTAAACGACTTAGCCTCTCATCTATATTCATTAGAATATTATAGTCTTTTAATATAAGTCGACGTTTTACTTTATAATCTAATATAAAATATTAATATAAGTATCTAGAAGGTAGTAAGGCTTATTTTGCCGCTTAAATAAGTCGAAGTTAATCTCGTTCGCATATGAAAGCTTAAATAGACATCGATCTTACTTCGTTAAATTTAGTTTAATATCAAAATTAAGTATTAAAGAGCTATTAAGATTAACTTAATTTAGATATTTAAATTAGAGATATCTTACGTCTGGTCTATATTTAGAGTAGTAGTAAATATTAATTTATATCTCTTAAGTACACTAAGATCTTTCTTTAGCTTCTTTCTTTCGAATGGTTATTTTAATACTCAAATCTTATATCGACTTATAGTCTTTCGACGCTTTTCTAACTCTAGCTTCTTTTATAAGTACTTAAGATATATTAGATATTATTAAATATCTTCGTTAAGTAATATTAGCGCGAAAAGTCTAATTGCTTTTAAATTCTAAGTAAGTTTATTTAGATTTTTAAGAATATTAATAAATACTCTAACTTTCAGATATAATCGATCGATATTCTTTTTAGTATTCTTAACGTAAGTATAGTACTTTACGTAAAGAGATATAATCTTTAAAGATATCTTAATAAGAGTAATAATACTTACTATAGTACTAACGTCATTTATAGCTTATTTAGAAGTCTAATAACTATCTAATACTAGAGTATATAATTTTACCTATAATGATTATATAATACTAGATCGATAAATTAATTAACTTACTATTATCGATTAGTTAACTTTAATAAATAATATATTTACGATATTACTAGATCTTTACTTTATCGTAGACTTCTTAATATAAGAGACTCTTTACCCTTAGCTCTCGATAATCTTTTAGTCTTATTAAACTATATTTCCGAGCTAGACGGATAGACTCGTTAAAGATATTAAGATATAATTTTAATAACTTTAGTATCTTTAGCCTTAGTAACAAGTTTCTAATTCTATTATTTATTTACTAATACTATAGCTTCTACTATCTATAAACTAATAAGGCGCTAACTACGTACTATATTTCTATTTCTTCTCTCTATAACTAGTTTAAGCGATACGTTTTCTATATTTAATATTTCTCGAGTATTACTCTTAAAAGTAACTCTATTAACTAGAGTCTATAAGAATAATTATTCGAGTTTAGAGGTATTACTTTCGATTAATATAAGTTAGCTATAGATTTCTTATTACTAGATAATTATAGAAATAGTTTTAATCTTTTATCCGCGTTAAGTTATTTATAGCGTACTTAATTTAAGCTTATAAGTAGAGGAAATACTAAGACTTTAGCTTTTTATAATATCGTCTATATCTTCTTAGCGAAGGGAATATAGAGGTTTAAATAGTTGAGAAGATATAGAGATAACTTCGTTTAGTTGAATATCGCTGGGAAATAGTATTAAAGAGGTTTAATTCGTAAAGATTAATTAGCTATAGTATTAATATTAAGAAGATAAGTACTAAGCTAACGCTTTATTTTCGCAAGATATTTATATAAAGATTACTACTTTCGAAATTCTATTTAATCGAAAGAGTATATATAATAGACTAAAGGATTAGAAGAACTTAGAATAGATATACTATTTCGCTATATATATATAATGCTTATATAAAATACTCGTAGTATCTTAGTATAGTTATCTAAACTTATATAATCTAGCTATCTTAAGAAGTCTTATACTTCTTAATATTAATACTATTACTTAGCCCTCTTAAATCTTTTATACTATTTATCGTATGTTTTAATCTTCGCTCGAGTCGCCTTATATATATTTATCTCTATGATTACGCTTAATAGCGACTTCTTTATAACTATTAACTAATATTTCGACTTTATATCCTTAATCGAATTTCTAGCTTAACTTTTATTTCGCTTCGCTATTTATTCTTTAGCGCTTATGTGATTATAGATTAAGTAAGAAAGTCTACGAAGCGTTTATTTTAGTATATAAAAATCGCTAGGCTTAACGCATATAAAGTAAATGTTCTATTCTACTTTAACTTCGTAGAAGAGAACTTTAATAAAGTCTTCGACGGCCTATATAAAGGCGTAGTAGATTTTGAATATAGATACTCTAAGCGAGTATAGGTGTTAGTAGTATTTATATTTCGAGAAATTAAAGAGAGTTAAAATCTCTTTAGTCTTCGATAGAGACGACCTATAGAATCTATCTCCCTTTAAGCTTCTAATCCCTTATGATCTTTCTAGCCATCCTCGTAACATTAATCGAGTTAAAGAAATTAACTTCTAGTTATATTTACTATCCCCTATATTGCTAACTATAATATCGACGCGGCGGAGTTTATTAAGTACGATTATAAAGGTTAATTAGCTATTACTAGAGTCTATAATATCGAGCTTAACGACGTATTAATTCTTTATAATAGTGCGTTCGAAGATGAGAATCTCTGATTTACGCCAATATCGCCGGCTATCGAGAACTTCTTAATAAAGAAGACGCGTATATTTCTATTCAACTCCCTTTCCGATATAACTTAACCGCAAAAGATCGAATAAAAAGTTTATACATTTAGAATTCATATATATCGAAGTTTTCTGTGAGTTATAGACTTATATTAGACTATACGATTTTTATATAAGAACGTTCTTAAGCGGAAGCTCTTGAAACTAACTACGAAGCTAAGTATTACTCTATTAGAAGTCTCTAGATTAAAAATAGCTAGTAGTAAGAAAGTAAAATCCCGTAATACTAGTCTTTTTAAGAATTTCTACGTTAAAGCTCTAGCAAGATTAAGAATTTGCTAGCTTATATATCTAGACGTTCTCTACTAACTAGTTATTAAATATAATTAAATTAGATATCTATATAGGAGACTAATAAGTATATAGAGCTAACGATATTATTATATATTCGTAGATTATCTAGAATATCTTTAGACTATCGTTTATACTTATTTATCTAAATAGAAAGAAAATTAAGTATATCGAAGGAATTCTTAGCTCGTTTTCGGGCTGGCTTTATTCTAATATTTAGATAATTACTCGAATATACTCCTTTAACTCCTTATATTAACGACTATCTATATCGTATTATACTATAAAGTAAGTATAATAGCTCGACCGCTATTATACTCGCTTCGATCGCTATTTATTATACTTAAATATAAGAGATTTACTACGCCTTTCAAATATCGCGAAGAAAGAGCTCGAGGGGTTTATATCTTAAATTAGAATCTTTTACTAAGTTTATCGATTTAGATAATTATATTATTAAAGATAGCTAGCGATCTTCTTAACTTTCTAATCTTATATTATAGAGAATAAGAGATAAAATCGTAGATAGTATTTAATATTATATCGAAAGAGATTTAGATAATATAGTCGATATTAGAAAGATATAAATCGCTTTATAATTACGTATTAGATAAATTTTGATAAATAAATAAATTCTTTTTAGCGTTATAAAAGTATAGTATTAATAAGAATTATTATAAGTATCAGATTCGATTAATCTCTATATACTTTCTCGTTTATTATTAGAATATTAATATTCACGTATAATATATTTATAGAGCTTATTATTTAGAAGATTAAATTTCAGCTAAAGAGCGTTATTTATAAGAATACGAATATTACTATAATTCTTAATCTAGTTAGATTAGAATCTAGCTTAAATATCTATCTCTATAGATATAAAGTTATTAATAAACGTTATTTTAAGTATATATTAGATATCTCCTTTACGTATATTAATTCTTAATATCTCTTCGTTATAATTAAGACGTTATATTTATAGCGCTAGAAAGAGTTAATAAGATTAACTAATAAATATATATTCGATTTTAATAAAAATATCGCTATAATTTTTAGGCTCGATATTAAATATAGCGTTAAGTCGAAGAAGATATCGCTTTTTATCTAGCGACCTCGATTTATACTAAATCCGAAGAAGAAAGAAGATATTCTTTTAAAGATATTTAGTATTCGAGAAGCGAATATAATAGCTTCCCTACTTACTTATTATTAATCGATATCTATATTAATTTAATACTAATAATCTTACTTTTAATAAATATTTCATACTAATAACGAAGCTATCGTTTTAGAATAAGGCTTATCTCTTTAGCTTAATAATTTTATATTAGAAAATTACTTCGCCGATATATCTTAATAAACGTAGAGTATAATTATTATTCGAATTATATATAAATAACTCTATTCTTTTCTATATAATATTAAGATTAGATATAATATTAAAAGCACGCAATAAGGTATATAATCTAATCTTTTATTCAACTGCCGGAAGATATATCGGTAAGTTACACCGCCTAAAAATTTCAGTTCGGGAAAGAAGATAGAAATTGCCAAGTGCGAGGCCGAAGAAGCGATAAAATCTGAGGCAAGAGATCCAGAATAGAAGTGACCAACATCAGCAATAGATACGTGCCCTATAGAGGCTCATAGGGACGCTAGTCCCACTCGTCTCTCACGGACGAGCAAATCGTCGTGCAATGGCGACCATCGACATACTTTTGCCTTGCAGCCATCTTACTTACGACGACTGATTACAAATTTAATTACAAAGGTGCAATCAGTCCGGCGCCGCATTCATACTCTACATGCATTTCTCTTCCCCCACATAAGTTCTCGGCCTCATCATCCCTCTCGGCTTGCTTCGCAGCATGAGCTCGCCGGCACAGACCCCAGTGATCAGAAACTGCTGCAGAAGTCCTTCGCTTGAGCTCTGAACGTAGTGAAGAACAGTCGTTCCCACGGAGTCTTTTGCATGAACGTCAGCTCCACATTCAACGAGTCTCTTCGCTCTCAATGTGTCGTACGGGTAGGTTGACATAGCCTTCAGTAGCGATGTTCTACCTTTGTCGTCTTTAGCTTCTAAATCCATACAGAAGAGCTTCTGTATTATAGAGTTGTTCTCTCTGACAGCAGGAACCTGAGCCTCTACATTACCTTTTACCTCTTTAAGCTCTCTAGAGTAACCCTCAATTCCGTCTTTAGTGTCTTCTTGATTCTTGTCGCTCTGTTCTGAAGCAACATCAAGCCTTTCCAAGCCTTCTTGTAACATGAGCATATTGATCGTCCAAATGTGCAGGTTGAAATAATTCCGTAGCCTGTTGGCCTCATCCTTCTTTCCCAACGCACAACAAACTTTCCTACCGGCATCTCTGACTTTGGCAACCGACTTTCCTGGGCCCAAGCTCTTTTCATATTTTTGAATTTTGGCCAAGAGCTGTTCGAGCGGATACTTGCAGGTCAGGGCAGCGCACTTGATTTGATCGATGGCGACGGCTTGGTCTCCACGGCCCTTGAGCTTGTCTACCTGGCTCAGGGCTTGTTTGAGACTGTATCAAAAGTCAGCTCAACCACAAGGCAGGATCTGATGCTGAGCTGATAAGCAGGAGCGGTGACTGGACGTACCTCTCAAGCTCGCGAATAAGCTCCTGGTGCTCGGACTGAGTATTTCGAAGAATGTTAATGCACTTCACAATCAGATCGCCTACGGCAACGAAGTCGCCAACGCTGAAATATATATACATAGATAATTATCTTTATAGAATAGTCTGTTACGAGTGTGACAGCTTCTATGGTCGTAAACATACGCTTAGCGACCTATTTTGGCCTAGCGTGTCTTGGCAAAGTCACTGCGGCCCACAAATAGCTTTCACCACTATATGTAGATTTGCTCCCTATCAATTGAATCCTCGTTACACACCACTATTGATATTGTTTCTAGTTGCAGTCCTAAAATACTATATATTCCTAGCCCTAACGTGTTTTTTTGCCCGCAGGGTATGCTCCGGCCCATGGTTACACCATTGAATTTCAAAAAAGAGGCCTACCGCATGCCCACATCCTCATTATATTGACACCTGAGGATCGATTCAAGTCCATTGCCGAAGTAGATGCGGCTGTCAGTGCTGAGATCCCTGATCAAGCGCTTTATCCGAATCTTTATGAGACCGTTACCAGGTGCATGCTCCATGGAAACTGCAGTGTTTATGCCACCACCAAAACCGGTACCGTGCCTCCATGCTGGGACTCAGACAAGGACCAATGCAGCAAGCAGTTTCCAAAGGACTTCTGCGATGAGACTGTATTCGAACCGGACTTTGGATACCCCAAATACCGTCGCCGCAGGCCTGCTGGGGTCCCTGAGGACGATTCCAAACAAAATAACTGGGTGGTGCCTCACAACCCATATCTGACGGCCAAATACGACGCCCACATCAATGTCGAGATCTGCGCGAATGTCAAGGCATGCAAATACATCTTCAAGTATGTCCACAAGGGTAGCGACCGGGCCAGTCTTCGCATACAGCGCGATAATGGTGTAGACGAAGAACAGGTGGATGAGGTCGAGGAGTACCGCGATGCACGGTGGATAGGCTCTGCAGAGGCCTGCTGGAGGATCTTTGGATTCGATATGCATGGCCACAAGCCCTCTGTTGAACGATTGCAACTGCACCTCCCCAATCAACAAGGCGTTCAATTCGATGACGACGATGATCTTTCCTTGATACTGGGGGAAGAGGCTGAACGACAGACCATGCTAACGGCCTTCTTTCAGCTGAATCAACAACGCCAGGTCGAAGGACAAGTGGGCGACCTTCTGTATACGGATCTGCTGACCGATTATGTATGGAGGAAAGATCTAAAGCCAAAGAAGTGGCATCCACGTCAAAGGACCACAGGAAAGATCGGCCGCATATATTACATCAATCCCACCGCCGGCGAACTCTTCTATCTACGGTATCTTCTACTTCATGTACCGAATCCTACATCCTTCGAAGACCTTCGCACAGTGAACGGTAACCTGGAGCCTACATTCCACGCTGCCTGCATGGCACGAGGCCTCCTTCTTCATGACTCCGCCCCTGACGATACCCTGCGGGAATGCTCAGCCTGGGACGGTGGAAGGCCATTGCGGGGTGTCTTCGTGTGCCTCTTGCTATTGAACAATGTCGAAAATCCATTAAATCTGTGGAATAAGCACAAAACAAGGTATGTGGGTGATTTTCATTTGGTGGATTGAAGTCCTCGAATGCGACGAGGGGAAAATTTCAGCGCTACTACGGTAATAAAACATCCAGAAATCGCCTTGGTGTGGTGTGGTGTATCTTTGCACACAAAAATTTCGCGCTACGCGTTTTGTAACCATTTTTACCCGCATTTATCATACATCTCCCCCCGCATTCTAACGGACTTCCTTGACTAATTTTTTCCCTCTATTATATAGTCTATCCGATGACTGCATCTACATACTTCAGCATGAATACTCCATCCTTACCCTCCCTGACGATACACCAGGCAAGCAAGCTGTTGCCGAAGACTTTTGCCTCCATTTGATCCAAATTCGCCTGGAGGAAAATAACACCAGCTCCACCAACGATGTCAGCCTCAGCGCATTCGGTCTCCCAGCTGTGCAGCAAGAGTATGAACAGTACCATGACAATGGACGCAATCGACTACTACGCGAAGAGCACGACTATCGGACGGATCATTGGGATGTTGCCTGGGCCACATTGAACCATGCTCAGAAGATTGCTGCTGAGGCCATTTGCGATGCAGTCGATACTCAGAGCGGTCAGCTCTTCTTTGTGGACGGATATGGCGGTACTGGGAAGACCATGCTCCAAAACACCGTGCTTCGTAAGGTGCGCAATGACGATAAGGTCGCCCTAGCTGTGGCCTCTTCTGGCATCGCCTCGATCCTCTTGACCGGTGGCCGTACTGCTCACTCCCGGTTCAAGATTCCTCTCAATGCTAATGCCATGTCCTCCTGTGGTGTATCTCTTCAATCGGATCTCGCTGAGTTGTTGGCTAAAACCGAGCTTATCTTCTGGGACGAGATCTCTATGCAGAATCGCTATGACATCGAGGCCGTGGACCGCATGCTCCAAGACGTTCGGAAGGATGAACGGCCATTCGGTGGCATAGCCACTTGCTTCTGCGGCGATTTCCGTCAGATCCTTCCGGTGGTTAAGGGTGCTGAATCCGGTCGCATTGCACGGTCTACACTGAGGACGTCATATCTTTGGGCCTCCATTCGGGTGTTACGCCTCACAGAAAACATGAGGCTACGAGACCCAAATCTCACTGAACAAGGCCGTGCGGACATGGAGGCATTCGCTCAGGATCTACTAGATGTTGGTAATGGTACCGCACCGAGCACCGGAGGGCCTCATGCAGCCAATTGGCATACCGGGTGGCCCGAAGAAGACAAGGACGATACCGTGCCTGGCCTCATTAACGCTATCTACCATGGTCTTGGTCCTCACCAGACACGTGATTTCTACACCGCCAGAGCGATCCTTACCACCCTCAATAAGAACGTCGCTGACATCAACCGGCAAGTCATCGATCAGTTCCCTGGGGCAAAGATCGTGTGCAATAGCCTGGATCAAGTCGTGAACGAGGAGGACAGCTTCCTACTGCCCACTGAAATCATGAATGCATTCGAACCGGTCTCGCTGCCTCCGCATCATTTGGAGCTAAAAAACGAGTGTCCGGTCATGCTACTGAGGAATCTGGAACAGAAGCTGGGTCTATGCAATGGAACACGTCTACAAGTCAAGCAGATTGGTGTCACCGCACTCGACGTGCATATCCTCGGTGGTGAACATGACGGTGAACGACATTTCATACCCCGAATACCTCTTGCTCCGCCCGATTCGAACGAGTTACATGCACCCTTTCGGCGATACCAGTTCCCAGTTCGTCTTGCATTCGCTATGACTATCAACAAGTCGCAAGGACAGTCCCTAAAGCACGTCGGCGTCTCTTTGCAGCCTGAGCCGTTTGCCCATGGCCAATTGTATGTGGCCTTGAGCCGAGTCACCAGCAAGGCCGGTTTACATATCGTGTGCCCAGGCGCATTGCCTCGGAAGCAGCCTTTTCCACCAATGGCCTTTGGCAAGTGTATCAGAAACAAGGTAATTAAGCAGGTGTTGCTACCGGCAACATGAGGAGGTAGGGCGGTGGATGCACATGGTGCATGCCCGGGCAAGGCGGTCGATGAACAGGGTGCATGGGGCCATTGAATGTAGCCATGTAGAAGCATATGTAGAAGGCAGGCATATCGTATATCGCATTGCCTCTCCAGCAATTTGTACTGAGATTCGTGGGAGGCCTACATTATGGTAATATCGCATTGCTACTAAATATGCGATAAAAAGAAGTAGGCCCTTAGGCGATTTCGGTTTTTTTCGGCTACAAACCATGAAATTTTTTCATGGGCCTAAACTTGTATTAACTTAAATAAATAAGTTCTCTTAGTATCTTTTTACTTTAGTTCTAGAGCCTATTTTAACTAATCTCTTTTACTTAGTCTATAATAATAATTTACTCTAGTTATCTCTAGCCTAACGAACCTTATTTCTATACTTATAAACCTTATCCTAGCTTATACTAAATCTCTTTAGTAGTGAATCTATATATAGATTAACGCTATTAGTATCTTTAAGCTAAATCTTACTACCGTCTATCTAACTTAAATACTATTACGGATATGTGGTGATTTAGGTACGAATTCCCGTCTTGGCGGGGGCTCGGCGCTCTTTTGGTGTAGGGGAACCTTGCCCCGTGACAGACTCCCCCCGTGACCACCAGGCTTTGAAGTAGCTTACGGGGTGTTCCACCCTGGGGGGCCCCTACATTGAATGCGCCTCGGGCTAGCGCATGAGGGCATGCGCCATTTTTCGAAGTGTGCAATTGTTACGGATATGTGGTGATTTAGATACGAATTCCCGTCTTGGCGGGGGCTCGGCGCTCTTTTGATATAGGGGAACCTTGCCCCGTAACAAATACTCTCTATAGAGTTCGATATTATAGTAAATATATAGTAATTTAATTATATCTCGCGCCTTACTTAGGCCCTAATATTTTATTTTAATAACGTTAACGTTAGTCTTATAAAGTACATTTAATTAAATAGAAAGCTCTTACGATATTTCTTATTCTTAATAAATAACTTTAAACTCTAATTAGAAATAATATTCCCTTTCGCTAGTTTATCTAGATAGTATAACTTTTAGAGATTTATAGATATTAATAAATAAGACACTTAAATAGAAATAATCTTATAGTGTAGTTAAGTGTTACGGATTCCTTCACCGGACATACCGAACATACCATTCACTAGCGCGCCTTGGCATTGGGGGCCTCATGAGGAGGATTCTTCCTGTAGATACTCTTCCTTCTATATACATTTATTACCACATACCATATTCATGACTTACATCATTGATATTCCGTGATAAATGGCAGCAACACTACGGTTACTATCAAGACGATAGAGATCCAGTGGAATTCCACCAGTTACATGCAAAGCCTGCACCAAATCCTAATAGTGCAACGTTCCAAGCCGGTCCTCACATACACTCGCGTCATCGAGTACCTTTTGACACACTGTCTACCAAATCGATCCTTTCGATAGGCCTGTCGATACACCATACATCATGGCTGGAAACACGAGAGGCCAGACGAGCCTTCAGCAAACCGCTCCTCCTCCTCAGCCTGATAACACTGCAATCTCAGCACTCTCAACACAAATGGCACAAATGAATACACAGATGACGGCAATGATGAATGCTATGAACGTACGAATGGAAGCATTAGAAGCGAGATCCAGATCGCCTACACCAACTCCGCAAACAGCTCCCCAGCCTGAGACCATTCCGCCCGAGGCAGATAAGCGATGGAGGCCTAAGGAAGTAGGCTACTTTGACGGCACCGGTGATGTATATGCCTTCACTGATCGACTGAGAAGCACGGCGTCGCAAAAAGGAGTCAAATTGGTGCAGACAAATTTGGTCTCAGTGTTGAAATTGACGGCCTTCAACTGGTACCAATACGAAGTACTGGATAACACCAAAGGCGTTTACAACTTGAATCTTTCAATTAAACCATGGTGCACCGCGCTCATTGAACGATTTAGCCCCACTCATTCCGAGCTAATGACTCAATTGGAGGCATGTCAGTATACGAGAAAGGATGCGGCCGAAAAGAAAGATGCTACGGCCTACATTCAAGACGTCATGCGAATCACCAAAGGCCTTAACTGGGTTCAGAAAGACGGCCTTATGACTGCATTCCACCATTTCGAAGCAGGCCTACAGCGAGACTTGAATCCACCAAATGCGGGCCTCACGGAGATCAGCGTCGGAGTGTCTTCTCTCTCTCAGCTTGCCAGTAGCGCCCTCCTTTCTAGCCGTTACTCCGATAGAAGTACATTCGCTGGAAGGATATAGGTCATTTCGAGGAGATGACTCGACCTTTCGAATATCGTACTCGACGCTAGGTCTCGTAGAAGCTAAACGTTTTTCGTCTAAAGACTTATCAAAACGTTCATTGCCTTCTATATCGGAGTATCTTTTTTTCCTTCTCGAGTTAGCAGTAATCTTATTCTTAGAGATTAACGAATCTTAGATATTTCTAGAAATTAAGCGGTTATCATTAATAGACGATATATCCTTTAAAGATAGTAAATTAACTCTAGAATTTAGGTAGCGAATTATTATAAATCGCTTATCGAAGAGAAAAGCTATTTAAGATATTATATAATAGAGTCTCATTAATAATTACTAAACGAAGAATAATTAAAAAGAAGAAAGATAAGAATAAAAAGTACGTAGGGAAGGATATAGATAAAAATCGAAATAGAATAAAAGATCGAAGAACGTAGTATTCTATTTAAAGTATAGAAAAGTACTATTTAACGATTAAGATAATATTTACTTCTAATATCCTAGATCGTTAATCGCGACAATCTATCTATTTTTTAGATTCTATTTAATTTTATTCTAGCTAGCTCTACTTATAGAGTATTATTAATAATCTCTTAACGCTAACGCTTCTCTTCTATAGATAAAAATTATAATACTAACTATTTAACGATACTCTTATAATATAGCGTACTTTAGTATAGAATTAGAAAGAAACTTTTAAATAAGAGAAGCGTATTAAGTATAAAGACTCGGCACGAATTAGACTTAAGTACTTTACTTTCTTAAAGAACGAATCTAAAATACTTAATAAATCTATCGTGAAGAATTTAGTGTTAATTTTCGAAGTGAAAGACTACTTTCACCGAGATAGTCGATATTATATATTTATCGTAATCGATAGAGAGTAATTAGACCTCGCTCTTTATTCTTTAAGAATCGCTTTCGACCTATTACTCGGCAATACGTAGACTAAAACGTTAGAACTACGATTTCCTTTAGACTTTCAACTTAAATATTTATATAATCAATATTAGATTTACGCGAGAAGGGAGATAATTTCTTCTTAGCTTTAATAAACTATAGATTTATATCTAGCTAATATAACTAGCTCGATCTCGACTAAGTAGAATATCTCTTACTAACGCTCTTAGATTTAAGCGATAATCTAAGAATCTCCTTAATCGAGTAACTATCTAACGAGAGAATATCTAGCGACGATAAAATATATTATAAGATCTATCAACACTATCTTAAGTTACTCGCGGCGACTCGATAATAAATATACTTAATTAAGAATAAGCGATATGAAATAAAGAGATTACTACGAAGAAACGACTTTATAGCAACCTTTAATATATTATTAGATATTTCGAGTCTATAGTCGAACGAGATACGGCTAAGCGTAACGAAAAATATAATAAATTTAAAATACGACGAGATAGGTTATCTTTTATATACCTTTCAAGCTTATTAATTATTAAGCGATAGAAGATATTTTACTATCTTAACTACGTAAAAGTATTCTAGACGGGTTTATTTCGATATAATAAGCGCGATATATAGAAGATAAATCGCATTATCGTAAAGGCGTTAAAACTTAAAGTATCGAGTAGATCGATATTCGATACTATAACTCTATTTCGTTAGCTAAAAACGAGGGAAATATTTAACGCGTTTAATATAAACCGTCGTATAAAGATCTAGACGAGACTATAGATATAAGAGAATCTCATCTCTACTCTTTAAACTTTCTTCGAAAATTTTAAGTATATCGAAGTATACGCTAATCGCGTAAAGAGCTTAATAACGATGTTTTTTAGAAGAATATTATATACGGCGATAGTATATAGCTTCTTCGAGATAACTTAAAAAAGAGATAAATGTATTATCTAGAAAGCGGAATTAATCTTTACTTATAGATTTTATAACACGTAAAACCGCGTAGCTCTATACTATCGATAAGTATTTCTCTACGTTATATAATATCTCCGTAAGCTATTATTAAAATTTATAAAGATAAAGCCTAAGCCGGCGGAGAGAATAATTTAAACGACTAAGAACTTTAATAAATTCGTATTATATAAACTCGCCGACTTAGCGAAGCGACTAGAATTCGAATCGACGAAGATTAGCGAGTTAAAGGCGAAATATTTCAATTATATAAATAAACGATTATAGACTAAATTACGAAAACCTACTTTTATAATCGATGAATCTAAAGAGTACTTAAAGAGAAGATATATATATTCATATAATCTAGCTTATGAGAAGAGTAGAAAGTTTCTTTTCCTCGATAATATATATAGTATAGATAGAAGTTAAGAGAGTAATATTTAGCTCGTTTTCGTTAGAAAGTTTATATATCTAACTTATTTTAATAGAAGAGTATTTAGTAATTATAATAGCGAATCTACTATTTCGAACTCTTTAGTAAAAGAATTATATCGGTTAATAACTTCTTTATCGAATCGATTGTTATTAACCTATTCGAAACCCGAAATAAATAATTAGAAAAGAGAAAATAATAATTAAGAGTAAGATCGAGAATCGACGCTAAAATATATAGATTAAGGATATATACTTTAAGAGTAATTAAACGCGAAAGAAACGTATAAGAATTAAGATTAGAGGTAAGCGAAGATTAATAAGAAGTAAAAAGACTTTAACTTAGGCGATATAAGCGAATGGCAAAATTATATAAAATAACTAAGAGATATAAACTATCTATTTAATAGTCTACTTTATTTATAAAGTATTAGAGAAGATTAAGAATCTTAATTAATAAACGATATAAATGAGTCGATAACGGATAACGGCGAGGAAGAGTAAGGTTCTATAGCGCCTTCTATAATTTCGTTAAGTTATTATTTAGACGAGATCCCGCTTAAAGAAGACTTACTCGAGAAATAAACTTTATCTAAAAAAACTTCTCTTTAGATAATAGCTTTAGTATATATAGAAGCTATAGAAAAGAACGAACTCGCTTAAAAACAATTTAAGTTCATCTATCGCGATAGAGATAATTAAGTTTTAATAGAAGAATATTCTTTTAATCTCTATCTTTTCTCTTTAATAAAGCTTATAGTAAATAAGTACGTAAGTAAGAGACGATATCTCCTCGATATAGCTCTCTAATTATTATATTCTATCGAATACTTTAAAGCTACTATAGCTTATAGCTTATATATTATTCTTATATTTCTTATAGAAAGAATTTATATTAACTAATATCTCGCTATATCTACTTTTAAATTAGAAGATAACGCTAGATTAATAAAGAGAAATATAAAAAAAAGAGCTATTAATAATAATATCTCTAAGAAAGATTATATATAAAAGAAGTAAATTATATAGATCGCGAACGTTTCATTTATATTTCTTCAATATTCTTTACTATAATTTATCTTTTAAATATATCTACTATTATTAATACTATATATCGGGTCTATAACTCGCTATATATATTTCTCGAGTAATCGAGTAAAATATCTCATTTATAGCGTTAAAGAAATAGCTCTCTAGCTAATATCTAGAGTGCTATAATACGTCGGCCCGTTTAACCCCACCGCTTTAAATATTAGACTTATATAAAGCCTTTAAGAGAAGATAACGTAGAATCTACGATCTCGCAGCGTTATACTTAAAGATCTAAATTACTCATCTATTCGAAAAGTCTTTCACGATATCTATAATCTTCCTCTTCTTATACTTTACTCTTATAATCGAAGCTTAATTAACGTTCTTAATATTATATCGATTATATTATCTCTTATATCTCTTTAACTCGTTCGTTAAAGTCTATAATCGATTAGCTTAAAATCTCTATTAATCTCCTTAAGCGATTCTCTTCTATCGCGAGCTTTTCTAATAATATTCTCTACACCTTTAATATATATTCTTTTATATCTTATACTTTTAAGAGTTCCAAGTTTAAGACAAATAGTTCGTTAAGCGATTTATATCGCTTCGCCTAATTTCGATAGCGAAGCTTCTTCTCTTTTCGAATTTTCTTATCTTAAGTAATACGCCATTTTCGTCGGAGATAATTCGTCTATCGATATTCTCTTATAGATCTTAACTCTTTACTTACGTTAAGGTTAAGATTCGAGCGTAGCGATCTAAGTATAAATATAATTACGATATACTAATAAATATCGTTATCTTTAACTTATAGAAAGAAGTTGTAAATTAAGTCTATATAGTTTAGACTCTAAGTATATCTTTAAGAAAATACATTTATTTAGAATAATTCATTTTTAATTAATCTTTAACGTTTATACTATCGTTTAATTATTACTCTTACGATATATTTACTTCTAACTCGAACACTTATTTATAACTTAAATATTCGCTTTTATTCTACTCTCTAGCATCTATTCTAATTTCATTAATTAATAAAGTAGAAAGACTTTAATAATAAATAAGCTATCGCTACTATCTATCGATTTTAAAAGACTATATACTCTAAAATAGACTAAAGATCTATTCTAAATTCTTAATTTAAATATAATTTCTAAAATAAGCTAAGCTATTTAATATAGCTACTTATAATACTATTCTCTTTATACTCTTATCTTATTATATATAACGCTATAATAAAATCGTCGAGATTTATAAAAGTTCGCTAAATTAGTATATTTATACTATCGATAATCTCCGCTAAACGATTATTTATTTATTAAAATTAAGAGAATATAACTATTAATAATAAAGCGAGGCGAAGAAAGAAGAAATTATATAAGAGAGCTCGAGAGACGATTAAGAAGGCTTATATATTATATATTCTATATAAAACTAATATTATCTTAATAATTATTCTAGATAATAAGTATTATAAATATAGATTTAATAATATAATAATCTAGCTATTAGCGCCTTAGATTATACGCTTATCTCTATATTTTATATATATATAAAGTAATACTAACGTAATATTAGAAATCTAAAAGTCTATTATTAGAATCTTCTTTTTTTTATAATATCGAGGATATCGATAATATTTCGAAATTAATTAACTTAAATGCGAATATCTCTTCTTCTTTCGAATAATTACATCGCGAGATAACTACGTTATAAAGTATTTATTTATATTAGAGAAATAAGAATTTATTAATAACGACTTAAATATTTTAACTAGGATTTCCTTAAGAGTTTATAAAAAATATAAAAATTAGCGCTATACCTTAAACTACTCCCGTAATAATCGAGAGAATATCGCTATTATATATCTTAAATTACGCTTTTATCGACGAATTATTAATAGTTAATATTAATTATAATAAAAAGAAGAGAAAGCTAGATTTAGATATAGTTATCGCTCTTAATTATAAGAAATATTATCTCTAATAGTAGTAGATTTCGCATGAAGCGAAATATCCTCGCGTATTTTTTGAGATTTTAGATTAAGTAGTCGAGTGATTAGATAGTCTAATATTAATTCTTAAGCGAAGGTTTATATCACATCATCTTTAGAATAGTAATATTTACTTTCTACTTTCCCCTTCTAACTTTACTCGTTTAATTACTACTTCTAATCTCTAATTCTATTTTATAAATTTATTAATTTTCTCTTTCTAGCTATCTCTAGAAATATCTACGTCTTCTTATAGAGCTTATTATAAAGAGACTTAGCGATATATATTATTAATTTATAATATAATATTTAGCATTAAGATTAATATAAATCGAACTCTATTATTAACCTCTAATTATATTAATATAAATAAATTACTTAAGTTACTATAGTATAAGATTATTTTTTAACTAAATAGTCTTAATTAAGATTCTACTTCTATTAATTTCGAGAGTTAAGACCGAGAATTCTAAATCTTATATTATATACTTTTAATAAAAGATAAATAAGAATCTATAAGTTTAAGAAGAGAATATCTACTATTACGTACTAGCGAATATAATAATATTATATTATTTATATAACGAATTAATAATATTAATTAAGCGTTTTATTATATCGAATAAAGTTTATAAGATATAATACTATTCTCTAAGCCTACTATATTTAAACTTAAATTTATCTTATTTATATTCTCTACTTCGATTGACTTATCGAAAATAAACTCTTCTAATAATATTAGAAATAAATCTTAATTTTAGATATCTCTAGACTTAAAGCTCTTATTTCGCGTCGAGATTATATCTAATATTAAGATTTAAAATTCGATATAATTAGACTCTATTTCTACTATTAATTCTTTTAAAATATATTTTAAACTATAAAATCGCTTCTCTAGCTTAGATAATTCGTATTCTTAATACTACTTTATTTTAATATCGAAATTCATATATATACTCTAATACTTACTATTTTCTTATATAATCGTATACTTCTTAGAATCTAATTACTTTCTAAGATCTCTTATTATATATCTTAAATGACTATTAAGTTTAGCAATATAGATGGCGTTAATTCTAAAGTCTAACCTTCGAACGATAATAGGGATAGAAAAATCTATGATTTCAATGAATTCTAAAAGCTGTGGTTCTTTTGCCGGCTTCTTTACTGGCTTCTTTGCTGGCTTCTTTGCTGGCTCCTTTTCTGGCTGCCAGCTACGTAGGTCCCTCTCCAACTCGCGCAGACCTTGTCATAGCCTTCGGCTGCATACAGATATGAAGAATAAATAAAAATCCATACGACGTCACTTTTGCGCTGGTAGGTGACGGGCGTAACACTGACTGCTTCTGCCAGACAATATTCGTATGGCAGCTGTATTGAGGGATCTATCAGCGGATTAATTAGGTCTCGAATATAATTACCACGCTCTTTGAAATCTCTAGGACGAACTCACTGATACTATCCCCGAGGTGGGCTCGGTCGTGGATGTGGATGTGTTCGTACTGATGACGGGGTCGGGACGGGCTGCGATCTGGCCTTTCGCGGCCCGCCATCGGGATCAGCCCCAATATTGATGGCAGGCTCAGCTCGCGCAGGTGATCGTAGAGCTCGCTGGCCAAAGGGATTGTCAAGCCCACCAGAATTAAAGTGCGATTGGATAGAGATAGAAATAAGCTTTAAAATCCTCTTGGTGTGATCAGCAAAGCTTCCAAGTCGAACAAAGCGGCTAAGCAAAATCTTCAATCTCCCAGATAGTAGCAGCCCAAGTGAAGTGGGGAGAAGTCGACGAACAGGATGTAGTGGCTTGGCATTTGCTGCGATGCCAAGAGTCTTTGCGCAGTGGAGACTCCCAACCAGAGATTCAGGCATCGGAACTGAGCCGCCCACTTGTGACATTCTCCCAATAGATGGTGCCTGGCGAACGCAGGACCGCGCGATCCCCTAGAGCATGGTACAACTCAACCTCTAGGCATTCTAAAGATTCTCCCCTGAGTCCCATTCCAGATCAGCGATCCATGCGATTAGCAGCACTGATCCCTTCGACGAAACATTACTTTTGCAACCATACCAAGCATATAATCAACAACCGCCGCGGCCGGACAAGCTTGCTTAGGTTCAGTCAAACATTGGGGATCAAGAGAAGAGATACAATGAAAATCCGCCAAGCTGCATCCACCAATTGACCGAGTTGAATGTCATTTTGAATAACGTATTGGTTTTCAAGAACACGGAGCAGGATCTGGTGCTGGAACCGGATAAGGCACGATGCTGACATCAGCTCCTTTGTCGAGCAGCATCGTCACCACTTTCTCATGACCCCCATATGACGCTGCCTGCAATGCGTTGCCATAGTATCCACCTTACGCGTTGATATCAGCTCCTTTGTCGAGCAGCATCGTCACCACTTTCTTATAACCTCTTTCTGACGCCGCCTGCAGTGCGTTGCTATACTCTCCACCTTACGCGTTGATATCAGCTCCTTTATCGAGCAACATCTATACGATCTTCTCGTGGCCTTTAAGTAATATAGCGTGTAATATAGTATCGTAATTTATTCTCCATCGATCAATAACTAAACGATAGTCGCTAGTTTCCAGGCAATATTTAATAGTTTTTATATCATTACTGTTTTTTTAATAATTAAAATACTCTATCTAATAGATTACGCTATATAATAAGAACTTATAGCTTTAATAGTATATATTTAATTTTATCTCTCGATAATTCTTAGATAGTAAAGTGTTATATAAGTTCGCTTAATTTAATTAAACTTCTAAAAAGAAAATAGACTATAAATAGATCTCTATTATAAGATAATAAGATTCCTCTAGATCTAGAGATTATTATTAGATTCTTTTAGTCGAAGATTTAATATTAATCTTACTAAGTAAAAACTTCTTAACTATTTAATAAATAAAGTAAACTTTTAATTCGATAATTAAGACTATAAAATTATAGCGACTTAAAAGTATCTCTTATAGTCGAGAGGATTTCTTTAATTTCAGATTAATATATGATAAGATCTACTTATTTACTTTAAAAGTAAGATTAATCTCATCTAAAGTTAAGAGTTAACCAGTTATTAAGACGATTTATAATACCTTTTTCGTAAATAGATAATCGAGATATCTTTAAAGTAGTATCTTATAGAAATCTTATATACTAGACGATAAATTATTAATAAGCTTATTTATCTCTTAAATAATATCTAATAGATTCTTCTTAATAATTTCCTATATAAGTCGAAGTTATAGATATATTCTATTTTCTATCTCTAGAAGTCTCTTCTCTAAATAATTTGAAACTCTCTAAGTAAGACGATTTTCTAACGTAAGTTTTATAATCTTATCTTTAATAACAAGATTAATCTCTATCTTTATACTTACTAATTTATCGTTATCTACTAGCTTAATATTATCGAAGGCTTAAAGTAATTTATTAAATTTATATCTAATTAGAAAATATAGTCGACTAGTAATAAGAAGCTTAAAATTCGATACGAATAAAGATCGTTAATAGAGATAGAAGTCTTCAAGAACTTTAATCAACTCCGAATATTTTTATTCGTTATATTTATTAAGGGTATTAAGTATATAAATTATATTTTTAGTTAATAGATCTATAGCAGCTACTATAAAGATTAATTAGAGTTTAAGAAATATTATAAAAAGCGTTTTATCAGTTTCACGATAGCTAGATAAAGCGTATTAAATTAAATAAGATTAAGACGCAAATAGTTAATATAAGATCGTAGATATTACTTAAATTACGCTTTATTAATTAGAGCTAATATTCTTAAAGAAGTAATAAAGAACGCGTTTTAATAAATTATTCTAAAAGGCTTTAAGAAAGTCTTTATTAATAATATATCTAGTAAGAACAAACTTTCTATAGCTAGAATTAGTAGAAATTTAGAGTAGCTTCTTTATATCATTATCGCGCTATTTAATATACTTCGAGTTCTAAAGAGTTCACAGATAGATACTAGATACACGTATTAGATTTTAATTCTTCTAAGATTTATAATCGATTTTACTAGACTATAGTAATCGTAAATATTTAATCTCCTTTATTATAGCTGATATACTATCTCAGCAAGATCTATTTATAAAAGATTCTTTATCACACTTACTATTATAATTATTTATCTTTATATTCTCATTACTAGTAAGAAGAGTAGAAGCTATAATAGAGATTACGGATTAGTATTACTTTAAGAAAATTATCTTCTTATATAAGACTCTAATACGAAACGTCTTACGTACTTTTTAGATCGAAGATCTATAATAAGTATACTTCTATCCTACTTTAATAACTCTTTAGATAATCTTAAGTTATTACTTTAATTCTATTTAATTCTCTTTACTCTTTTAATTTAACTTACTCGAGGTTATACTATATATTAAAGCGAAAATATATCTTTTATTTAATATTATATCTATATTTTATCTCTTCCTCGAATTTTCTAATAAGTTTCTCGATATCTATAGTCATCTCTATAAGCTTATCGAAGAGTAGTTTAATAGTTCTATTAACATTTCTAGAGATTAGAATTCTAGTCTTAATGCTAACGATATAATTAATCCTATCTAATAGCTATATATACGAAGTCTCTTCAATTAACGCTCTTATCGAATTGTTATAACCTATACCTTCGTCAACGTATACTATCGAAGAATTGTTAATTTCTATAGAAGAAAAGAAGGTAAATATAGCGGAAGTCGCTCGATATACTTATTAGATCGAATAGTTATCGAGAATATTTCATAGGCTATTATAGCTTCGAAATCGAAAAGGTTTTCCCAGTTTTTCAGATATTACATATATAAATCTATTATTAATTAATTAACTAAAATAGTATAGAGATAAAGAGTTTAACTTATATATTATAAGACTAATCCTCTTTAAGCTTAAAAGCCTTAAATCTAAAGAGAATCTTCTCGCCCTTTATACTTCTTTTTCTTAGATACTTCTTTACTAATCTCTTAATAGTTAAATTTAAAGACTCGGCTTTAAAACGTTATCGACTACGTACTACTTTAAGAAATTATTCAACTTTACTCTCTTCTCTATAAGACCTTTAACGAAGAATATCTTAGAAGTTAATTTTAAATACTTATTAATATATATCTAGATATTTATCTAAAGTATTTTAAGTATAATAGCGATTAAACTATAATTATTAATATAATTTACGATATAGTATATCTCTTACTAACCCGCCTATAGATATATTAGCAATAAGATCGAAATAATCGTAAAAATAAAGTGGCGAATCAAGGCTAAGTCTAGCCTTTTGGCTTAAGACGGCCATAATGCTTCTTAACATATAGAGGGTCGAGAGACCCTAAATTCCTCCTCCATCTGGGCATCGTCAGCGCTTTCGTTAGAAAAATGAGTCATAACTCTATATACCTAGGGAAAGCAACCGGAACGGTCTATGAAGGTCAGCCATGTTCGCAAGTCTCCTCAATCAAAGACTGGGTATTGGAGTTATGAAGAAGTGGTCAACCCTTAGCCTTGGGCGGCCTCGCTCTACCACACGGGCTAGATCTACACGGTGCTACCTTGAATTACTTTTAGCGCGGGGCTTCCTTGCCAAGCCGAATAATTAGCTCACGCTTGACCAGATGAAGGTACCTCGCCCAGACGAAAATAAACTGCAGACGGGCGCAATTCTGACGTTGAATAAATCTTCAACGGTTCAATATACGCTTTTAATTTTGGTTAGGAATTTATATAACCAGTCAATTAGAGTAATTTGTAGCGGGCCCTGAGTGCAGTTTATTTTTGTCTGGGCGAGGGTACTTGTATCAGTATCCAAAATTAAATAGATCGAGAGAGCTAGTTCTAGCACGTTCTAGCAACCCGCTCCATTCTGGCAACCCCGCCCTCTGGCATTCACGGTCCCGGCTTTTACTATCTTGCTTTCCGCGATGCAGCCTTTCACTGCGCTTCATAGGACTGTCTCTGCCAGTGCTAGCTTCATCCTCCTACTATTTATATATTGGAATTTTCATGTAACCGACGGTTAAAATAGGAGCCGTTTTTCTTCGGGCTCGAATGCATGCCCACTTCTTTTCCCCATCTTTCTACTTCTATCCATCCTACTTCTACTCTTTACTACTTCTTCCCCCACTCAACTATAGAATAGATATATCAAAGTGCAATAGAACCTTTAATATATTATTAAGCGCAACTAGCCGGTTAAAAAGAATTTTTAACAATCAGCTTACTTCGAGGATACCCCTATTAAGAGAGTAGATATTAATATTATATCTCGGCTTCCTTAACGTCGCTATCGTATAGTATTATTTATATTATTAAATATATACGATATAATATTAAATTTCTTAAACTTATATATCTTTCGAAGTCTTAATTAAATTAAATTTCTTATTCGATAAATTCTTTAAGTTTAAGTTATATAAAATCTTATAAATAATATAATTAAAGTCTTTAAATAGTAGATTAATAGATAATGAGTATAAGGCTTTCTAAGCTTAAGTTAGCTTAAAGGTCGATATATCGAATTTATATATATAATCTCTATTATATTAAAAGACTATTATTTATAATTAGTTAATCGATAAGTATAATAGCTTTTATTTCTACGAATAATTAATATAACGTCTACGTAAGATAATCGCGCTAGCTAATCTACTTTTTTTATTAAATTTAATTTTCTTCTAGTAAACTACTATGCTTTTGCTTTTGCTTTTACTACGTAAGATATTTTCTATCTTTTCTATTAAGTTAACAATATTCTTAGTAGAGAATAGACGAGAGAATATATTAAAGACGAGTATTAGTATATCTCTAAACTTCCTACTCCACTTTTAAATTACTTTATCTTATCTTCCTCGCACTTCTATACTTCATTTTTAAATCGTCCCTCGAGTTTCATTTTTAAAACCCTCCTCTTAAAACAAAGTTCCACTTTTAATCTCCTTTCTTACGCTTCGATTCTAGTATTAAGAGAGTAAGAATATCCTCGAATTTAATATATTTATCTCTAGAAGTCTATACACTCTAAGATAGTATAATAATTTAAAGATTATATAAACTTTAAAAGTAAGTATATTTAAAACGTTTATAAAATCGAAGGCTATATAATTTAAATATAAATTTAAATATTATTATAGAATTAGAATATATAATATTAGAAAGTTTAATATATTTAAAACTTTAGTATTATCTTATTATTCTAGATAATATAATAATATATAATAGAAAGTATACTCTCGAAGAATATATATTCTTCGAGTTAATATACTATCTTAGAATATAGTCTTATAAAGATAAATCTAGAAAAGAATAAGATATTCTTACTTTCTTAGCGCTAGAGCTTTTTAAGTTATTAAAGTATCGAGATAAAAAAAATATAGAATAATTACTCTAATAGATATAATAAATTTATAAGACTAGATAAATAATAATTAGTCTAAAACTTTATAAGATATACTAATTTTATTAGATATATAGACTCTATAAACGGTCGCTATATAATTCTTAAAATATATTATATTATTAAGTATAACTATCGTATATTTAAGATAAGAGAAAGAATAGAGTTCGCGGGGTCGAAAAGGGTGACGGCGGTCGAAATATCGCTATAATAAATATTTATTATTAAGATTATAAAGTCGCTTCTTTAAAGATAGATCGATATTATCGAGATAGTAAAGATATTAATAGAATTTATATCTTATAGAAAAGAGATAAAAGATTAAAAAGTTTGACTTAGACTCGAACTTAACGGCGTTTAAAAAACGTTCTATATTATTAAGACTATTTTCTCTCGTCTAACTTCTTTATATTTAATAAACTTTACGAAATACTTTCTTCTATCGAATATAGAGCGATATTATATTATCGATAATAAAGATATATTAATCTATATCGCTTTTAATACTACGAGTTAATAGCGAGTTAAAGAAGATCTTAACGATATATAATCGTTCTATAAACGCGTATTAAACGCGTTTTAAGATATAAAGAATAGAATTAAATAACTTTATATCTTTCTTAAATTACGCTTATATATCTTATATAAAAACGATAATATTATATTCTTTTTAGATCTACTTTATAAGTTTTTACTTTCGCGCTTTAATCTTTCGATTTATAATTTATTTAATTTTCTTATATTAATTATAAATAGCTTATTTCTCTATATAATAGATAAATATAAATTAATAATAAATACGTTAGAATAGTTTATCTCGACGATCGCGAAGCTTCTAAATATCTTTCTTCTAGCGAATACTTATATTTTACGCCTTAATTAGCTCTTTAGATTATTGAGAGTTAATCTATTAATTTATTTAATTAGCTGCTTAAATTAATCTTATTTAAGACGCTATATCTCTATATATAATTTAGATATTATATTAAATTATATAAGATAGATAGTTACGCTAAAAGATAGCTAAATTAATATAATTTATAATTAGATTATAAACGATCTTATTAAAATTAAAATTATCTAATAAATAATTATATTAATCTAAACTCCGTAAAATTAAAAACCTTCGAACTTACTATTAATAATATTTTTTATTATTTATCGAAGATAATAAATTATAAAGATCTATACGAAGCTAGTCTCTTCTTTTAATTATTTAATTTACTCGTAATACTTATTATAGAAAAGCGCGATATTAGCCGCGATAATATAACTTCTAAAGAATTATATAAATATATAAAATAACGATATATTTAATATATTCTCTTTTTATAAAATTAATTAATAGTTTAATTTCTTTAAAATGTTAAGAGTTAGAATTATCTTAGAATTTATATTTAAAAAAAGATAAGCGTTATCGTCGTAGATAAGATCGATAATATAAGATATAATATAAAAGAGAGAATTAGTATCGATAAAGAATATATAGATTTTTCTATATATCTATTAGATTAATAAACTCGAATTTCTTAATAATTACTTATAATTTCTTATACTTCTTATAAGACTTAATTTAAATAAACTTTAATTATAAGATAAGCGCTATTTCTTCGATAATCTTATCGCGCTAGATAAATAAACCTAAATCGCGATAAATAATTTCGAGAAGAGCTTTAAATTAAGATTTAGTAAATATCGCGATTAGTAGAATCGTTATTAGCTAAACTCATTATCGTTTATAAGAGAAGATATTAATATTTATTACTTAATAGTAACGTAGTAACTCTATAAAATTAATCGTATTTAAGAGAGACTTATTAATTTCGCTATTATCTAATCTATATTCTTTTATTAATAAATCGTTAATAAATTATTTTAATATTACTTATATATATAGAAACATTAATCTATATATCTCGATTTATATTATAAATTTACTTTAAGATTAATAAATTAATTTATTAATTCTTTTATTTAATATAGAGTTAACTTAGTTAATACTAATAAATTTTAATTAAACTAATTTTCTTAATAGAGTAATAATTATATATTTAATAAAAGAAATTCTTAATTTAATTTTTTATTAATTATTTTAGAGTGTAATAGAAATTAATATCGATAATATCGTAATATCTAGAGATTAAGAATTAATAATCTAAATAAAATAATTATAAATTCTATATTAGAGATAACTTACTCTCTTTATAAATCTTCGAGATAATTAATATAAGAGTTAATGATATTAATATAAAGAGTCGTTAATCGATAGTATTTATTAACCTTCTTATATCGTATATTATAGTATTCTCGAGCTAAAAGCTAATTTCTCATAAAGATAGAGGAGTAAGATAAGTTTATATCTTATCGTTAAGTATATAATAATATTTTATAATAAGCTATAGCGAATAATAGTAAGAAGGCTTATCTATATATAAAAGAAGGAGATATAAGTTCTTAAGAATAGAAATAAATAGAGGAAAGTAAGTTGAATAGAGAGGAACGTAGAGAGAAAGATAGAAGGAAGGAGTAGGGCTATTTTTATGGTCACCTGAAACGGCCGAGGGTCCCAGTATCCTCTTTCTCTCTCCCTCTTCTCCCTCTTTCCCTCCTCACCTCTATATCTCACGTATTAAGAATTTTATAAGCGACCTATGATAAAGTAATAAAGATGATTAAGGAGATATAGAAACGACTTAACTCGATACGATTACTAGTACGCAAGCCTATATACAGCCGTTAAGAGATTGAAAGGGAGAGTAAGAGAGTGTATTAGACGTTCAGGCAGCGTAGCGCTTAAATAGGGGACCCTGGTGCAAAAGGTGCTTAAAACGGCGTTTAAGTATGCCGAAAATGGCGACCTTTTTACCCGAATCCAGGTTAAGTAAAGAATAAACTTTATTATCTTTTCTATAGTATTAAGTAAAGCTATTAATTAATATTCTTTAGAAATCGAGTAGTTTTTATTTAACTTTAAAAGAATAATTATTATTAATATTCTAAAGTGCTTTAAATAATAGCCGTTTATTATATATATATTAAATATTCTATATAGATAAAAAAATAACGACTTTAAAATCTTCTTAAGAATTAGATTAAAGATCGCGTTTTCCCTCGAGACTCTCTTTAATAATACTTATATTATAATCTTTCTTATCTTATTTATAATAATTATATTTATTAAATAGATTTATAGATATATTATATTAATATTAATATTATCTAACTTTATCTATATCGATAATAAAAAGAACGTTCTTATAAGAAGATCTACCTTCGAGTTTAATTTATTATATTCTTATTTATCTTTATTAAATAGCGAAGAAAGATATATCTATATTATAAGTTATTTTCTAACTTACTTAATCTTTTTCTATATTATTTATAATAACTTATATATCTCTATTATAAACTCTCTAAACGCCTTTCTAATAATTCTCTTAATTAGATTATTTTTAAAGTTCTTAGCGACTTTATACTTATTCTATACTTTCTTTAAAAGCATTATTCTTTAACTTTTTTTTAGCGATTTATAATACTTTTATACTTTCTTATATTTTAATATAAATTCTAATCTAGATTATAGCGATAATCTAATAATTAAAGTAGATTTCTTTATAGTAGTTTAAATAGAGTTAATAATAGTCGCTATTTAATAATCGATATCATCGTTAATAAGATTTCTATTATTTTTTAGAGAATTAATTAAATACTCTTTCGATATTATAGCTCTAGCGAGTATCTCTCTTAGAATCTCGATATCTAGTTTATTAAAGTTTTAGTATATTATTAATATTAACTCTATTACGACTAGCTTAAGCTTTATAAAAATTAAAAGATAATTAAATTTACTTTTTAAATTATTTTCGATATTATAATTAATAATATTTATTATTAATACTAGAATAATAAATAGTAGATCTATTATTATTTAATAGTTTTCTTTATATATTATTATTTCTATTAGTAATACTTATTTTATAATAAATTCTTTCGTTATAAGTATTAATTCTTCTACTCTCTTATTAATATAAGTATTTAATTTCTCTTATATCGTATAGTAAAGATTAAAGTCGTCTAATATAATTTATTTATTATTTTTAAACTTTATAAGCGTCTTATATAGTTCGTTAAGTTCATCTATTTATTAATTATCGAGGTTATAAATATTATATATATATATAATTCTATTATTTTTAAACTTAATATTAAGAGTATAGAGGTTTAATAAATAATATAATAAATATTATTACTTTAATAATATTCTCTTATTAATATAGAAATATATTTATATATTATTATAATAAAGATAGATTAAGTTAAATCTATTCTTTAGAGAATAATATAATATATTTATATTAATATTTCTTTAAAGCTTCTAAATTACTACTATATTAATATTATAAATCTTTTTATTATCGAAGAGTTCTATTATAATTATTTTAAATTTTCTTATATTATATTATAATATTAATAGCTAATTAGAATATATTACTATTTCTTAATATTATTATTAATATTACTTACTCGCTTCGCCTAGTTTATAAAGTTTATATCTTCTTTTTAAGTATTCTCCTTTTCTTAATTATCGATAAATCGAATATATCTCTTTTTATTCCTATTAACGAAGATCGTAATTCTCTTATTACTACTCTTTTAACTTAGAGACTATCTATTATTCTTAAAATTATTAATTTCTCTTATCGCTATATCGTTTTTATATTATTTAGCTTTATCTATTACTTTAGAGAATAATCTATTTCTAAGCGAGATTCTTATTAATAATATAGAAGTATATCTTCTTTTATTTAATTAAAGATTTAATATAGTAGTTCTTTTAAGATTTAGCTCTCTAATTTCTCTTCTATTAACTATTCTATCTCTATCTACTAGTCTATTATATATAAATACTAGCCTTAAAAAAAATTCTTATTTCGCTTATAATTAAATATATTCTAAAAGTAATTACTTAATTAATCGCTTATTTAATAGCTAGTCGATACTTTCTTTATTATTATAAATCGTAAAAGAGTCTATTATCTCGCCATTCTTATTCTTACTATCTCTCTCTTCTTTATTATATATATCTTATTTTAAGTCTTATATAGTCTCTCGCAAATCGAGTATTTATAAGTATCGACTATATATTCTTTATAATAATACTTCTCTAAGCATTTCCCGTATATTAAGTAATTCTTTTTAAGATATATAATTAATAGATAATTATATTTTCAGTATACGAAGTATTACTTTAATTTATACTATTTATTATAGATATAATAGTTATATAATTTTAAATCGATAACTAGATCTTCTTTTAATACTCTATTTTCTTTCTCTAGAGATATTAATTTAATAATCAATAAACTCTTATTATAACTCTTTTTATTCGCGTTAAATTAGTTTAGTTATATTATATTAAGACTTAGTATATTAATATTCTTATTTTAAACTCTTTTAATTATTATAGTTATATCTTTAATATTAAATATATTAATTCTTACTTTATAAAGTAGAAGATTATATATTTTAATAATTACTCTTATACTATTACTTATCTTTAAAGTTTAATCTTTACTTTTTCTTAATTTATTTATCTTCTTCTTATTTATAATTATAATATATATATTATTACTTATTAGTCTTCTAGTCGTTTTAATAGATTTTCTTATAATATTTATACTTTTTATATATTTATTAATTATTATAATTATCTCGCTCGATATCTTTCTCTTTAATACTTTATTTATTATCTTATCTTATAACTTTATAATAATCTTATTTAGCTTATTATATAATACTTAATCTTATTTTAATATTATTAATAATATAATAGAAATTTCTTTAATAGTAGAGAAGAATATTAAGAATTAGCTTAGTACGCTAATATAGCTAATTATTAATATATTACTTCTTAGACTAACTATCTAATACTTAATATATATAATCTTTTTCTCTATATTATTATCTCGATTACTTAAATTAATAGCTAGTTTATATATTTTATTTAAAATTATCTAGATTTTAAATTTATTATTTACTCTTTTTATAAATATTATTATCGTTTTAAAGATAGTAACTACTTTATTTATTAATAGTTTCTAGTCTTTATCTATTATTTTTAATATAATATTTATCGATAACTTTAATATAAATACGTGCTTCTTAAAATCGTAATTACTATAATCTTATTAGGACTAGCTAATTTTATTTAGTATAATTATAGGAGTATAGACGTCCCCTAAAGTTAATTGAAGAGGTACTGGCCTTACTGAGTGTTTTGAATACGTATATCTACTTTCTATAGCTCAATAATATAGCATGAGCGTTGTGCGAAAGTTTTGGTGATCGTGCGGACCACAAGATAGGGATGAGGAGGTGTTGATTCGTGCATCAGTTAGTGCTAGAGCACAATGAGGGAAGCTCGGAGTTTTCCGCTGCCCGGCATAACATCACGATGATAAACTCCAGCAGGCTGGGGTGGCATGTACTCCAAGAGCGGTTGGACTGATTGCCTTGCGTTGCAATTCGAAACCAACACTAAACTAATGATCAATGGTGAAGCTGAGCACTCGAGGAATTATCATTATTGAAAAGTGTGCGAAATAGCCTCTGTAAACGGAAAGTATGGGTCCCACCACGAGGTCTTCCTTCTTCCTTAGGAGCTCAGCCCCCTATTTTGGTGCCAAGGCGCTACTGACGCCTTATGGCAGTGGGACCAGTTCATGCAGCACAAAAACGTCCTTCAACGAACATGCATATACCCGCATGTCTTCAAGACAGATCCCATCGTATGCCTCTTATAGCTGCTTCTTTTCAACGTGTACCTGTTAATAAACCTTTTCTCCGGTCCGGCTCCAACTCAAGTGGGCAAAGCCGCGCATTCCAGCATAGGTAGCTCTAAGCTTGATCGGGGTTCCCACCTCTCTAACTTTTATCAGGTAAGACTAGCCATACATATGACTTGAATCTACTGGCTTGATCTTGATGCTAAGAGACTCTAGTCTAGTACTTCAAGCTTGGTTGTGGATGCACAATCTGAAAAAGGAACCACAGACAGATTTACCCACAACATCGCCTTACAGCGGTGGGTTTCAGTTGAAGTAGCAAGCATGGTAACTTAGCGTTGTGGTGCGTATGAAGTAGGAAGAGAAGCTAATTCAATGGCAAGTCAACATCAAGGGTTCGCTGACAGCTTCTGCAAATAGAACACATCCATTCCTTCCTCATCTCAGCAGACATTTCTGCCGCTCCCCACTATGGCCAATGCGCACCGCGGCGGGCCTGACAGCCATTCCAATGCTCAGGACATCTGGCTACCTCACCTAGCAGCTACCCCGATGGTCAATTTCCCCGAAATATCGGTTGATGATTGGAACGCTGCAGATACTGCTCAGCGCCTAATAGAGCTTGATGATGAAGCCAGAGCACATACAACCCCAGAAGAGTATTCGGAGTCAAATTCTAGACTTGTTAATGTCTGGGCTCAACACGAAGAAAGGACCCTCGCGCGGTACCGCGCTTTGCACAATCGAAACGATTCAGATGTCAGTCGAGAAAGCACAAACATGCGGACTCGCCCCTTGGACAGCCAGTATGGTTCGGATGGAAATCAGTACAACCCGTATGCGCCGCATACCTCCGAGGAATATATGTTGCAAGAGATAGAAGCTGGGCGGATGGATCCAGAGATGATGGATATACCTCGAGATCCATTGATTCCTGCACAGTCGCCGTTGTCTGAAAACGGCCCTGGTCCACCATTAGCTCATGTTCATGCCGGCAGCCATGCATCGTGGATGGCGCCGGGTCCTCGCCCCCGTGTCAGGCAAGGTCTGAATCGTCCAGGAGTAAATGCCGATCTACCAGCTGCACATGAAGCGTCATGGTTCCAGCATCCTTACGATGGCAGTACGGCCGCCGAGGATCTAGGCGAAGAAGAATACCATGATGACTATCCTGCTATGCTCCCATACCTCGATGTCGGAGAATCCCCAGCCGGCTCACATAGCTCATATGGTACCGCTCCTGACCCTGTCTTCCCTAACCTGGAAAGCCCTTTTGGCATTCAGGGCCCCCCTACCTCATCGCTGGATCCGCCAAGTCTAAACGGGGTTTTTGCATTGGGAGTCCCACGACAGACACGTCCAGCATCAACTGGAAGAGAGAGGAAGCGACTGGCGAAGCCTTCACTAATGGTGAAGCTCGAGACAGATCCTGCGCAGAAAAAGTCGCAAGCCCCTGTATCAATCAGAAGAGGCAGATCTGATGCGTCTTCGTCAAGCGAATCATCCTCCGTCGTTGCCCAGACCACTCAGAATTCGCGTCCCTTCAACCTAAGGTCTCGAGGATCTATGGGTATGAGCTCAACAAATGCTAGGACTCGTGCTGGTTGGGAACCCCAAGCCGTACGGAGACTGACACGAAGAGCGGAAGCAATTCAGAGCCCACATCGAAAGAGGAGGCGTGACGCCGTATCACCTCAAGATGTCAGTACAGAAGAAACTACACTGACTGCGGGCCTACCACAAGGCAAGCAATAACACATATCAGCCCAGCGGATCCCCACTAACACGTTCCAGCTCCCGCAAGTCATGGTCGACGTGCTAGTACTGGAACCTCCGAACCGCAGCAACGTTCCGTTTTGCGTGCTGAAGCTCCTGTATTTGTAAATGGGTTGGCAGCGACGAGTGGACGAACGTCCGAGGACATGGCGGCGCTAGAAGCCATAAGGCTAACCCTTGCTCGCCAAATGGAGCGCCAAGCCAATTACTTTCCTTCTCTTCCTCGACCCTCATCCTATCTGCCACCATTCAGATACCTTCGTACCCGCCGCCTCGTCTTTACCTCTGAGCTTCTCCCTCATAGGTTTGGCGCGCAAAAGCGCCGGGCTATTCTAAACATTTTCCGGACAAAAGCACCGTACATACCAGCGTGCATCAACATTGCTCCTGGTATGCCTAGGATGCAGTATCACGTTTTTGATGAGAAACCTCCAATTGATAATGTGCCCTATCATGCACCACTTGGACCAAATAGGCTGGGTTGGCCAAAGGATAGCCTGCCTCTCGAGGTGTTCCATAACATCGCTGGTCATCTTTCTCGCGATGACCTGTTGCAGATGCGCTTGGTAAACCCTGAATTTGAGCGGAAGACATCCAACATTGTCTTTCATACAGTGGTCGTGCCTTTTCGGCCAGAGATCTATGGCATGATGATTCATGATGGTCCTGCTCTGGACACAAAAATTGACACCAAGGGCAAAGGAAAGGCCACAGGTAGGACCGACCCAAATCCCATGCCGGAACCGATGTGCTGACTCATTGCTTCCAGAAATATATGGACCGGTTGAGCAAGAAAGGACTGTCCATGACGGAATGAAGGTATTCCAAGCATGGGGGCCCCACATCAAGAAGTTTGCAATGGCTTTCGATGTGGAAGAGGGTAAGCTCGTGGCGTGCTCCTCCTGAAGATCTCCAAATCTTACGCTGACCCATCCACAGACCAATTGGTGAAGCCTCCAGTCAAAGGCAAATTCGAATTCTTCTCGGAATTTTGGGGCAAGTACAAATGGCCCCATCCATACTACAGTAGATTCGACTTCTGCGCAGGCCTCGAAAAGAAAGCCGACGAATTCCGATGCATGTCTGCGGCACTTTCCAACCTTCAGGGAGTCCGTGAGCTCGGTGTATCCATCGACAGTGGTCTCGGATACCTTTGTGGACCAGACATCTCTGATCATGCTCAGCTCTTCCAAGAGAAGCCTAAGATCTTTGGTGTCTCAGAAACTCAGAAGAGCTTGAAACTTCTCGAGCGTCAAGGTTTATGGAACGGCATCGTACGCTCGCTCGGTCCCGCCACTGCTACAGACTATGTCATACAAGGGGACACCATCCTGGCCAATCAAACTTCGCTCATGCCAAATGAATTGGGATACTTCGAAGTCCACCTCCACTTCCCGCCAAACCCTCGTTCGGACTCCTGGCTTGTGGGCTCTCCGAGACTTAGAGGCCCTCGCGTCGTGTTCGTCGATGCAAATGGAGACAGGCCTACGGATCGACCTCTCGTCTTTCAAGGTATCAACCTCGCCTACACTCCTCATACTGGTGGAGCGACGGAGGCCCTCACAATCGGAGATGTGAACATTCATGACCCTGCTTCATTCCAGGGGCGGGAAAAGAGCCCCTTTCATACTGCTGCTTTGATTCCCAACAACCTCACGCCTGCACAGAAGGAATGGCTCTTAGAGACCGAATGGGCTCAACGTGCGTTCCTTTCAAGCTACTGCATGGCCTTGACGGACAATTCGCATACATTTCAACATGTGCAGTCTTTCACTGTGGCCAAATTGTCTAGCAGATACCTGTCAGCTCTTCAACGCGAAGACTTTTGGAAAGCTCTTCCGAACCTAAACACCCTGACCATCAACGTCTCCGCCGACTGGCGCAACATTATCAAATCAGACTCTGGTGTTGTTGAAGCTCCAGATATTCGCCCCTCTGGCGCTACAACGCAATTCCACAAGCTTCTTGCGACATGTATTGCTGTTGTTCCAGGGATCAAAACCTTGAGCCTAGGCTACTTTGGTGGTGGGGAGCATCAAGTTGGAATCTTCGGGCGTAATAAGCATATCTTTCCTGCGCCTCTGACCAATTTCTCCGATCACCATGCTGCTACGAGCGTCAATGCTGACATGCTTGCGCTACCACATGTCGAGCACCTAACTCTCACCAATTGTTGGATTACTCCACCTGCACTCAAGACCTTCGTCGCGCAGATGCGTGCAGCCAGTCTGCGTACCCTCACATTAGATTCAGTATCGCTCACAGGTCACTCGGGGGTCCTGGACAACATGGAGCCTAATCCGCTTGATAATGGGGTGCTACGTATTCCCGATGGACCTCCACGACGATTCGGCGATCCTGCTGTGGGAAATCTATTCCAGCAAAGAGGCAGTGCCCCAGATCCACGATCTGACGGGACTGGATGGATGGTCGAATCACGTCGCATCGGCTCCTGGGGCAATGTCATCGACGCAATCACTCCAGGGCCTACCGTCAACCTCTTGCGCTACGCCTATCAACACCTCCACGACGTGCCTAAAATGCGTAACCCAGGTCCACTTGAGCGTATTAACTTCGTCTCATGCGGCTATGTCAAGCTTGTCAATATGAAGGACTTCAACCAAGCCTTCCTCGGCGAGGTCAACAACAATCCTCCCCATTGCCTTCGCAAGCGTGCTCTCGATTTGATGCCTATTATGATGCATCGCAATGATGACCCTCTTCTGGGACAAATCATCCCACTGTTGCACGACCACGAGCTGGAGGTTTTTCAGACTGCCTTCCCCATGGAGACCAATTGGAAGGATGTGACTGAATGGGACAACTGTCAGGACGGGCAACCCATCGGCGGATCCGGTCGCTTCAGTGGCCATGTGAAAAAATTGATTTTCCCTACCGAGTGTTGATCGTCTCCATCAATTTCATGCCAAAACTACAGGACCCTCGTCACTTGGTATAACCTTCAGCCCAACCTCCCGAACCTACGACGTTCTCGATTATCATGCTCGTTCAACGTTACAAAAGTTCGACAGATAGATCAATGCGAATACAACTCATTGATGGGCTTTTGAAGAGCTCTGCTTCGCTTTACGTGCTTCGGTCCACACGAGCAGCATTCCCAGCCCACCACCTCATTCCATACCTCAGCACACGACTTCAACGCCGGCACAACCGATGAAACCTCCACACCAAGGCCTGTCAATAGTTTGTCTTAAGATCCCCACGTCTTTGACGTGATCCGGCATTATTTACCTAGCCGCATTATGTCCTCAGCAGCATCATCTAACCTATTTCAGCGAGCCAGATGAGAGACGCTATGACGGATATAGATTACATGATACAGCATATCTTCATGCTGAGATTATTGATGAGCTTGAACACAAAGCCAATTCGATAGATATCTTTTTATGATGGGTGATGGTAGAGTATTCTTTTACCGCTCCTCTGTGAGAGAGCTTCATGCTTGTACATACGTTTTACCAGCGATACTCAGCCCATTGATAGATAGCGTTTGCAAACCAAAAAAGACTTCATTGAAATTGTGCCTCCTCTAAAGAGAACTGATTCAGAGCGTAGTGCTTGATTCTAGGTTGATAAAATCCTCTCCGGCTTGCAATGATATGATGGTGACTAGCTAGCTAGAGCATTTTAAGCTAAGTAGCTAACGATCAGAACCTTTTCGGCACCAACACCCGCAATCTATCCCTGCGTAATAGTCCTCCTCAACCTCACGCCGCGCTGCCTGCTGTTCAATCTCTTCTTCTCGATCTCCGCGACTTGAGGGCCCTTCTGCACGACCTCTTCACCTTCCGTCAGAATCAACTCAATGTGGCACGGGTTTGACATATAAGGATTAATCTGTAATCGCTAAAGTTAGCAATGATGGTCCCAAAGATCCTACTGTGTCAGACTCTGAGTGCGCAGTAGGGGGTGACATACACGACCATGAGCACGGTAGGTACGACGGCGCTGCTTGGGGGCCTGGTTGACTTGAATATGCTTGACGATCAGGTTGCCAGTGTCAAGGCCTTTGGTGTCTGCGTTTGACTCGGCATTCTTGAGGAGACTGAGGAGGAACTCGGCGGACTTTTTGGGCCAGCGGGCTTTGGAGACACCGAATTGTTTGCCTGTCCGTTACCTCAACGTCAGCATCGCATTCACATAGTTGTATGCAGAGTAGCGATGTAGAGCTATCCGAAGCTCAAGAGTCCCAGTTTCCCTTTCCCAACCCAATTTCCACTCCACCGGCGTCCTCCTTCCCAGCCCTATCCCACCAAGATGGCACCATCCCACGTACCTTGCGCAGTCCTCCCCGTACTTCCAGCATACCGCCTCATGGGCACCGCCTCTTTATGATCGATCACATTGCCCAAATATGTCAGAGCGCGCTCGAGCTTCCAGCCATTGATAGCCTGAGCCGTTTCGCGGGTATTTTTGAAGGAGACGCGGAGATAGGAGCCGTGAGCGCGGGCGGATTTGCCTTGCTCGATCGTGGTGGCTGCGTAGCGGACCTAGAAGAGGAGGAGCGGATTAGTCGGCGTAGAATCAAGAATGAGACACAGGTGATGATAGAGATGCGTGATCGAGGGCAGACGATTCGGCGGTGCTTGGTGCGTTTGGAGTAGTGGAAAGTACACGGTAGGAATCATCAGGCCCGGAGGAAGAGTAGCTTACCATATTGATGGTGCCTTGACTGTTGTCGTTGTTGGTGGTCCTGCTGAAGTTGGCGGGCGTTGACGATGCTCCAAATTCAGAGTCGCTTAGCATTTGTGTGCCGCTAGTCTGTTTAGAGACTAGCAGATCTGGAAAATGATCGTCCGCGAACTTTTGCTTCGAGCTCTCACGATATCCAATTGCTACCAAATAATTTATCAGAGCCCGCGACATGGCGCGAGGTATGTTTCCTACGGATAATCAAGGCCTCTCTTGAGTCCCAAGCTTGCTGACCAGCTTTTGCTTCGCAGAATTGAGGACCACATGCTGGATATCCTAGTCACAAAAATTGCAATTTCCAGAATTGGGAACAAAATTACTACAACAACCACAGATCCTTCCCAAAAACCTATGCTATTGCCGTAACTCTCGAACATCCATAAACATACAGGATTATGGCATTTACACCCAGAGGTCGCGGTGGAGACCGTGGAGGATCGAGAGGAGGAGATCGAGGTGGATTTCGTGGAGGCAGAGGTGGTGCGCCTCGCGGTGGTAGTAGAGGTTAGTCTTTTCGTATGGTCCCTGTGGTTCCTGGTGCCGCTGGGCTGCATGACGTTCATGTCACCATGCTTGCACTCAGTCAGACAGACAGCTACGCGGTGTCTAGGGAGCTCTTGCTAAAGCATTCTGCCTAGGTGGATTCGGCGACCGAGGAGGTAGAGGTGGAGGGCGAGGAGCACCAAGGGGTCGTGGCGCCCCTAGAGGAGGCGGCCGTGGAGGTGGAAGGGGAGGAAGCGCATTTGGCGCAAAAGGCGGCGCAAAAACTATTATCGTACGTTTAGGGGCTTTCCCTTACAAGACAAGAGCTCAGGGTTTGTGCAGGAGCCCCATAGGCATCCGGGAGTCTTCGTCGCTCGTGGAAAGGAAGACATGCTGGTAACGAAGAACATCACACCAGGAGAGTCAGTCTACGGGGAGAAGAGAATCTCAGTGGAATCTAGCGCAACAACTGGTCTTACAAACGGCGACGCTGCGCCAGCCACCAAGACGGAATACCGTGTCTGGAATCCTTTCCGCTCCAAGGTATGAATGCTGTTGGCAAGAAAGAAACCATATAGTGACAAACCATAGCTTGCCGCAGGTATCCTCGGAGGTCTTGATGAGATCTTGTGAGTAATCCTTCCCGACTGGTTGGCATCTTCAGCCTCTGACGTCTCCGGTAGCATCCGCCCAGGCGCGAAGGTCCTCTATCTGGGAGCAGCAAGCGGCACATCCGTCTCTCACGTTGCCGATATCGTTGGCCCTACAGGCACAGTCTTCGCGGTCGAATTCTCCCACCGCTCAGGTAGAGATCTCATCAACATGGCCACACACCGCACAAATGTCATCCCAATCATAGAAGACGCCCGCCACCCTCTCCGCTACCGCATGCTAGTATCAATGGTCGACGTCATATTTGCCGATGTGGCGCAGCCTGACCAGGCTAGGATAGTTGGGCTGAACGCCCATCTATACCTGAAGGTAGGGGGAGGAGTCGTGGTCTCAGTCAAAGCCAACTGTATCGACAGTACGGCAGCCCCAGAGGCCGTTTTCGCGAGGGAAGTTCAGAAACTGAAGGAAGAGAGGATCAAGCCATTTGAACAGTTGACATTGGAGCCTTTTGAGAGGGGTGAGTGCTGCCTTTCATGGTTTTGCTTCAGACTGACACGGTTTTATAGATCATTGCATTGTGACGGGCAGATACGTGCGTTCTATGACTTGAACAATATCAGGATATGTGAATGGGAGGTGACAAGCCTGCATGCTTCTCAGGCGCCGGAGCTCGGCGATTGTAAATCCCTTCTGCAACGATGTAGATTTACTACAATCAAATGTTCGTTACTACGATGCCCATGACGCTAGGTCTACTGTCCGTGATAGTAGTGTGGTTGAAAACCATAGAAGGTGAGTCAAACATCCAGCGGCCAGGATCGAAGAACTAGATCATAATCGTATGGGAACACGCTACACTTAGTATGGGCCACCCCAACGCTAAGGCCACCCCAACACCAATTTTCTCAATTTTTTGACCCATCCATCCCCCACCTATCTACCACAACCACAACGATGCCTAACTCATATACCGTTATTCAAGAACATATTTAACAGGCCTTAGTCTCTATTGCCCCCGGAATAAAGCCCAAAGTCACTCGATTGATTACTTAATTTAACGTGCCTTACGATTAGCTCCTATATCGCTATAATAAGATCCCCCTTAAAGATAATCACTCTTACGCGCCCATAGATCTTAAAAAATAGATTCTTTATTAATACATATAACGACTCGATAGATCGGGAATATCTTATTATTATCTGATGTTTATAAAAATTATAATTTTTTTTTAGATCTACTCGTTAAGCGAGAATTAGATATTATTTAATAAGTTATAATAGTCTAAGTAACTCGAAAAGTAAAATCAATACGATGATTTAGAAGAGAGGTATTATTATTCTTATTAGGCTCGGTCTTAGATTATTATATATAAGAAAATAAAAATTAAAAGAACTTTAAGAGCTTTAAAGTAGGTAAATACTAAGAAGTCTCGGATATATAATATATTTATAAATAAGAATATTAAGTAATTTAAGACTACTATATAAAGAATTAGAAAGTTAATTAAGATTAAAGTAATTAAAAAGATTAAAATAGATTATAGTAGATAGCTCTAAATAAATATATATATAGGTAAGTAGAAGTTAATAGACGTAACTTTCTTATAAACTTTTATAGCTAGTTTATATATAGTATAGCTTAATCTAGTAAAATAAATATTCTACTATCGTAGACTTTCATAGATTCTATATCCTTACTACCTACTCACGATTCTCCTTTTAAATCTAGCGATATTAGGGAGACTTATAGTGGCCTTATAAGAGATCGATTGATTTATTCTTCTTATCTAAGTCTGTTCTATTAGTGTAAAACTTATTATAATTAAATCTACTTATATAACTATATAACCTATTTTCTTATTTTTCGTATATCTAAGATCCTTATTTCTATACTTCTTTATATATCTCTATTCTTATATCTTATTATATAATCTTATTTATATCTTACTATACTCTAGAGTTATTAAAGAAAGTAATTTCTCGAAGAAAGTCGTAACGTTATCGTTCTTCTTATCGCTTTTCTTATCGTTTTTCTTATTTCTTAAAACCTTTTTTATTAGTATTATTCTTTAAAAAGTCTTTTATAAATTATCGTTATTAGATTAATTCTAGTATTTATATTTTTATCTCGAAAAATAAAAAGAATCTTATTAAAAGAACTTACGTACTTCTACGCTCTTAACTATCTAGACTTTTTATAAGATTCTATTATTAAAAGTCTAACTAATTTTATAAGCTTATACGACGAGAGAATATTTACTTCTTAGTCTAAGTCTATTATATTTTTTATTTCTATACTATCTCTTTTACTATTTTAAGAAGCTATCTTAATTATAATAATTTCTTTCTTTGCTTTTTATAAAAGATTTATAAAAAAGGATATATTAGTTTTTCGCTAGTTAAAGATCTTAAATTATAAACTTACTTCTTTAAGAAATTTAGACTTATTATCTTTATAAGCTTATCTTAAATATTTAAATCTTCTTCTTTTTAAAAATGCTATTAAATAAATAAAGTCGAATCTTAAAGCTATTTATCTTCTTAATAGTATCTCTTCTACTTAAATAGTTATAAATTAATTTATCTTACTCTTTAAGTAGAGGTTTTCCGCGAAGATTATTAAAGTAATATCTCTTATATTTAATATCGAGCTCGCTAAACTATAATAGCTATCTTAAAAAACTATAATCTTTTATTATAATAAGACGCTTAATCTAATATAAAAGTATAATATTAAGAATCGTAGCTCGATAGAGCTTCTATCTCTAATAGAGAGTTTCTTATTAATATATTTCTATATATATAGATTCGTAATCTAACTAATATCTCTATTAAACGTAAGTATACTTAAGTATATAAGATCTTCTAATTAATTACTTAGAATACTCTATAATATAGTCGAATCTATATATCAAGTTAATCTCGAGATTTAGAAGCTTTTTAAGAATAAAGTTAAAGAGAATAAGCTTTAATTTTATAAGGAGATTATTTAGAGAAATATACTTAAGACTTAGATCGATACTCTACTTATTATATATTATATTAAAATATATAATAAGAGTTAACTTTAGAAGCGTAATAACTATTTTAATTATTAATTTTCTTCTTTATATTAGTTTAAGAAATCTAAGATATCTATATTAGTATTATCTTTAATACCTTCGATATCTTCTTAGAAATCTCTTATAACGAATTCTAATCGTATAAACTAAAGACCTTTATATCGAAATTAATTATTCTTTTAAGATCGTTTCTATTACTAATAATCTCTTTTAAAGAATCTTTCTAATCGTAAGACTTCGAAGAATCTTTATATTAATAAATCGAAGTTCTTTAATTATAGAGTAAACGGTTATTTATATATTAGATATAGTTATTTAAGTTATATTATAAAAGACTATATAAACGAGATACTTTCTACTTAAAAATAAGTATATCTAAAAGATATCGTATTTAAGAATTTATTTTAAGTAAGCTTTACTATAGTAGGCTTCGATAACTACGATAGTAATACTTCTTCTTATAGAAGTAGCTTATCTTCGAAGTCTTCTATAGTTTATACTTTATCTACTACTAGTTTATTCTCTAATTTATATATTAACTCGATAAATTTTATTTATATTAATATTATTAGTTTATTTCTTATTAAGTTTATTAAGTTTAAGAGTATTATAGTAAATCTCGAGAAAGAATTAGACTTTAATAAGAGATCTCGTATTAAGAATTCTAGATTCTTATTTTAGTAGTAGTAGTTCGTATCTTAGTATCTTATAAATTAAAGAATCTAGTATTTAGTCGAGTTAATTCTATTAGTTTTAAACTATTTTATAATAGTCTTTTATAGCTATATTTAAGAATAAGAAACGTCTTAAGCGTAAAGATAAGAAGAGAGTCGAGAAGAAAGTCGAATCTTAATTACTTATAGAAATATTTAACGATACTCTTAGAAAGTATAATTCTTTTATTTCGATATATTAGATTCTTTAGAATAATAAGATTAATATAACGTAAATAAATCTAATTACGTAGTTATCTTTAATATATAAAGAACTTAAGCGTTTATATATTAGAGTTATAAAGAAATATATTTCTAAGAATACTTAATCTTAAATATTATAATAGATATTATTTTAATAGTAGTTTACGTTTTAGTCTATTTCTTAGATTCTATAGTCTATATCGTTATATATAATACTCGTTTTATCTTTTTAATCTATAATAAGTAGTAGTTTATAGAATTCTTCTACTTTTAATTCGAATTAGAATTCTTCTTTATAGCTATTTCGAAGAACTTAATCTATTAAAATCGTTTTTACTCTTATAATAGCGTAGGCTAAGAAGTATATTCGTTTTCTATCTAATATAATAGAAGTTAATAAAGCCTTTTATATTCTCTATACTATTTCTAAATCTAATAATATTATAATAACTCTTAATAAGAAGTTTATTTAGACGAATTAAGAATTCGATATAAATATAATATCGATAGAATTTATTCGATTTCTTATTCTATAGCTTCGCTTACTCGAAGAAGTTAGCTTTAAGAGCTTCTCTATATATACTACTAATTATTATAAGATTATTCTATATTACTAGATCTAGTTACGTCTAATAGTTAAGGGAATTATTCGAGATATTTAATATTTTATTACTTCTAAGCTATTTTATACTACTATTACTAAAGAGATTAAATATTTAAATTTAATTCTCGAGATTTTATAGCTTTATTTAGTAAATATTATAATATTTATATATTAGTCTAAGATTATTATTAATAATATCGATATTAGAGAATAGATTCGTACTATTATAAACTTATAATTTATATTCTATAAAGATTATAATCTTCTTATATATTCGAAGTCTACTATTTCTTAAATCGAAGCTATCGAGTTTAATAATAATAATACTTCTTCTTTTAATTCTTCTTCTAATAAGAGTAATAATATCGAGAATATTAAGAATTCTATAACGCTTTTTCGCTAAGTTCTTAGTATAACTCGAAATTAATTAAATCTTAAGAATATATACGATTTTCTAGTAAGAGTTTATTAAAAGCTTTGCTTATAAAAGTCTATTATTATAATTATAACTATAATTATAATAAGAATCTCGAAGTTTCTTATAAGACCTTATTAATTAATAATTATAATTCGTTTTCTATTAGTAAGTTTAATTAATCTATTAATTCTCTTAGTATATTTAATTTACTTTATTATTCTTATATTTCTTAGATTAATACGAAATCTATTAAGTTATATAAATCTCTTTATTCTAGTAAGCTAATTTTATATCTAAGTATTTCGACTAGTATATTATCTACGACTCTAAAATATTAAATAAAATCTATAAAACTTATATTAGAATTACTTATTTCTTCGAAGATTACTAGACTTTAAGTTCTTACGTTATTATATTACTATCGTTATCTTAATAATATAAATCTTATAAATCTTTCTTATATAAATCTTATCTTATATTAAATACGAGTTATATCTAATATAAGGCTAGCTTCTAATATTATTTAGAAATAATAACTTATTTATATCGAGTAATAACTAAGAAAGATTATTTAGAAAGATCTTAATAAAGGTATTTATAAGCTTATGAAATCTATTAATAAAAGGCTTTTATAGTAAAATATCTATGCTATAATAATCGATAAAGTAGATAATTCTACTTCTTAGAATAAGTCGAGAATTATATTTAATTATTCTCGTATTAAGAAAGATCTTCTAAAAATCTATATAAAACTTAGCTTTAAGATGTATAATAATCTTTCGAATTTAAGGTATAAATATCTTTTTATAGCGAATCTCAAGTATACGTATCTAACGATATCTCTTTATCTCGAGAATTATTACTACTTTACTTTTATTATTTTAGATATTAAATAGCTATAATCTACGAGAATATAGTAGAGTTTTAAATTAATAGGCTTTATTATAACTAAGCTTAATTATAAAACTTTTAAATCTCTTTTATCTTCTTATAAAGAATTCTTATTTCTTTACTTATCTAATTATAAGAATCTTTCTATATTTATATTCTATATAAATAATCTATTTAATAGATTTAGTTCTTTCTAAAAATAGTATAACTTCTTACGAAAGTACTTTTTATCTCGAATCGAGTAAGCTCGTCTAAGGCTATCTTTTAAGAAGTTAAAGCTCTTTATTAATAAGATTAAGGCTCTTAATATTATATATAATATCGAGGGTTTTATACGTATTTTAGAAGATTAAATCTCGAAGATCGTTAAGTAGCTTACCTCTATAAATTAGATTAAAGTATACTCTTTTCTCGAGATAATAGAAATTATATATCGTTAAGTAAAGAACTTTATAGAGATTATTAAATCTCTTATAATATTTACGAGAAAGATAGATTAAAAGTAGACTATATCTAAGAAGCTATTCTTCGAGATTCTTAAGATTAAGTATTCTACTCGTTCTAGTATATATAAAATTAATCTTAATCTTATAATTTATTTTTATACGAATACGTTAGACTTTATAGAAGATATTACTATTACTTAATTTTAATTTATTTATATTATAAAAGTCTTCGATAACTTTCTTATAGAAGTATCTATTATCTATAATTCTTTTATATTTACTTTTACTCATCGAAAGTACTCTATTTATAAGCGAGAATTATATATTATTATAGAGTTCGTTTAAAAGTATAACTACTTATATAAGCACTCTTATTATATCTCTATAATATATATTAATTATAAGTCTCTTACTTACTTTCTAAAGTTTAATATATATAAAAGAATTTATAAGTACTAGGCGGATTAAATAAAACGTCTTAATTTTAAAATTAAGTATATATTAGACTATAAAAATAAGATAGTAAACGTATTATTAAGAATCTTATTTAATACGAATTATAGTAGTACGTAGTAAGTATAGAAAGCTTATAGTAGACTTATATAGTATAGCGCGAAGTAAATCTAAAAGAATAAAAAGGATAATTATAAAGCTTTTCTTAGCTCTCTTATAATCGTAGAAAAAGATTAAATTATTAATTAAGATACTATCTATAGTATCTTAATATTCGCTACTATATTTATTATTATAATAGCTTCTTTATAGAACGAAGTATACTTTAAGTTATAATAGTTTAATAAAATCTATAAATTTCTTTTAGATTAGTATAAGAAAGAGTCGCCCTTTATCGTACTACTACGAAAGACTTTTAATTATCGTATATATAATAATATTCTATAAATCTATCGTTATAATAATTTTTACTTATTATATATATCTAAGTTTAAGATATTATTAATTTTTATAAAAGCTTATAACTCTAATAGCTATTAGATTAAAATAGGTATTATAACTTAACTTCGTAATCTTTACTATTAATTAGATTAATCTTAAGACGTAAAATAGTATATTAAGAAATATTTAATATATACTTAGTATAATTTTATTACTCGTTCTTAATCTCTTAATTCTATCGTTATAACGTATTTCTTTTAGCTTATAGAGATGAATTTTATCGATTCGCTTAAAACTATAATAGTAGAAAATAGATTTATTCTTAACTTAAATTATTATATATCTCGATTTAATATATCTTTCGCTTATAAGAATAATAACGTCGAGAACGTTATTTAATACTTAAAGTATTTCTTTACTATATATCGAAAGTCTTACGTCTTCTATATTAATTAAAAATAATACTTTAATTATAATAAGCTTCGAGAATTTCTACGATATAAGAATATTACTATTAACTATAGTTCTATAGCTTTCTATAAGTTAACTAATATAATTAAAGTTATAAATCGAATTCTAAAAGAAGTCGTTTATAAGCTAGAAAAAGAATAGGATTACTTCTTAGTAGATATTAGAAGTTCTATTAATTCGCGAGTTATTAGCTATCTCGATATCTCTTCTAAAGAAATCATTCTTAGTTTCTTATTAGAGACTTCACGTATAACTACTATCTTACGATCGCTATTAAAATATAATATATATACGTAAACTACTTAATTAAAGAAAGCTATTTATAGAAATAAAGTTTATATTTATTTAAGATATAGAGTTAAAGTCTATAATACTATTAAAGTAGCGTTATTACGTTAAAAGAAGAATATAATAATACGCTATAATAAAGATATTAAGCGAGTAGTATATTATATAAACGAACTCGCTATACTCTATTAGAAGAAGGCTAATAAGCTATAATCTCGCTAACGTAGATTATTTAGAATTTCGGACTACGGAGAATTATATAAATAAAGCTTTATACTAAGATAGCTTAATAATAGATATATTAGAAATATATTTTACGAAGATTATTTAAAGACCTATATATCTCAAATAGGCTATTTAGTAATAGATTCTTCTCTATCTATTTTATTATAGTAGTAGAATATTAGAAGATCTCGTAAGAAGCTTTTTATTACCTAGGATCATTATAGATAACTTTGTTAACCTAAACGAACTCGCATACTAAAAGAGTATTAACCGACCTATATATGAGGGAGTTCTAAAGTAGATATAGTAGTCTTATAGATAGAAGTTTCAGATTGCTACGATTATTGTTGTTGTTGTGCTACACTATGATGCATATTATATAGCCTGCGATAGGCTTTAGGAACATTCTTTACTATAGTTTATTTGCTTTCTGCTATCTTGCTTGCGAATAGCTTCAGTCGCTGGGGCTCTCTGTCTTATTTGTATGGGAGTAGTTAACAGGCGTAACTTCCTTGCAGGCTTTTACAGCTAGCCACATATAGTATAGCTTAACCTGGTGGGATAAATATCTTGCTGCCGTAGGCTTTTATAGATTCTATATCCTTTGCTACCCACATAGTAGAACTGTTTCGTTCAACTGTAGGTAGATTAATTGAAAAAATTGGTGTTGGGGTGGCCTTAGCGTTGGGGTGGCCCATACTAAGTGTAGCGTGTTCCCATACGAATAGGCGTTAAGGGTCGGCCTTCTCTGTCAGCCCTCTGATACAAGATCAGTTATATGCCTCTTGGATGACGGCATTCGCGGTGGCAGGAGCTAGCACAAGTACAGGTGAAGACTTTGCCAATCAGGATCGAATACCATACCCAAGCTGACATCAAGCTACCCTACTCTCCTCCTCCTCCAAGACGCCCTAATTTAGCGAGCTAGCGTAGAGCACCTTTACATAAACAACGCTCTCCCTCACCCTCTCTCTCAGACTTTTGCCCACCAAGTCCTCCCCGTCAGCAGCTCTCATTGGCTACCAGCTTTTCACCTGCATTTCCTGCCTCGTCCGAAGTGGGGCCATTGCCAACACATCCTACCCCCAACCTGCAAGCGAAAGGGCGTTCACCTGCCAAGATCGACATGGACTTCCCGATGGACGATCACTTTGATTTCGACGCCTTCATCAATTGGCCCGATAACGTGTCCCCCGCGCATGATGCCGCAGGGGGCGAGGATGGGTGAGAGGTTTTTTTTTATTGGCTAACCGGAGGGCACAGAAGGGACCCGCTTGGAAGTGCGACTTTTGGGCATGCGCAGCCACTAGCAGAAGCGATACCTGGCTACAGTGCCAACACCGCCAATGATGATACCGACCAGGTCACCGCCGCTCCCATCCCACCACCAGGTGGCGTCGACACTCCAAGCTTGGGCCAAGAGTCGTCAAGCACAAACCCTAGTAAGAAATGTGCCTGCATGGTGTGCCTGGGAATAGGCATAGTATTTAGTCGTGGCTCGATCCCGTATCTATGTCATTTTGCAGGCTGCAGCTGGGATCCTGCGATTTGGGCCAGAAAGTCCGAGTATCGGGTGCAGCATGAGAAGACCCATTACGAGCGAGGTCCAGAAAACTCGCAAACCCCCTTTTACTGCCTCGTCGAGAATTGCCGCTTCAGCTCAAAGCGTTGGTCGGACCTCCGCCGCCATACCACCGCCAAACATTGCAACAGTCCCAACACGTTCGCGTGCTCTGTGATCGGATGCAAGTACCATGGAGAAGGCAATGGCTTCACCAGAAAGGACAAGCTCACAGCCCACTACAAGAACATGCACCAGGGGCAGAAAATTCCCGGCCAGGCCGCACGAGCAATCAAGCCAGCTCCAGCTTCATCCCACGCCGAAGCATCAGGGTCCAGTAGCATTGGTGCGTAGGGGGTGTAGAGAACGGTGGGTTCTCAGGACTGCTGCAGTACCTCGAGAATCTAGCGATGGGCATGCTGAAGGGAAGAAGGAGATGAATGGTCTTCGCCGAGAAAATGTGGAGAACGAGCGAGTCTTCTATGCATAGGTGATACAGGCATCACATTCTTTAATGACTCGCAATTTTTGATATTTTGATATCGGTATCACCACTGTCCCTTTTACGCCTCATCACACTCTGGGTGAATTTGGTGATGGTAAACCATGGGCAGACCTAATCACTCCTTTTATAACGGCAGAAATATCGATAGACTTGAGTGGACGCAATCACTTTTTTACCAAACAGTATTCTGTTCATATTTGACTATGACATGGACGGTCCATACATCATACTGCGCTGCAACCCTAGAAGAACTGCTTCGAGACAGCAGAAACCGAAGTTGACCTTCGAGTTGGTCAAACAACAGCCGACCCAAATGCTAGGTAGCGACTTCCTTTTCTCTAGAACTGTCATTACGACCGTCCATGAACTCGCGTATGTAAACCTTGAAAGGAAACTCTGGACTGGTCGCCATTAGTAGGGATGGGGGGCGTGTGTACTGAATAACATGATGAAAGCATCGAGAAGTTGTGTTACGAGTGTGTGAGCAGCTGAAGGAATAAGTTTGCATTCGCCATACATGTGTCGGGCTATTTATGACTTTATTCCAAATTCTCGATCATGCATCGACCAGCCAGCCATTTCTCAAGTCCTCCCACGTTCACTACTACTTAGCAAAGAACCAGTCATTCCTCTCAATATCCCCTTCTGCAACTTCTTCGCAATCTTTGGTCCGAAAAGGTGAATGTTCTGGCGCATCCGAAACCGAGGACTGGCCCAGGTCAACCTCTCTCCCGGCCTGCATGCGCTTTATCGACAAGCGTTTCTTGAAGACGTTGAAGGGCTTCCTTTGTTTTGAGACTCAGTGCCAATTCACCCGGACTGTGAGTGTGATAAACATGTCCATGTCTGATAGAGATCACTGCGGAGGACTGTCGTAGGGCTGACAGCTTCTGGACCGAGTCGACCAGCTGTGAGTCCCGATATCGCACCATCGTCGAGGGCGACTCGTAAGTGTTAAAGAAAAGTTATAACTCTCGCAGGCCCCGCAAAGATGCCAAGTCTGACTTTTGGAGGTTGAGTTCCCACTCACAACCTTCAACGAAGTGGTTTATGTCGAGGCGAAGGTTCTTGAAGAACATGACACGGCTGTCCTCAAAGCAGAAGAAATTGGTTGACCATAAAATTGGGAAAGCCTCGAGATAGGTCTGACGGCAGGTAGAGAGCAGTCCAAGGTGCAATGGCGCCGAAAAGCAAGCTTCGGTCCGAGAAGATGTTCTCTCGTCTCGGGCGCCGTCACAGTCGCATACCAAGCGAGGTTGGCGTGATTTATGTCGGCGAAGGGATTGAGGATGAAAGGGGTAGATGAGGCGCGAAGACGTCCTGTTTGAGGCTAAGATACAGATGTCACTCCTCACACTATGGCAACTAGTGTGTTGATGAGTGGCCAAGGACCCTAACAACAACGACAATGAAATTACTTGACGCATTGCAAGCGTGACCGGTAGGAGACCCATTCATCTTGGTGCAGGAAAGCTGGGCTGCCGGAAAGTGTTCTGGGCCAACCATCTAACCGCCAAGTATGATCCAAGGCTTCCAATGGTCCGCCCCCACCGTTTGGACCATTAGGATGGACATGTCCAGGTGTTCGAACGGACGGCCATGGCAATGTACGAGGACGCGGATGGACGGCCAGGACCAATGGTCCGATGTCCTGATTTTGGGTTGGATATCTGAGTATCATGAGCATAGTTTCTTTAAGAGTTTCACTAGATGTTGTGACGTTAGGCTCTTGGACAATCAGGATGGACGGTTCCATTTGGTCTGGACATGTGCAGACGGTGGAAGAATTGCAGACCACAACAATGGCTTCAATTTGAACATGTCCAGGCCTTTGGACCGACGATCCGGAGCATGGAGAGCATTGCCAGTGAAATATCCCTTATCTTTGGTTCTCTTCCATTATTGCCCGAGACTAGTATTGTATAGCTTTAGCAACCGAGGAGAGACTGATATTGAGACTGGTTCAGGGAATGTTAGAGCCGGAGAACAATAAGCTGAGGCTGGTTGACTTACTTGCGATCTCAATAGCTGTAAGAACCACTCAATAACGAACTTACCAAGCGCTACCTACATTCGAACAGACGACGCTAAGACCACTCATATCATCCAGGCTCTGCCTGTTGAAGCCCCGGTTTGCTAATAACACTGAATCTTTCCCGATCGTTGTCAATAATTTCTTTATGTTGAAGTCTCATCCTGCCACTCGACGCAGACTCTCATCCTCTTTCCTGGAACGGAGTTCTATTTGCCAAATCTCTACTCTGCCACCTCGTACCGCTGCTCGCGCACTTTTTTATAACAATCTGTTGTTTTCCAAGGCATCATACTGCCACATCATACCGGCCTTGGTCCACATCTTTTTGGCGTTCTTGTTTTGGTGAAGATCCCTCTGGACCGTAGAACATGGCTCTAATCTACATTTTGCCGACAATCTGCTGTCATCCCTCGATACAGAAGGAGAAGCAATAGATAACGCTGAAGCCTTCATTAAGTCTTCTACTTCCATGAGCAGCACGATGACATGCAACCAGCGCTGCTGTCATTTCATCTACCCTTCCAGATAGGACACTCAATAGGGTACTGGATTGCTGTAGAAGGCAAGAGGATTGGCAAGCAACTTGGCCAAGCGAATCACAAATAAAGCACTTGATCTTAGTGTGCTGACAGACACGACATGAACCAAGTACGTGGCATTGCATATGTCCAATTGAGCTTCTAAAAAAGTTTGCTTGCCAACAGTATGTTTTCTGCTAAATGAAAAATTCCATTTCGACATTAAAATGACCTTGAACTCTATCTACACCATAAGCTCACAGAAACTTTGGTCAATTTTGTGAAAATGCCACAACGTCTGCGGACAGCTGGGGGCGGTCGAGGGAACACACCGGACCTGTCTGGAGCGATGGACGCCACTAGGAGGTTAACTGACGCGATGGCATCGCCAAGCGGAGCCCGCGATGCTGATGCAGCCAGTGAAATTGAAGGTTCCCCGGGCACAGGTAGAGAACAGTTGAATGCCACCACACCTCCACCTCCATACGCTGAGTCTGAAGCTTCAAAAACACATCAACCGGTAGAGCGTTACGTCAGAGCCGATGGCAAGATCGGAGTCATCATATCACATGGCCACTATGGTGCTTGGTCCACGAGGATCCGGCTTCTGTTTGACCCTAGAGATCCGGCCACCCCGGGGAAAACGCGCAGGATGGAAGAAGTCGCTGTTTTCGACAAGGAAGTCGTTGCAATCGTGTTGGAAGGACACATAGATCAAGCAAAGAGGATTGCAATGGCAAAAATGGGGCTGCCGATCCAGCATCAAATGACTTTTGATCATGTGCAGTTGAGTGTTGTGTGGGTGGCTCCTGGAGACGAATTTGAGGTGGCAGCTAGTCCTGGTTTTGAGAGGATCAGAGTGAAGAACTTGATTGATTGGTGGCGTGCTTGAGGGTAAGTATGGTGATACCGGATTTCTGTCAAAGGGAAGGAGCATGTGCCCGTGCGTAAGGTGGGGGAGGTGGAGGAGGAGGTGATGGTGCAGGAGCCGCGCTTGTCGCCTGCGTGCCAGCAGTTGCAGTTGCATTCGTGATGGGTGGGGTGTCAAGGGCGGGTACCCCCGTCAAGATGCGGCGATTGCACGTCTTGTCCCAATAAGTGCCGATGGTTGCAAGCATTCAATTGTCTGCGTTTTCCGGAGCCTGGTGCTCGTCGTTTTGGGCACATTATAGCATTCCACAGAGCCATATCTCTCACCCGCAGATTGAAAGGTGCCTGGGTATTGTCGCAGATGCCAAGGTAAAGAAATTCGTGTAGTAAAGTTGCAGCTGGAGTTTCGAACTCTTCGACGGTACGATCGTTACCACCGCAATCATCCAACACGTCCGAAGTGCTTGGAAAGTTGGTGTTGTCGAACCACGGATCGCAGAGATTGATGGAACCAGTTTCAGTGTCCTCGTCCCAGACCGTGTGAGCGTAAGAGCTGCCATCTTGTCCGTTGAACCAAAGTCCGGGTCGGCACCGAAGTCGTTAATGTCTGTGCAAGGTAGCCTACCAATGGACGAACTCCCTGGAGGCCAAGGCTGAGACAGTGCCGCTGTCACAGATGAAGGTCTCCACGAAACTTATCTCACATATCAAGTACGTGCAGGGATACGGTGGTCAAATGTCGCGCAATCTTTTGCGGTTGTTTTGGATAACAACGCGGTCATTTTCATCTCAACAACAGACCCGGAGAAACCGATCGATTCTGCATGCGACGCCATCATCGTACCTCAAGAGACAGTAGAGACTTCGGACTGAATCTGCGGTGTGGCTTTGACTGTCTTTGCCCCGGAAGGTGATGTTCCGATGTTTTGCTACGGTCAGAGAGTGTCCATGACCTTCATGGAGCAGAAAGAACGGGAAGTTGTGGAAAAAGCGAACCTTTCCTGCATCCAGTAGATTGATGGAAATGATTGTCTCCTAGGTTTACAAGGTGAGGTTTATACCAGAAGGGCGCCGGAACAGCTTGTAAAGATTTATACAGCCTATTTGAATTTGCGTTTGATGCCGGTGCCATATGGTCCCCTTTTGAAGATAACCCTGATAGCATGGTGTGGAGAAGATCGCTCGCTGATATTGAGCGATTCAGCGTCTCCCGTTCTCTCTTACCCAGACTTTGAGCCTTCGTTTAAGTGCCGCAGGCACTCATGAGCCTTGAAGCGGAGTAAGTAGTGTGAGCTGACTTCGCGTCAGATTTTGGGCTGTAGAGATGCTGCAGCAAGCTCCATTCGCTGCTCCCCAGAGATGGCTGTTATCGAAATAGAAGGCCTGCTCTCGCATCGTGTGTCGGCGAGGTTATGCGGGCAATGACCTGTTCGAATGTTTGTTGACGGACACCACGATCTTCATACCTAATGACACTTGTCCTTTGTTTCTCACGCCTGATAATTCAAGAAAAGAAATTGGTACAGTCTGCGCAAGCCTAGAGGGCATGAACGGAGACATTTACGCCAAAATGCAGCCGGACGAAAGGGAAATTGACCTACCATTGCGATAGGGACGTCGTCTAGGTAGGCAAAGTCATGTCAGCCTTTAGTGCTTTTCTGGTATTCACAGTAATGCAGTGTAGCCACCTGCCTCTTCCCCTATTGACATGTAGGGGCGGTCCATTGGGATGTCCGATGTTGACCAATGCTTTCGTCGCGCAAAACAATCAGCCTAAGGCGCATTCTATCGACACCGCCATCAGATGACAGCCTGTTGTAGATCATGAGTGACCGCCAGCCTTACGCAGCCAGAAAATAGGCCGCGCTCTCATTTGCTAGCCTTTTTCTTCCACAGCCAAGAGTGGGGCATGGACAGACAGCTTCACCCGACTGCACCCGATTGTTAGCCTCGACCCAGCAGGCTCATTCCCAGACGAGATGCGCCTTATATGGATGGATATCGCTGTTAAGGATGTTGACCTCTAACTCGGCTGACCTTTATTCAGCGCTTTCAAAGAAAAATTGTTCGACGAATTTGCTCTTGATTTTGAGCACAATACTCCGCAAAGTGCGCTTGTGTCTTTGACGCTACCAATACCTCACCGAAAGGGTCTACAGATATTCCGCACCTAGTATCGGTGACCAAGTAAATGCTTTAATCAAATTCCTTGCTGGGTCCGTCAGACTTGGAACACTGTAACCCAGTACGGTACATATGGAGGCCGTTGGAGGCGCTGCTTCTATCCTTGCCATTGCAGGAGCAGGAATCCAAATATCACTAAAGCTGATCGCGTTCGCGGACCAGATCGGAACGGCATCCAAGAGGATCCAAGATGTTGGTACAGATGTCTCGGTCACGGCCGGGACGCTTCGAGAGCTAGGCGAGTTCATGAACAAGAAGATGCCTTCTAAGAAATCGACCGCGATATTCAACCCCGATCAAGTCCAGAATATTGTGGCTTCCTCCACTAGATGCAAAAAAATATTCGACGAGCTCAAAAACATCCTGGGCAAAGCTAGTCAGCAACTGCGGGACGTTTATAAGAAAAAGACGAAGAGCCAAGACGCATCTGCAAAGATCAAATTGTCGAGACTGGAGCGCATGAAATGGCCATTCTTGCAGCCTTCCATGGAGTCACTCAAGGGAGCACTGAGAGATGCTAAAGGCACGCTGACATTGATACTTCAAGTCGTTCACCTACGACATGCCCACACCACAGCCAGCCTCGACCGGGAAGAGCAGAACGATCTCATTCGGATGATAGCTGCAATGAGGCGGCAACAGCTGATCTCAAAATGTGGTGGTGGAGGCGGCTATCAAGATTTAGACGCCGGCGATACCGAGGACTCTGACTCCAGGAATTCTTCAGAAGTTCGAAATATATTGGAAGCTTGGTCTGTTACTCCCAACACCTCGTCTGACGAAAGCTTCCAAAATTTCCTAATCACGCCAATACCGATATCTCAGCAACAAATTGAAAGAGCATTGGAAACTTCGCCACAAGCTTTTCGTGAGATTGCTTCGATGATAGATAGCTTGTCCGTTCCGGAACGGGACGCCATACTCGGAAGGGTCCTAGGTAACAATCGATCACACCCAGATGACCCAACCATGCGGTCAATCTCATCTCAAAGCTGGACAGGCTCTCATGACTTGTTTGGGAACGTCACTAGTCGCAAGTTCAGATTGATAATCGAACGACGAGTTGGCATATCCAAATCCTCAGGGACCAACATAAAACATAAATCGCCTGGCCCCATCCACAGACAGGGATATGCAATGCATGAGGCGCAGCATTACAAGTTTAATTCTGACCCCCATGCATACGTTAGCTATTCCGATTCTGACAGCATCCATGGGACAGAAGCGGATAAGCCTGAGCCAAGCCCCTCGCCGCCTGCAGGGGGTAATGAAAGACGTAGAAGGAGACGTCCAGCTCGAGTACCTCCAGTGCCCTCTCTCGAGACAAGGAGGCGTCCAAGTCAAGCATACCCAACGGCCTCTTTTTGGAGAAGAAGACCGGATGAGTGGGAGCGAAAGCAGGACATCGATGAGAAGAAGCACAAAGAACAGACGAGTATTATCAGGAACAAAATGATAGAAAGGCCACCGGTCCACCAGCACGAAGGGGAGAGTCCTGGTAGCCAACGATGGACGGAGCCGCAATTCGCCAGCGAACCATCAGATGACGAATTGGTAAGAAGTCTATTGGCTCAATACACCAACTTCGAACTTGGAGAACCATTGGTGCAAGGTATTGTAACACCACCCCCACCAACCTACGATGAGGCTTTCGTAATCCCAAAGAGGGTCCCACAACCGTATTGATGTTGTGCGAGCTCTACTCAGCTGGAGATGCTCTGTTTAGCCATCGGCCCTTTGGCTTACATGAAGCCATCTTTGGGAGAAATTGTCCAAGTCATCCATGAAAAGAGATTGCGAATCTCGAGAAGCCCTTTTGCCATTCCATAGGCTTCACTAAAGTGATTATCCAAGTTGAAGGCTCTTCTACTTGAATCACGGCATCTACGGGAGAAGCGGTCGCCTGATCCAAGGATCGTGAGGGTTTTGTGCTGTATGATATAAATGTAATAGAGCAATATTTGAGGATAGGAAAGATATTTTTGAATGAATAGGCAAAGCAGCGTTTTCGTCGTAGGGGCGAAGGTCAAACAATTGTCGAAGGAAGCATGATGCCCGAGTGAATGAGGGGTCCGCATGATTTAGAAGCCATGAAGGTGTACGGTAACAACAAATCTTTAGTTCAGGCTGGCGACGGGATCGAAGAGTACCGGAGGTTAAATAAGAAATGAATTAAAGACAAGATATTGGCGAGGGACAAAGTCTAGGTATGCCACTAATCTTGCTCCTTGATGTTGCAGAGAATTGGACTGGCAGTCAAACCAGCTGGCTATCTCCTTTAGCAATGCACGATAGCGTTCAACAAGGCATCAAAGCCGTTGTCGTGACCGCCATCCGAGCGTCTTGACCTCAATCACTGTGACTATATTCCCACGACTGTCGCTTGGAAGATTGGAAAAGCTAACGGAGGATTACGATCTGGATTGTGAAATTGCTAGTCTAGATAAGATAATCGGAGTAGGAGTAATATGTCCCCGAAAAAGCTTGGCAACAACAGGGATTGTAATCCTCTGTGCGGCTGTGCTCGGAGAGAGCTCGCCTCGCCCAGCCCTCGACGATTTGGCCATGGATCGGCGCAGTCCTTCAATCTGCCCATCCGGGCTGTTTCTTTACTTTCCACAGCCTGTGCATAGGAAGGTATGGAAGCCATCGCTGGCATCAGCTCCATTCTGCAAGTTATCGAAAGCGTCACCAAAGTAGCTAAGCGTTTGAACGAAGTTAGAGAGAGCTACAACAATGTCGCGCTCAACACTACCCTGGTCGCCAGCCAGCTGTCTACAATTCGAGCCGCCTTAGAAGCTCTCTATGAATGGCGAGCAAGCGACCGAGACTCGACTGGACCCTCAAGGCAACTCGACAAGGACCTGGGTATGTCCCTGAGCTGCTGTGCAATCCTGATCAGCGTTATCGATGGCAAACTGGACGACTCTGGCCATATGCCTGGGCTGAAACAAAAGATCAAGTACCTTTGGCTGGAAGACATTCTCAAAGAGTACATATCAAACCTCGAAGGTCAGGTCCGGGCTCTACAGCTTCTATTGACCATCTTCCAATGCAGGACTGCGACGGAGAAGAGGCAAAAGCTTGCAAACGAGGAGAGTCGAACTATAATAGAGCAAGTGCGGGCAGAGACAGCATCCCTGGCGCTGGACAACATGGGTTTCCAAGATGCGGCCTCTGTATTGTCACTGAATCCATCCGTGACCCTCGATATCGACTCTATACTCATGAAATCGCCTGCCTACAAGCGTGTGTATGGAGATGCGCGGCTGCGTATATCACCTGTAGTTAGCGCGAGTCCCATTGGAAATAGCGAACAGGAAGCCCGTCCAGGACCCACACCTGTCCTAAACAAAACGCTCCAACCGCCACCTCTGCCCTCACGACCAATTCGGAAATCGATGCCCCAGAGTCGAGGCAGGATCAATGTCTGGGACTTTTATCCTGGCGAAGAAGAGCAGGACTACAATGTTGATGCGACGATCATGGCGGACTCTAGCGATGTCTTTGAGCTTCCAGGGGAGACGCAGGGGAGCGCTGCTGCATCGCAACTGAATGAAGAGTCAAAAAGAGAGCCCGATGTCCCGCTGCAGCGTCAAGAAGAAGTAACAGAGAGCGTTAACAGCGAAGTGGAAACGACCGGCGCTGAGTTCTCCCAGGACAGTGTTTCGGAGGTTAAATCTTTGTCGATGCAGGCCGAGAAGGTTGTCTCAACAGCGCTCCCAGCCGCAGTCGATGACACAGAGCAAATTTCTGCTCTCGAGGATTTTAGGAACCAGCTGAATCTTGCGTTTGAAGGGAAGAGCCCTTCCCATAACGGTGAACGTGATTTGGGGCTCTTGTATGGAACGGCCATGCTTTTCCAAAGTGAGGAGAGCCATAAAGTTGTTGTCACAAGAGACGAGACTTCGCAAGCTGTCTCTCGCAAACGTTCGAAAGATCTCAGGCGCCATAAGAAGCCGGAATCTGAAGACTTGGGTCTTGATCTCGGTGGCAAAAAAAGCTTACGAGAAGAAATTCAGAGGCCGATGTCAACACACTCGAGTCTCTATGAATGCAGCATAATCGCGGTGTCGAAGGAGCAAAGTACTAGGACGTCTTCTCCATATTCTTGTGTCTCCTGCAGGGATGGTGGTGCAACAGACCACATTTTGGAAAATGATATACTGGAGGCGGAGATACATCATCTTGTCCGTTTAAGTCCGCAATCAGAATACGGAAGCGCCGATGTACAACAAATTGCAACTGACAGAAATTTGATGAATTCCAGTATACTGGACCAGAGTCAACAGAACCCAGTGAGTGCCGGTGCTGACACTTCGAATGAGTCACAGTCCCAGCGTTCAACGAGTGTCTTGCCCGTTTTCCCAAAGGTCACAAGCGTCGAACAACCTACGCACGTTGGGGATCTCGCAACGCGTTCCACTCCTCCTGTAGACAATGTTGCCAAGCCGGGGTCTGAAGAAATCGAGCGGATCGAGACGTCGCGGTCCACTGCCGGCCTTGGCCTGCAGCATGTCAAGGCACCAGAGATGAGCAACCCTCATCCTCAGGTGATCACAGAATTGCCTTTAACCATGCAACCTCCTCCTAGACGCGCTGCACCCGCGAAAGTCTTATCTTCCCAAAGTCCACCAGCTCTTGTGTTCTCCCCATCCACGGAATCCAGGAATCCTGAAAGCGAGCAATCTACGCTATCTTCCAACAGAGGCTCGTCTGCGCATGATGCAACGTCCACTATATCCTCTTCCGAGGCGCCTGAAGACAGCACAATCCTGAGCTTACAACACTCTACCTGCAACACCACAGCAACTTCTATCGGTACTCACGCGCCAGGATTGGATCGGGATCAAGCGCAGTCTGATTTACGCAGATTACAGAACAAGCTTGCTACAGCCAAAGTCAGAGGCGACAGCCGCACAGTGCAAGATTCTTTGCAGCGATCAATCGAAGTCATCAGACGTACATATTTGGCAGGATCACCAGCTGAGGACATCAATGCACCTGCAAACTCCCCGAATCCTCGACTTAGCAAAGCGCGATCAAACCTCATGCGCTTCCCATCTCTGCCTGGTTCAACAAAGGGTGTGACGCTCGGCGATTTTGCGGCATCTGGCAATACGATTTCGGTCCAAAAGATTTTGAAAGAAAAGGTGAACGTCGACTCAAGATCGGACAACTTCAAGACCCCTCTGATGCGAGCGGCAATGAATGGGCACATCGAGTGTATGAAGTTGCTCAAGCGGTCTGGCGCCGACGAGATTGCCGTAGATGCTAACGGAAGGACCGCCCTTCATATAGCAGTGGCAAGCAATCGATTGGCTGCCGTAAAATGGCTGTTAGAAGCTTATCCTCCGCCTAGACCTGATCAGATGAGGCACCGACCTTCAATACTATTTCGGGCAACAGATGTAGTCAAAGGCGTTAGGTCGCAGAAGAACTTGCGAGAAGCGTCTGATGCAGAAGGCTCAAAGCCATTACACATAGCCGCTGAATTGGACAAAGGAGGTATGGTGAAGACACTTATTGCAGCAGGCGTTGACACCGATTCTAAGGACAATTGGGGACGAACACCATTTCACCGAGCAATCATCTCGAAACGCCGCGATTCATTCGACACACTATTTCGAAGCGGTGCCAAGATAGCCGCAGTGGACGCAAAGTCTGCATCGTCATTGCATTTGGCAGCACAAGCTGGACAGGCAAACATGATCGAAACCCTCCTGGAAAACGGGGCAAAGCGATGGGACTTTGATGCTAATGGTAATCAGCCTATTCACTCCGCTGTTTGGGGAGGAAACCCATCTGCCATCGAAGCACTTGTTACAGGAAGAGCAGACCTTGACAAGCAAACTAAATCAGGCGAGACGCTGCTACACCTGGCTTGTCTGAAGAAAGATCTGGAACTTGCGAAATATCTTCTGACGAAGCTTGTCGACGTCAATCCTTGGGCCGGGCCTAGTTTCGGCGTGTCGCAGGTGCTGTCTCACACTAGGATAAAAGGGTCTTCGATGACTCCTTTACACTATGCATGCTGCACTCACGATTTCGAAATGGCCCTCTTACTCTTAGATCACGAGGCTCTGGTCAACGCTCCCACTCCAGAAGGGGCGACAGCGCTCATGATGGCAGTTGAGACCGAGGATACTAATTTGGCCAATTTGTTGCTCCAGAGGGGGGCCAAGGTGAATGCTAAAGTTCCAGGTACTTTGATCACTGCATTACATCTTGCAGCCAGAAGGGGAGATTTGGAAACCGTTCAACAACTCTGCCGCCATCGCGCGGATGACAGCGCCCGGACAAGCGGCTCTTCATACGGCAGAAGTCCGATAGACGAGTGTACGAAATGTCCCAACAAGGAAAAAGGTCAAGCCGTGGAAATATATCTTCGGACAGTAGTCACCAACAGACTCAATAACGCTCTACACGCTAACGCTCGCAACCATCAAGCCAGCCATCCTGAGTTATACCAGCCATATCACAACCCATCAACAGCGCAGATACCACCTCTTGCCGGTTCTGTTAGCTATGCCCCGTGGGGCAGGGCCCAGCATGGCTACTCCCCAAATCCGGAGTATATTGCGCAGCAAGCACAAGCGCCGAACCCGCAGTACTGCCATCCTGATTTTGATGTTCCGGATGAGCGTCTGCCGGTGTATGAGCCTGGCCCTTCTGCGCCGGCAAATCTTGCGAATCAAGCGCCGGTTTACCGAGAAGGGTATGCTTGATCGTGCTACTGTCAATGTGATGGTACTTTGGACCCAATGGTACCAATCATGGCCTTTGTTTGGTATAGACGATCCTTTGCCGATGTTGAGAGCGGTTGATGGAAGTTCCAGATGAGTCATGTCGAGCTATCTATTTGTTGTTTTCCACCTCCAGTAAACGAAACATATAGAGCCGTCTAGGAGACTCATATACCCTTGATCTTGATTATGATAGAATAATTCTCTGGTCGTGGATTGTTTGCGTTCTAAAGCAGCGCCCAAAAAGTCTTCGAATGATCTGTACAAATTTGATCTGGGCCTTTACGCCGATTCCGAAGACCGAAGACGAGTTGCGTAACATAGACGCAGAGATTTTCACATATCGACAGAGACGGAAGGACATAGCAACAGATGTTGATGCAGCGTGCAGACTATGGCAAGAGCTCGTCCCTTGTATTGGGATCAACCCTGAGAGAATTGAGATAGCTTGTAGATTTAGGTTTTCTATCTTGATATCGGTAGAGCAAGATAAAAGAAATTTCAAGCATTGTTGGTGTAGATCTCGTATAGTTTCCAGGCTAACCTTTTTCGTGGTGTTTCGCGAGACAGCTGAGTGGCTGATGCAGACTAAAAAGTTAATTAACCCACGTTTGAGGCTGAGCAGTGAGAGAAACCGGCCACTACCGAATGATTTATCTTATATATGCTACTGGCAGTTGCATCGATATATATACCTAAACACACTTCGCGATCAAAAGGCGTCATCCCAAGCGCTCCTAATGCTAGACCGATCTTGATCCTACTCAAAAAGGAAGGCAAGAGAGCGTCACTCAAAACCGTACAATGGTAAAAGCACCAAGAAGCAAAGGTGATTAATGGCCCTCAAATCTTTGTATCGCTTGGTTGGCTGACACCCTCGCGAAGGTTGCCGAGTATGTGTACAACGCCGTGTCAAGGTAAGCAAGTCCAAATTAGCCGACATTGTTGCGCGCATGTCTCAACCCACATGCTTAGGGGGCAACCTCAGGTTTTGCCGGATTGGGATCATTAAAATCAAGAGCCTCATCGAAACGCAAAGATAATTTAGCCTGCAGCCTATCGCATGCGCTGACTTGCTGTCTAGTGCGACCAAGAGCAACCTACCTGTCTGCGGTGCCGAAAAGCTGGTCGGCAATGTCCTGGCTACCAGACTATAAGCTTCGTAGACGAGGGCCCATCAATTCGGGATCTATACAAGACGGACGATAAAGGCGAAAGACCTATCGATAGGGGGTCACCCCCATCATTGTTGACTTCTTCCGGTAGTAGACCTGTCAACTCTGCGCCTTTCGAGTATTTGACCCAGGATGTCTCTCGTGAAAGTGGCATCAATCCGGTACCGGATAACAGTGGACGATCCCAAGACATCGAGAGATCCGCTTTGGTGTCCATCTTGTCACCGACAGCATACCAATCCCAGCTGCTCTCATTGTTCCTCGGTACAGTTGTGTCGGATAATCCCGTGCACATCGCACCAACCTTCAATTGCCACAGCATTTGGCTTGCTCAAATGGCAAGTCGTACCGAAGTATCTTCGACCCTTAATCACGCTATCCGCGCCATATCGCTCTCGTTTTTGGGCCGCCAAACACGGGACAGAAATCTGGTGCAGAACTCCCGCTTGATTTACGGTAAAACACTACTCAAATTGAACCAATCTCTCCAAGACCCAACAGAAGGGCTTGATTCCGACACTCTTAGTGCGACGGTTCTCCTCACATTCTACGAACTGCTGAACTGCACGGAACATAACTCGTGGGTCCGCCATGCGGGCGGGGCGGCCCATCTAATGCAGCTCCGTGGAGTGGCTCGGCACCGTACGGAGTTTGATAAAGCTGTATTTCTAGCCTGCCGATACTCGATAGTTTTGGAATCGTACCATACAGGGAAGCCATGTTTCCTATCGTTGGCGCCATGGCGGAAGTTATCCCAAGAGATTCACGACTCCTCGGCTAGTAAAAGTGCGTTTGAAGACGCGCGAGAGGCATTCTTTCAGGAGATTGTGCAGCAGCCTGGGTACGTTATGGAGGCGGTACACTACATGGCGAGTGGGGGCCGGGATCGCTCGGTGCTGCAGGATCTGGTCCGCCGAGGGCATATGCACAGGTCGAATCACAAAGCCATTCACAAGAAATGCGTTGAGGCATTGACGGAGGCCGGACAAGAACCCACAGAAGTACCATCTTCTGTCGACGACAAGGTGTTTCCCACCGTCTATCAGTACCATGGCATTCTTGTCGCCTCCTTTTTTTGCTGTTACTGGACGCTTTTGAAAGTCTTGAACATCGCTTTGATTGGGCTAGAAGCTAAGCTTTCAGCCATGGAATCGACCTTCCAAACGTCCCGGGAACCGATGACACCAGCCCAAAAACTTGCAGCGCGCAACATGGTATTCTCTCGCGAGACCTTGACCAGTGTCATCGTCGCAGAGTCTACGCCGCCCCGAGATGTCGAAAGCGCTGCTCTTACAAGAAAGACCAACGTCACGAGCAGCGGAGAAACCCCGCAAACCTTGCCAGATCGGATATCGTCTTCCCCAATTACAGACGTGCCTATGAGGACTAGATCCACTGGATCTTCAACACCAGCAGCAACCAGCCCATCCGACTGTCCCACCATGAGCCCAAACGACACCGCAAAGCGACGGGCAATGTACATGGCCGAAAACAGACACTGCGCCCACCAGATCTGCAAATCAGTCGAAAATGTATCCACCGCGGCATTTCTGGGGCCCATCTTCATCATACTCTCATTGAAAGCGATCAGCAGAATGTTGGATAAACCGGAAGAGAAGGAATGGGTATTGCGTAAAATGGCGGCATTGGGGAAAACGTGGGGTCTTGCGAACCAGAAGCCAGATGTTGTGTTAGTACATAGAGCATGATAGGGTCGTCGGGCTATCAAGTGCGGGCACCCCCGGGTTTATGCCAATGGGCAAGCCCGGAGAGGCAAGTCTTGCGTGGACTAGTATACTATTCAGCTGGCTTCAAGAGAGTCGGGTCGGCTATGAAGCCTGTGGAATTACAAGAGAATCATGAGAGTATGACAGGTTCATACCCATTAATACTCCTGACTCCTGCGTTATCGTGTCTGTGGCAGGTATCACGGTACTTGCTGGATCTCCATAGACATCTGGACGCTTCGGCTTTAAATAGTAGATGAACTCCGAGAGCGGACCTCCATCCAATCGGGATGTTTTCATTCATTTCGCTCAGAATTGGTATCTGATCATTGGCAGAGAGCTCGCCTTCCTCATGTCCGTTCACCGTCCCGGCCTGGTGAATGACCGAGGACAACTTCCCTCTTCGCTCGAACGTTTCGGAGCAAGTCATGAATGGTTGCACGCCTCTTGAGTACCTGCCGTGCAAGATAGATACTTTCCGAGGTACCTGCATCAGCAATGCGGCTGAGTCGCAAGTTCACGACGCTAAGATCTGTTGCATGAGGACGGTAATCCAACGGACTCCCTTCCCACCCGTTTGCCACTTGACCGGGGCTCCGCTTCTGTGTGTGTGTGTGTGTGGGGGGCTAATCAACGCTCTTACGTCACGATACAACAGCTTATTGGCGTGCCTGGATTATCCCATCTTCGCACGGATATTGGTTGAGATCCTTCTACCATCATTATTGGCCATGCTACGGACGTTTTATCTCCATTGGAATGCTTCTATCAGCAATCTCGAAGGCGGAGACAATAATAGGTGGACGGCATCGGCATGTGGGGCGTGTCATGTCCTTCTGCCGACTTAATTCATGCATCATTTGATCTATGCATGTCAGGTATGCATGATAGCTCTACCAATGGCTGTGGTGCCTCATTTAGGGGCTCGGCGATACCTTGAATTTTGTGTGTGACTGGGATTAAAGTATGTTTGTGTGACTCGCGTGAGAGAGGCCCGTAGGCGCGGCCAGTAGAAAGTGGGGCAGGCGGGAAAGCGGGAGAGTACCGAGAATAGCTTCGGTCGGGCCCCTGCATCTGGCACCATGACCGATATTCCCTATCCCGCCTCACAATTCCATCCCTCCAGATGCCTCCTTTACCATCCGAACAAGGCATCTACCTTTGATACTGCAGCTGACTTTACATTCTTAAATGACTTGTATGGCTGTGACTACATTGCTCTACCATCCACGCTAATGGCATCTCATCGCCCACAATCAGGTGCCGAGGTTGGCCATCCACTCTTGCCCTTCCTTACTCCTTTTTTGATGGCAGCCACGACCGTCATAAAGCTATGCTGGGGCCCAACACCATGCCTGCAATCTCACCAACCTCGAATGACCACTTCGGAGATCCAACATGAAGCAAACACTAGCCTTGGCCTTATCCTTGGCGGCATTATGTCGTACAGCTCCAGCAGGTCTAGGCCTTAGCTTCGATAAGCGAGCGGGCTCCCTGCCTACCTTGAAATTACCATATGCGACATACCAGGCCGCCAACTACAACCCCGATGGCGACGTCTGCCTCTCTCTCCACACTTCTTTCGTGCCTACCTCTAATCTGTTTCACAGATCTACACCTTCAAAAACATCCGCTTCGCCGCCCCGCCCGTCGGAGATCTTCGATGGGCTAAACCAGCTGCGCCGGAGACGGAGACCGAAGTCCAAGATGGCTCTTACGGCCCCATTTGTATCCAAGCACCTCTGAAAGGGCCTCAATTGACGGGACCTGGCGCCAGCAGTCCGGTTGGGGAGGCTGCGAATCAATTTCTGGCGGGGATACCAGTCCCGTACTTTGCCAATGCTAGTGAAGGTATGTCCATGTTTCTGTCCCGCAGTAGGTAAAAGAGTGTTGATCAAAGCGTAGATTGTCTGTTCTTGGATATCTACGTTCCAGCCGCAGCCGTGGAGAACCCATCGGTGAAGCTACCGGTCGTATCTTGGTTCTATGGAGGAGCCTACATCTTTGGAGGCAAAGATTCTTTTGGAGACATACTGCCATTGTACGATGGGACCGGTATACTACAGGAGTCAGGCGGGAATGTTATTTTTGTCGCGAGTAATTACCGGGTAGATCCACCTTTCCTAGCCAATGTTCGCCCCTGTCAATTCTGACAAGAAATCAGCTCGGCGCCTACGGCTGGCTCGCCGGTACGACGATGGAATCTGACGGCCTCCCGAATGCCGGCCTCTACGACCAACGCGCTGCCCTCCAATGGATCCAGTCTTACATCTCCCTTGTAGGCGGCGACCCAACCCAAGTATCTGCTTGGGGCGAATCAGCCGGTGCAGGCTCCATATTGCACCATCTCGTCTCCTTTGGCGGAAGCCAAGATCCTCTGTTCAGCAAAGCAGTAATGCAGAGCCCAGCTTTTCAATTCTTATTTGACCGCAAAGGAGGTTTGGAGCAGACATTCCAGAATTTTACGACGTTAGCTGGATGCGCTGGTCAAGGCCTTGCTTGTCTGAGGGCTGCGAGCGCGGAGACTTTGCAGAGCGCTAATACGAAATTGAACGAGCAGGGCCCCGAGGGGACTTTTGCTGTTGGGCCGGCTGCTGATGGGAGTTTGATTCGGCAGTTGGCTGTGCTGGAATACGCATCAGGGAACTTTTACAAAGACATCGACTCGTTGATCCTGAGCCACGTCTCCGATGAAGCCTTCATATTCGTCCCGTCGGACGTGACAACCGACGCCCAGTTCTCAACCTTCGTCTCTGAAGTCTTTCCACCTTACGGGCAAAGTGCTGGCGTGAACGCTGTGATCGAAGCACGCTACCCGCCCGTCATGAGCGGAAGCTCTAATTACACTACCGAGTTCGACCGCACCAAAGCTTTGTTGGCCGATAGTTCGTTCCAATGCAACGTCCGCTACCTCAGCGATGCGTACAACGGGATCAACTACAACCTTCAATATTCAGTCACGCCAGGCTTCCACGGTACAGATCTCCTTCCCACATTCTACGACCTCAACGTAGACTTGACAGCTCTCGGCGACAATGCACCATTCCCGCTCATCCCCGGCTTTGGTTCCTTCGCACAAACTTATCAATCCTACATCGTGTCACATGCGAGAAGTGGAGATCCGAATACCTATGCCAAGCTGCTTAATATACCGCCCGCGATCAACTGGCCTAAAGCTGGGAGTAGCAACGCTGATGTGTTGACAAACGTTTTGAATGCGGGAGATTTGGGCTTTAGTGTGATTAGTGATAGTGAGACGACGGAGAGTGTATGCGGATTTTGGAGGGAGGTGGCCGCTGCAGTTACCAATTTAGGCGGTGAGTGATGCCTCGAGATCGAAACGGTCCTGCGAAAATTGCTGACCTGAAGTCACCTATAGGCTATGCGCCTCCAGGAAGCGTTGTGACGAGTACGATTGTGCCTGTTGCGGGCGACTCGTCTGCTAATTACTAATTTTGATTGACGCTTGCGGCGACGGAGTTAATTTTTCATGAGAGTTTTCATGTACACTATATCCCTAATTCTTTCGCTCCCTATTTTATGTCCATAGCTCGTTTAGCATTCATTGTCCATATTCACACCTTCATATCGGAGCGATCAGGTGCATTCTTGCTCCTTCCATGCACACTTCGAACTCGCTCTACCTCCTACTGTCTCCATCAACTAGCCAGATCCCCCCAAAAGATCTAAAAGCCCCCTACCATTCCAAACCATTCCCCTTCCAGCCTTTACCATTCATCCGCAGTGTACTCCTCATCCGGCGATATTCCTAATCGAAAGCTCGAAGCGGCGTCGCGAGCTCTGCATTCGACGCGCTTGACGAGGATCTGTGGTGGGAGTATAGTACTTGGGGTCTGCCGTACCGGATTTGGATGGTTCCTCTTTCGACTCTGTTTCGATGTCGGTCGTTTATGGCGTCGTTTCCTAGATGAACAGAACAGACATCGCTGCGGAAATGTTGATGATGCATGAAAATAGCTCGTATGGACTTCCTTCCCTTCCTCCCGACCCACCGCACAGCCCAGCCCAGCCCAGCCCAGCCCAGCGACGACGTGTATCTCCAGCCGCGTCGACACGGGGCCTACTTCCCAATCCGAACCCCTTTCCCACTCCTTGGCTGAAATCCGTCCCGAGCTGGCCATGGCCTGGGCAGAATAGATGCAAGGGTACGGAGCGGAGCGGTTGGTTTTTTTTATCGTTGTGCTTTATTCACGGTTGTAGCGACTGACGCCGGCGTTCTTGCGTGAGGCGCCGTTGGCGGGTGGGATGGGGATGTGGAGGTTGCTGGGTTTCAGGGAGGGGAGAGTGGGGCGGAGGGGTGGAGCTGAGCAGAGCAGATTGGGGGAGGGTTTCCGGGGATATGGTGTGACGCACGTGAGTGTTGGGATGTGGCCGATGGGTAATGGTGGAGTACGGACCAAAAGGGCCTCGTGTCACCTTACGGCGAACGGGGCTCTGCGCGATCGTATGCATTTATATATTTGGAGACTCGTTGCGGAGCGTCACGATCGGACGGACGGAAGAAGCTCTCTGTGACTTGATCGAGTCGGAACACAGCAATGCTGTCCGGGAAGACGTCCACGTTGTCGCTGGCATTTCGCGAGACTGACGCGGTCTCTTCATGTCATGCTCTCCGCTCCTTGTCGTGTTCGGATTGTAATTATTCACGTTGCTCGTCTGCGTATAGACTAGAGGCAACAGAATGGTATAAAAGGCTTTCCAGCGCAAAAGGTATGATGGATTGTTCAGAACTGAGAAATATTAGTAGCGGCATTACAATTGAGGGTAGACCTAAGCATACTTGTACTCGAAACCATATGTCGAGCAAGAACGGGACAGCACCGATTTCGATAACCACCAATGTGCGGTCATCGAAAAATAAGGAACATTCGAGGATCTGCCACCTCTTGAAATGTGGCACATCGGAGAATTATCAGACGGTGTCATCACGGTAGGGATGCGCTTGACGCGTATATACAAAGAAGAGACCGACTTCAAGCTGACGCGGGAGCCCCATGAGTATATCATGGCTCCTTATGCTAATATTCATGCTCATGGAAACTCGAAGCCCGCCCGTACGCAAGGCAGAAGTCTACATCGGTACCAAACCAGTGAGACATCTGTCGAGACGAAACCGAGTCCAGAATCAGCAACCGGAGACGGACTCTTCCCCTGCAAAATCACAACAAGCAATCTACTCAACCCCAGGCCCCCCCAGCGTAAGCTCCGCTGCCCTGGAGTCAAGTGTGCTTCAAAAGCGATAAGCGTCCATCATGTGCGCATAAACAAGCGCAGAGGTCGATGGCGTTGCTTGGTCGTGAGGGACTTGGAGAGAGGGGACAGGTTTGCGAAGTTTTGCGGGAGGGGTTCTGCATGACTTCTTGATGAAAGTTCTAGTCGAAACGAATTGTACTGTCTGTATCTTTATTCAGGAAATAGCTACAGCTCTGTCCCCAAAAATTAAAATTAAGCTCTAAAACATGTCTTTCGAGTTTGTAATCCCACCTATAAAGTGTTGCGGTGGGGACAAACCGTGATGCCAAGCTTTTGCAAGAGTTATTCACACGCTAAATTTACGCTCTTGCGCGTCGACTAGACTCTCGAGCCTCTCGGCAGCAGAGACCATGACGGACTACAACATGTACCTTGGCGGACTCATGGCAGACTGTCAGAGGAGCGTGCAACGCCCTTCCCACCCGCCCGAACATCCCACTATACCTACTCAACACTTCGCGACACCGCCAACCCCTCTCCCTTCCTATTCATTCAAGGAACCACAGACCATTGCGCCTCGACCATGTATCTCTAGAGGCCTACCGTCCACAGCTGCTGACCCTGCGGCCTATACTTCTAGGAATATACCGCCTGCAGGCACTGCATTTCGACCTTATGTCTCCAAACACCTAACGCTCCCAGCTGCTGGCCCTCGACCCTATGCCACCAAGGACCGACCGCCTGCAGCTGATACCGATCACCCCAATGTCAACAAGAACGTTCCACCTGCTGCTACTGCCTCTCGATCTGCTATCTCTAGGAATCCACTCCCCGTACCTACTGCTCCTTCGCCTTTCGTTCCTCTATTTCAACTACCTATCGTTAATTCAATATCCGCTTGTGCTCCGCAAAAGATCCATGAACCTACAACCCCGATTGGTCAGGCAGCACCGATGCAAGACACGCGCAAAGGTTGCAGCAAAAAAGAACCAGACAAAGTATTCCCCATACGCTACAAGAACCTGAGTCAGAGTGCCATGAGAGAAGAACTCAGAGCACGTGGCCTACTCTGCCATGGTAAGAACTCCGACCTTGTCGAGCGCTTGGAAAAAGACGACGAATTCCAAGCCAAGCCGAGGACAGCCGAGAATTACGATACAATGAGTCCGGAAGATACTTGCAGTCTTTGCGTCCGCCGCTGTATCCCGTCCCAGGGTCTGGTTTCATCACTTAAGGACCGCTTGAAAGCTCACGACAAAAGGAGAAATGAGACAGATGCTGCCGTGCCAGGACTTAGCCCGTCAATAGTTTCTCGCGAGCCTCTCTCTGCTCTCGAAGTCAAAGCCAGCCAAGAAATGCCTGAAGAGAAGCAGCTTGTGCAGAAAGCGAAGAATGAACTGGCCTCAGTGACAGAAACAGCGGAGAAGACCGATCATACGGCGGAAACCGTGGCACTCACGAAACCCATGAAACGTGTCGAACACAAACCAATCAATGGTATGCCGCTGGGCCAAAACATACATAAAGCGTGCAATGACTGCCACAACAGACATGTCAGCAGTATACCTACGATCCAATTAGAGCTAGCTGACTCATGCCACAGCGTCGTTGTATACATGACATGAACGGCAATGAGGACCCTGCGAGAGCCATTGAGCCTGCAATTCCAGAACCGACTGGTTTTGAAGCGTACATCGAAGATAGAACGGAATTCATCGCTGAGGAGAAGCCAACACTGGCTGTCCAAGAAGTCGCGCCGAAACGTACTACAAGACTTCGTCTATCACACCCAAGAGTATCGGCTTCTCAAAACGACAAGAAGCCAACAATGGCTATTGAAGAATTGGCTGGAACACGTGGCACAAGATCTCGCGGATCATACCCAAAAGCATCGGCTTCTCCGAACGAATCGAGAAGATCAGCGCAAACTGGGCTTATGAGAAAGGATGTGAAAAGGAAAGACAATGTGCCAAAATCTAGGCGAACTCAGTTGTACTACCAGCCGAAAGATGAAATCATCCTACTTCAGATATGCCTCAAGTTGAAAGATGTGGTTGATTGGGGAAATATTTCGGGCTTCTGGAACATGGTGCAGGACACGTTGCAGCTGGAGACGGGCAAGCCGTATAAGAAAGTCAGCCGTCATGTCAGAATCCTTGTTTGTAAGCGGCATGCTGAACAGCAGGAAATCGAGCAACGGGGCAAGATCTCTATCTCTAGGGTCAGTGCAGAATGCAGGCCGCTTCTGGACAAATGGATCGCGGGGGCAAACGGAACACGTCATGTCTCGCCAAACACCTCAACTATACCCACCTCGATCGAAGACGAGGACAACATGAGCCTTGGTAGGGTAGGAAGACAGCAGTTGGATCCAGACGACTCTGTGCTTGAAGTACAGAAGAGATCCGCTACGGATGCCTGGCTAGATACTTCGTGTGACACTACACCATGCAAAACACTCGAGCTTTGCACCTCCGAGCTAACCTCTAGTACAAGCAAATCTTGTGCTGACAGTGTAGGATGCTGGAGCCTGTCGGGTTCTAGCGTGACGAGTGAGAGTAGCCTTGAAGACGAGAGTGAAGACGAGGACGACATGGAGAGTGGAGACTAGTACTCTACAAGTGTCAAGAGCGGAAGTGAGGAGGATCTTGTGACTAGAGGGAGTAGCGTCACATCCCCTGGTCTGGTAACGAATCTGAGTCCCATCAAATCCAAACATGCACTACTCTTTCTAGCACATTATCCTACCCGCGATAGACAGTAGGAACAGCTGAGAGCTTAGCTAAATTATCAGAAGCATGAGCCTCGAAATGTCCGATATTGATTAAAGTCTATCGTGAACAATACATGATTTTCACACGAAGGAGACGGAAGCGCTGGGAGACACAAGCTGCGTCGAGCGAGGAAGAAATTCATCGAGGCCTTCAGCTGAAGGTCAGATAAGAGTGTGTAGCAAACATGATGCATAGAGGGCGAAAACCCTTGATGGAATCGTAGAATCTGCTAAAGTCGTCTCTTACAACTCAGACGCAGTACCAGAAGAAAGCGACGGTTTCACAAATCTTTCTTTTTGTGTGTCCAACTGTTTCTGCTTAAGATCCTTTGACAGCAAGAGCCGATTTATTTTGATTGATAAAGGAGGAGAGCTTTCTCCTGTTGTGAATTGAGATCCTCGCTATGCATGACTTTTCAGTTTTACAACCTCTAGACCGCTGAAAAAAATATATTTTTTTGAAAGAGGAGACTACATGACCACGGAACTCAAAAGACTTCGGTAACTAAAACAAAGCGCTAGATAGCCTGACCCGGCCACACCTGCTCATGAAGTAAGCCTTCTGCCTCGGTTTTCATCCTTTCCCCATGTATCAGCCGATCTGCCAGCGGTTTCGCGTTTCTGAAGGTGCGGTTCCCCCACGGGTCTCGCTGTCGCCCACGATACCGTCTTCTGAGGTACAGGTGCTTCTCCCGGGGGTAGCACCGCATCCGCTGTCGCGGCTGGTCCTCTCGGCCTCTTTTCGCTCGCTCGTGTTTCTGACGTTGCTTGTACCCTGTGCCTCGAGCGTCGATGTCCTCGCGCTGGTCTTCCTTCACACATCCCCGTGTCGCCCACCCTTGCCGCCGTCTTCTCTTGTATCGTCATGCCCTTCCAGAGGTCCAGATGCAAACATTCGGCTCCGAAGCCACCCCAGCTCCACACCGCCTCCGCCAGCCTTTCCGCCATCGCCACACTCCTATGCATGCCCGCCGTGCAATTGATCAGGACCGCGACGCAACCTCCCCGCGGTTCACGCTTCATCCTTTGCTCGAGCTCTCCCAAGGCCCGGTGAAACTCGTCCTCGTTCGCGGGGACGGAAAAGAAGCTCTCGGCAACCTCTCTGTTCCGCCCAGTGAATTCTTCACAGAGGTGCTTTTGAGGCGGCCGATGTTTGGACAAGTCCAGTTCAAGGATGAGAGGGCAGCCGTGCACCTCCGCCGATCCGTAAGAGAGACCGAAGGTGATGAAATGAACGCAGTGGCGAGGGCATGGTCCGTTGCCTTTGGGATGCCTCACGATGTATTGCGTGACAAGCACATTCGCAACAGGCATGATTTCTCAAAGAGGACGGTACAGGCGACAGGGACTCGGCCTGTCCCCTCGTCAGCCTAGAGCCAAACTGCGATCCAGGAGTCCGATTGTCGTTCTCGTGGAGCGCGGATTCGGGAACGATACGAAGTTGGGTAGACCCTAATCTGCCATCTTCGAGCAACGAGGGACGCAGGTTTACGTTTGCACTGGAAATCGCAAGCTGCGAGGAATCCAGTCGGAATCAACCTCTCGTACTCGTGACTCGCTCGTAGCGCCGACTCACATCATCTTTGGCGGTTCGGCTGTGGCGACTGAAACAGACCAGAGACGAATCTGCAACGGACACGGCCGAAACCTTTCCCCAGTTCCTCCACAACTTCGTCGCACACTCGCAAAGCGGGGCTGTCTCTTCGAAGCTCACCATGGTTCATTTCTCGCCTGCAAGGTATAGCCAGATCACCTTTGCGGTTTCCTGCGTGATACCCCTACGTGTCGAAAGTATGCTACTGCCTCGCATCCCCCCTCGAGAATTCAAAACACGAACAGCATCTGCCCAAGACCCGTAGCGCGGTTTGGACCTGCCCTGAGCCTGTTGCACAATCAGCCGCGAGTGCCTCGCTCTGGGGAAATATTCCCTGATTGGCTAACCAAGACGAACACTGCCGCCTCGCTGCACCTGCCCGGGCCCATCCAGGAAAGAGATCTCCCTCCGAAGCGCTTACTCCGCCTTCTGGAGTCGTTTCAAACCATGCCGCAGTCAGATGGCCGCTTCCCGGGCCACTAGCTCCTCTAGCGTCTCATGGTCAGGGTCGTGCTCAGCGGGTGTTTCCGAGTCGTCCGCGAGGGAGGTTTTGCTACCCTGCGCGGTAATTTCGAGAGACTCATCCTGCGCCTCCTTTATTTCCATTCTTTTTTTCCAATCGGCAGCGTTCCCGCATACAGGGGGAAATCAGGCATTGTGAAGCAGACCGCACGTCTCCGTCCTGGAGAGTATGGCTTTTCAAGTGGGTGGAAACATGTATCTGCGATTGAGGACGGCCTTCAGGTGTCTGTGCGATCCTGGCTCTTTGTCGCAAACGTAGTCTGCGACCACATCCTTCACGACTTCGGGGCTCCGCTGCGTGGCGTATTGACCGATTTGGCTTCTTTTCAATCATAGATTTCTTGGGTCTCAATAGGTACTTTCCACAGAAAAGATGACAGTTGTAACTGAGTGAACCCTAGATAAGTGTCCTTTTTAGTGAAGGAAGAATATTTTGCCTGCTTCAAATGGCCTTTATTCCGAAGACCTTGAGGTGAACAGTCAACTTACCCTGGTTAATGCCCACAAAAGTGTGCCAAAATGGAAAGGAAGAAAGAAGCCTCTAGGGTTCTTTTCTCCCCCTTGATGCACCACTCTTGCTCGATCCTCTTACACAGATGCGGATCCTCTCCCCGAGAATAACTCACTCAGCTGGCCCTCCACACCGTAAGCATTCCCTTCACTCCCTCCAAAACCCCCTCAACCCCACCAACATCCCCTCATCAACCCCCAACTCCTTCCCTTCCCACTCACGACCCCCCCGCTTTCCCTCAACTCCCCAAAGTCCGGCACCGTCCCCCGCCCACATGAACCGCGCCGCCAATCCGCCCAGGACTCCGGAAACAAAGCGTCGAATTTCGGATCGCACTCGTTGGAGTCCTGCAGTCCAGGCGCGTTGCCAAGCAAAAGTGACACTTTTCAAGAAATCATCCCAGATGCTCTGATTTTCCTCTCTTAATTTTGAGTCCGACGGCCGCACGTCTCACACCCTACGCTCCCTGTATCTTCATTCGCTCATGTTTTTTTTGGGGTATTCATCAGAGCGAGTCGGCTCTTCCTGTCAAAGGATGTTGAACGGAAATGACCAAACGCATCGAAAACACTTCCCGTACAGGGAAAGTGACGAGGTTTGGGGGGATCAGTGCATCAATCTGGCAGGTTGATCTCCGCAGGTGAAGACTTGTTTCGTGATCTGGCTACCTATCTAGGCCGACGGTTCGTCCGTGATGAGTACACGTCTCAAGGGGAAATTACGAAGCAGAAAGTGAGGGGAGAGACTTACTGACGAACATCCATTCTGGTCTCTTCTATATTGCCGCCGCGTTGAGAGATAGTGCGAGCTTGTCCTCGTCCAGGTCGTGCGACCAGTTAGTGTTGCAGCCAGAATATATCTCATATCCGTCGCAACAACATTTGTGATCTTCCTCATGAGTCTTCGAATTTGGCTATAATTCTCAAGTATGGAGCTGAATGCTCGTCGAACTCGACTTGACATTCTTGAGGGCTTGATGGTAATGAGGATGGGGGGTGCGTGACGGAGCTTTCGTCTCCGGTACAGAGGGTTTTATCCTCATCGACGGACACAATCGTCGAGCTTCCGAGGTTGCTACAATCCGGATCCAGCCATTAGGAGCGGTTCGAACAGAAAGCGAAGAAGTCGATCTATGTTTGCAGCTGGTCATGTCTCCAGGCTTACCCACCAAGCACCCAAAAAGCAGAGCCTACGCGTGTGCTGCTGTGAGCTGCCACATATGTTCAATTTTATCAGTAAGTGACAGCAGTTGATGGGGTTAGCAGCGCATCTGTCCTCGAAGTGATTGGTATTTGGACACCGCCGTTGCGATGGCGCTTGCCGCCACGAATGTCTGCAGACCCCTGGACAAACTTCTCAACGTGCGAGTATATATCGAGGCAAAGGTCGTGTTTTAGGCATCATTCCCTTTGTCTTGTCACGGAAATCGCGGTAGATTATTGAAGGACAGTGATTTCAGAGGCAGAAAATGATGCATGGGAACATGAGAGCAGATACTCAGAGTTTCGACCGAATGACTATCACATAAGAGTAACACTTGCTTCTTCTAACGGTCTCTCATCTAGAAGCAGAACTTCAGTCTGCTTTTATTCTCTCTGCACTACGACTCGCATGTCTCCCGAGACGATTAGTTCTTTGAATCGTATTTCATGAATGTGATTGCAATTGAACCAGACAACGCGCTTGACCCACAACTGTCCATGTACTAAGATAAAAGCTAGCACGGCTTCAGACTCTGAACGACTTCAGTCATCCAGGATTATGTGAACTCCAGATCCGTTTCCAGAAGTAAGCAATCTCGTGAGATTTGACGAGAACGGAAGCGTGGGGGCTCCCTGTGGAACCTCTCGGTCCTCAGCTGAGTTGGTAGTCCATATAAACACACCCATGGAGTCGCGCTCCCCTGTTGATGGTCAGACCATGTAGGCACCAAAGGAGACAACGAAGTGCCTCACCAACGAGCGCCCAACCAGGGGTGTGCTGAAATTCGAGACAACATAACTCTATGTAATCGGCAGCGAGCCAAAGGTCCTGAAAAGACGCAAGGTCCGTATCTGCATAGTCGTGGTGACTCAAGGGATCTTGGCCAGGCAGTGAGCCACGAGGGAAGGTCTCCAGCATGACGATAGCAAGGGTGCATTTGCCTGACGGGCTCTCCGTCAGTGCCTGCGCGAAATTTCTGAAGCTCAGATCATGACTGACCGACACTGTATCTCCTTGGTGTTTGCATTACAGGATTCGAAGTGTAGGGCATTGCCCCGGGTGACAAAAACTCGAATTCGGTATCATGATGCTTTGTTACCTCAACAGTGTAGAGGCGTTGAACTGTGGCACGGCAATCCTCATTGTTATAACCATCGCCAACCCAGTCAATGGATGTAGTACATTCACAATGTGATTGGCTTTGAAGTCCTCCAGTCTTTAGGCAAGAAGGGGCGACAGGTAAAGCGCGTATGTTCGCACCACAGGCAAGGCAGGTGAACACAACGGCGAACAAGACAATGGTCACGAGCATCGTGGCAGCGATGCCTATCGAGTTGCTACATCCAGAAATGCAGTCTCGAGCGTTATTTATGCTGGGTGATAGCTGCCCCTCATGCGCTGTCCCATGGGGGCTTCGCATCGCGCGTAGAGATCATTTGATCGGCACCAAGATCGCGAGTGGGGTGTCCTGAGGGCAGTTCATGGGACCATGATGCAAGATTCTGGACTGGACGCTTGATAAGAGGCTTCGCGATCAAATCAGAATCCGCTTTATTTGGCTGTTCATCGGTTCTGGAACAATGCCCTGCATTGCTTGCCATATCTGGCGTAACATCAGCGGCAGGACCACCTGTTTGGGATGATACCCTGCATTCTTTGGAATATCTCGCGCAATCAATAGCCATAGGGCCAGCTGTTTTGAATGACGACCCATATTTTTTCGGATACCTGGGCGGCACGACTCTCCGGACGCATCAAAAGTCATGGGACCAAATGATGAGTCTAGTCGCGAGGGTAGACTTTCTGTAGCCAGTGAATGAGTTCAGTGAGACCTTCGTTTCATGACGCTGATTCTCATTATGGATGGCAATGCCTCGGTCCTTCTAGGGTCTCCTCATCGCCATCCTGCGAGTCCATCGCCGCCGTGAAGCGGGAGCCAAGAACCTCGGCTAAGCGAAGTCTTTGTAGAATTTTTTGCTTCCTAGCCCTCTCATTCATGACACTTGAAGGGATCACTTCGCAAGCTTAGTACAGATGGTATGGATTAGATGTATATTGGATTGGCTGGCCAGTCGTAGGCAAAAAAGAGTTCGCTCTTGGTCGTACGGAAACCATGATCCTCCGAGAGGCAAGATAATTGCCCCCTCGATCATGTCGGCAGCGTGCCTGTCGATTCTTGGGTCTACCGTTGGAGGTACAGCGTCTGGATATTAAACGGCGAGGACGGTGACATTGGGAAATCATGTTGTGCTACCCTTTCTGGCCTATCTCAATCAGCGACATTTGCATGCCCGGTCCTGGTAATGGAGCATACATGGCTTAATATGGGTCCACCAATATCGCATACCGAGACATGCGGTCACTGAGAACACGGAGGAAGATTGCTGAGCGCATGAGCTTGGTGACGCGAGGTGCCTTCAGCTGTATAAGTAGCATTTGGTCACCATGATTGATGTGACGCCCTGCAAAAAGACAGCGTAGTATATTACTCAGCACTTTAGCACCACCAGGCACCATAAAGTAAGGTATTGTATGGTAGTTTTAGGCACTTCTGGCACCGAGGCATCTTTTGCCGGACCAGTGCCAAGAACTCGCCTTTTCCGGCTCCATGAGAAAACACCGCTCGAATGGGAGCTGGTGGATTTTCCCTATACTTGAAGCGGAGCAAGCAGCAGAAAGCCAATTCACCCGCGCCGCTTCCTCTGTCCCCTACTGCTATCTGTGATTCTTGGATGCCTGTAACCCTCCAAAGTCGCTGTGGTGCGGTACAATGCCCTAGCTTCAAGCACGCAGATTGCTTCGCAGGAAGTATGGCATCCTGTCTGCTGGTCACAGAAATGGTGCTACGCGGGCTCCATTCATGAATATGACCACCGGAGCTCTCAGAACCAGCCCAAAGTCCTTTGAAGAATTCCGGGAAGCGCTTCGCCGCGGCAGCGCACTTTCTAGATATCCTTTTTTCTTGTACTTTCTTTGTCAGTATAGTCACTACTCTTCATTTCTATTGCTATTCATTATCCTTCCTTGTGCTCCTAAACATTCATCTAGTATGATAAAGCCGCCTGTTTTACGATGAATGAAAAACAAGAAATCTCGATAAAGAGCACCGATAAACAATCAGAGATAGACGAACCCGTTCAGCTCATGTATCAATGCCATTTCTTTCTTGTTTAGCTATGATTGGAAACACACGATTCGAGATAAGGAGCCATAATCAAACACAAGAGTCACGACAGACTCTGTCAATCTGTGCATAAATATCATACATACCCTTACTGTTCCAGTGCCAACAATTACATCGCATCCAAAAAATCGTGGTTCAGTTCTCAGCATTCACCCTCATAGCGATCGATTCGCTTCCCTTTTCCTCTCTGATCGGCCCTTTACATCAAGATGCGCAGCCGCTCACTTGTCAGCAGTGCCCTGGTAGTACGTTTGCTGTTCACAATCCCACTCATTACTCGAGGCTCTTTCGCAACAAACACCACCACCGTTCAAGACAGCGACACATTCTTGGGCATTGCCTACAGTGCTGGGATCTCCGTGGAATCCCTCGAAGCCGCAAACCCCGGTGTGATCGCCACTGATCTGTTCGTCGGTCAAATACTCACCGTTCCCGTCAATGGACAACCCGCTACTGATACGCCCGCGTCTAATGCAGCATCATCGATAGCGACAGCTCCGACTTTGACAACATTGGCCACTTCTGCTAGCTCTCCAGTGAGTTCCAACCCTTTGCTAAGCGGCTCACTGTCGGCGACCCTATCAGTATCCCCAAGCGCTTCGTCCACAGCGGCTTCTTCTTCAACTCCCACAGGTGCCTCATCCACGACGACCTCACCGACTTCCACGAATGTCTCATCCACAGTGCCATCCACTTCGTCCTCGGTGGCTTCATCCACGACTTCCACAACAAGTTCGCCCTCATCGACTCCTCCAGCAACTTCCACAAGTTCCCCTCCACCCCCATCGTCTGCCCCACCAACGAGTACAACAGCATCGAGCACTCCTAACAGTCCGCCCGCCCCTGTTAGCTGCAGGCCGAGTCCCACAGGCAGTTACCATGACGCTACTCAGGTCCAACAAAAAACCGACGGCTTTTGCAGCGCCAACAAGAATGTGCTACTGACGGTGATCCAGAGCGATAACGGAATTTTGGACGGAAGCAGCCAAGGAAACAATCACAACCAGGGTTCAACACTTGACGAAAGTGGATATAACATGACAGTCACTGCGACACCCGGTTGCTCCATTGACAATGCTACCGTCATGTACCCTCTACCTACAACGCCCGATTTCAATTGCACTACGCTCCTTTACAATGCTTGGGAGACATGTAAGTACTTGGCTGCTACGACCCCGTCCAAACTTGAACACTGATAGGTTTCCAGGTTACTCTAATGACGGTATGGGAGGGAGTATCACTGCTGGGTGCTTGACATACAATTTCGATCCTGACCCATGAATGCGCCTCTGCTGGGTGCTCGGGACTGGTCCGAGTATGCATTTGGTACTCGATATTTTGTAGTTTGGTTTGTCTGTTGCTCGCTATCATTTGTCTTATTTCTCAGTCCACTCTTCGCTACTCTTGACGTGATTGAAGTTCGCTCGAATTCTGCCATGACGTTTTTGGGTACAGAGGTGCTGACAGAAAAAAGGCACCATTGCTGAAGGCTTCTTGGGGTGGTGAAGGGGTATGAGAAAAGAAAGGGTGCTCATTCGCCGATGAATGGGTCAGGATATGAGGCTGTTCATGAGGTGACGAAGGAGGTTGGAGGAACAGAAAGTGCGGCAGTGACAATCACTTTTAATGGCATTTCGAGGTGGGTGAATGCTTCCTAGCGGTTCCTCCTCTTTCTTTTGCCATTTTGTCTCACCTTTCTTCTGCAGTCGCGCAGATTTGCAAGCAGCAGCATCACTACGAATTAGAAGTGGATGAGGGGCTCTCATTCCGCTACCATTGGAATCCTTTGTCCTCTTCGTACTCGGCAGGCAAGGGTCGCTGAGTACTGTCAGGCTGTCAGCGTGGGTGGCGGTGCCCCGTATTTCAGAAGGACACCGGCATCGCACTATTGGATTACTGGCTGACTTTGCCGTCCGACCAGTGTCGAAGCACGTCGCAAAAGCTGGGACAAGTCAGAACATGAAGCCGAGGTCGCCCCTTTTGATTATTTCCATTCTCCCGGTCCTTTGCACGTCTTCTGACTCGGCTATATTTTCCGGAGGCGTTTCATGCCTTTGAATTAGCCAAAAGCACGGCTAAAGTCTCCATGTCTGTAGCCGCATCGAGCACGCGACTTTTTTTTCGGTTCGGCCAATTAAAGCAACCATCAGACATGGGTTCAGATGTCGGATCTTACCACGTGGAAGGTGTAATCCTTCGGCGACCAATCGCCGATTTGTTCGAGACTTGGGCCTCTCTACGATCTACTCTAGGTACTTTATACACTGTCGGTTCTCATCGGCCAATGACTGCAGGAGGTTGAAGAGTAAAGGTTTGGCGTCAAGGAGAGGCTGGGACGCTTCCTCACTTCATTGCCATCTTCAATTTGACTTTCCATATAGGGTTAAGGTGTTAATCCGGGGAAACCAAAGGCCCAGACCTGCAGCGACTCTGCTTCAACAGCTAAGGAAACTAAGGTAATGTAGGTTCCTGCCCGACGCTTACCGAGCGCCAAGACTGCCAAGATCACCAAACCACGCAGATCGCGGAGATGGCCGAAACGGGCGCTAAAATTCGGGGTTCAAGGGACCAAGCTCGAAACCAGGAAATCACATCGCTCTCCGAAGGAGCCCAAACTCATCTTTCTCTTTTCTGTCGGCACATTTCCTATTACGTATGAGCAGGAAGAAGTGAATCCAAAAGGGCAGGTGTGCAATTTACTGTTCTGACAACGCCCCTCAGCATTGCAGAATCTTAGACGAGACGGTCCAGATGAAGAGACGGAGCTAGAAAACCGTCATGCGTGCGTCTGGATCTTCTTGAAAAGTAGCAAATCAAGCTCCAAAGGCTTGCGAGCAGCTGCGGCGCGCTTATTATTTCCACCACTCACAAGGCCGGAGTCAATGTTATCTCCTTGAGCTAGGGACCCAGAAAAAGCGGGGAAAATGGGCTAGGCGCGGGGGTTCGACTTTTACAAGTTCGGCTTTTTGCTGACTCGACCATTCACTTTTTCCAATTACTTCCTGCACCTAGACCAGCTGACATCCAATCACAGCTGAATACCGTACGAGCTAGAGAACGGGGCGTGAAATGTAAATTAAATACCACCCACACTTCCCCCCCCCAACAACCTCTGCCAGGATCCATCTGTGCTCCGTGTATCACGTGTATCACGTGTATCGAGGGTGTCCAGCAGTGATACAGTCGGCGATACTAAAGTACCTTAGCGATACGAGTGGATCATCCAATTGATCATCATGGTTGCACCACATGATCAACCGGCGGCAGTCATCACGGACTTCACCTTGACGAGGTTAGCTCGCTCGCTTTGGCTTTTGCTTCTCTGCGGCCTGCCAACGGAATAATTCCTAAGGTACTGTATTACTTACTCCCTGAGTCCCTTAGCAGTATGCGGGGTGCGGGAGGCGTTTGATAAATAAGTACCTTAGTGTCTTGTCCACCACACACATATAATAAGAACCCTCAGCCCCCCCTGCGTCGACCTTCTCGCTCTTTCCTGTACCTCACCTCTCTTAACTTTTACCGCTCCAAGGTACTTCCAACTAATATCACCGCCATCATGCCTGGAGGAGGAGTAGCACCCGTTGTCATTACCGGCACGGCGGACACGTCGCGCCTCGAGGCCCCCATCACTATGAGGGCCTACTTGATCTGTGCCTTCGCGGCCTTTGGTGGTATCTTCTTCGGCTACGACACCGGCTGGATGGGTGGTGTTCTGGCCATGAAGTACTTCATCCGTCAATACACCGGCCTGCCTTACCCCGACCCAAATGATGCCGCTGCTGTCAAGGCTTTCCATTTGCCCGCAAGCGATCAGTCTTTGACCACCTCGATTCTATCCTGCGGCACCTTTTTCGGCGCTCTCATCGCCGGGGACATTGCCGACTTCGTTGGACGTCGAACCACCATCATTTCGGGCTGTTTCATTTTCAGCGTGGGTTGCATTCTCGAGACTGCTTCCACCGGCCTCGGTGTCATGTGCGCTGGCCGTGTTATTTGCGGACTTGGTGTCGGCTTCATCTCGGCCATTGTCATCCTGTACATGTCCGTAAGTAAAACCCCAACCAGCTCCCACCGTATCACACATATCCTGACAAACTTTCTAGGAAATCGCACCAAAAGCTGTCCGTGGTGCGGTTGTGGCAGGATACCAATTCTGTATTACAATCGGTATCCTCCTAGCCAATTGTGTTGTCTACGCAACTCAAGACCGCGACGATACCGGCTCTTACCGAATCCCAATCGCTGTCCAATTCCTCTGGGCTATCATCCTGGCCATTGGTCTCTTCATCCTGCCAGAGTCTCCTAGATACTTTGTCAAGAAGGGCAAGCTCGAGTCTGCCGCGCTGGCTCTGTCCAAAGTCCGTGGACAGCCAATCGATTCCGACTTTATCCAGGATGAGCTGGCTGAGATCATTGCCAACCACGAATACGAGTTGCAGATCATCCCACAAACCACATGGCTAGGCAGCTGGACCAACTGCTTTTCCGGAAATATCACAAACGGCAACAGCAACGTCCGTCGTACGGTAGTTGGTGAGTCGCCATGGCCTTCTCTTGATAAGCGCAACGACTGACACCCACGTGCTAGGCATTCTCATGCAAATGATGCAGCAATTGACCGGTATCAACTTCATCTTCTACTTCGGAACCGTCTTCTTCACCTCCCTCGGCACGATCAAGAACCCCTTCCTCATCTCCCTCATCACGACCCTCGTCAACGTCTGCTCGACTCCCGTCTCCTTTTGGACAGTCGAACGCTTCGGTCGCCGCAAGATCCTCATCATCGGAGGCACGGGGATGATCATCATGCAATTCATCGTTGGTATCATTGGTGTTACCGCCGGCAAGAGCTCGAGACATGACAGTGCTGCTGTCTCGGCCATGATTGCCTTCATCTGCTTCAACATCTCCTTCTTCGCTGCGAGCTGGGGCCCGTGTGCGTGGGTGGTCGTTGGCGAGATCTTCCCTCTTCCGATTCGATCTCGCGGTGTCGGTATCTCTACTTCATCCAATTGGTTCTGGAATTGCGTAAGTTCGAGCCTTTATCTACGAATAGGTGATCTTGTTGATACTGACCATGACAGATCATTGCCGTCATCACTCCTTACTTGGTCGGTACCAACAAAGGTGACGCGAACCTCGGCGCCAAGGTCTTCTTCCTCTGGGGCTCCCTTTGCTGCCTCTCCACCGCCTTTGCATACTTCCTGGTTGTAAGTTATCATCTTCTCCCCATGAGCATGCCGCACAAGCTGACACGTCACTCCTCAGCCCGAAACCAAAGGTCTCTCCCTCGAACAGGTCGACAAGATGATGGAAGAGACGAACGCCCGGCACTCCGCCGCCTGGAAGCCCCACTCCACCTTCGCCGAGGAGATGGGTCTCACGCACAAGGGTCTCGCTCTGGACGTGGCACCGGAGGATGTCCACACTGCCGTTATTGAAAAAGCGGCCGGTTGAGAATCGATTTCACATGTTTGTCTTGTCTTGGAGAGGGGGAAACCGATGGGAGGTACTAGTACGCGTCTGTAAATAGTCGAGTGGTATACCCTAGTTGCCGTCACGATTACTGCTCTACACATCTTTTTCGTTCCTCCTCCATCCCATGATGCCATCTTCAACAATACCGACCCAACGACGCTTCCATGAACGCTACCCCGAGTCGCCAGCATGTGTCCTGAAACCAGACATGAAACCCGTCCGTCCCTGCTCCATGCACCCCCCCCCCACCCCCCAGTCATTTCTCTCTCCGGCACCCACCAACCAGCCCAGGTACATCCCTTACAGGTCGCAAGTCCGTCCACCCACGGAAATCCTCAATCCCCGTCGCCAAAAATCCTGCCACATACCCAAATTTTTTTCGCCAGCCTCGGTCTCGGATACCGCCGCCGGTTCCCCGGGATGTTTCAGGGGGGTTGTTCGTGCTTTTTTTTGTTTTTATGGATGTTTGTTTGTTTGTATTGTATCACATCCCATCCCATCCCATCCCTTTCTCAACCGAGACCATGACGGGGTTTGACACGGGTGGGTTCGGCGACTAGAGCCGAGGCGAGTGGGGCGGTAGGTGCGTACGCGCGTATATATGTGTGTATGTTGTTGGAATTGGGTCAATTTGCGGCGCGGGGGTTGGATGGTGGATGTGGTGCTTTGTTTGTATGTATATGTATATGCGTCCGCGCTTTGCGTTTGAGACTTTGATGTTTAGGTGGCTGTTTTTATAATGAAAGAAAGGGGGGGGGGGGGGATGGTGCTGGCGTTGTTGAGGCGGTCTTGTTGCGGCATCGGAGGGGGTATGTGTGTGTGTTTCGGATGGGGGGCTTGGTTTGGGTTGGTGTGGTTGTGGCTTCGTTGGGTATGCGGTCGCTGACACCCTAACTGTATATATATATGTGGGGTCATGGCCGCTTGTATGCCTCTTTGTCTTCTTTCTCTGTGGGGTAGGATTCGGGGTGGGGTTTTGGCGTGTCGTGAAGGCCTGGTGGGCGTCTCGGGTTTCGATTGGTGTTGGTTTTCCGTCTGGAGTCTTCGTCGTTGTTGTTGGTGGTGTTTGGTGGCTGCGTTTTGTTGCTGCGTGCATAGCTCTTTTGGTGGCTTGACGCTTCCGTCGGTATCTCCATCCCTTTGCTTCGAGAAGAAGGCGTTTTTGATAACGTGGATTCTTGGCTGGGTGTCGATCACATCTGTGGGGCTGGGTTTTAGATTCTCTGAAGGAAAGGGACGGATGCTATATTCATACTGGGCACATACGGAAGGCGAAAGCGATGCCGGCCGCCTGTTCTGTTCGAGAGAGGGGGAGACTAGGCCTTGCCGGCGAAAGAATCAGTTATCGATATGAATCAGCACATCATGCTCGCTCGGCGACCGTCTTGCACGTTGAGCTTCTGATGAACATACATCTCCAGATGCACCACGATGAGAGGAAACCCGCGTAGCAAGCAGCCACGGGTGACCAGGCGTCGACTTGCATTGATCATGTTCCAAATGGGTAGAGTCTCCGAACACGTGTGTACGATAAACCCACTGCAAGTTCCAGCAACGTGCAGTCATCGTGTTACTTCTGCGGCTGCAGCTTCTTACCGATTCCCTTACTCCTGGCCAATCAACATGATCGATTCACACGGGTAGGCGATGTACTATACACTTAATCTCATTCCTTCACGTTCCGTCAATGTCCTTGATCATTTTCGGATTCTTAGCTCCTTGGTTTCCACAACTATCTGGCTCGAGGCCCAGAAGCATTCCACAATTCTATCATAGCAACGGTCCAACGCGTCCTCCTCACCGGCGCAAACGGCTTCCTCGGAACCCACATCCTCTCTCAACTCCTCGCCTCCAACTTCTCAGTCCGCGCTATAGTCTGCTCCCAGAGCAAAGCCAATCAGGTGTGCTCCGACCATCCCGCAGCCAGCCGGCAAGATCTTAATTCGGCATCGTGCCCGACATCACCGCTCCCGGTGCGTTCGATGCTGTTGTCAAGGCTGACCTCCCTATTGACTTGGTCATTGATACCGCTTCCCCCTTTTTCTATGAAACGGTTTCGGACAACTTGAAAGATTTCCTCCATCCCGGCTAAGCAAGGCACAGAGGAGATCTAGACAGCAGTTAAGGCGCATGCGCGGAGTGTGACGAGGGTAGTTGTCGCGAGTAGTTGTGCTGCTGTGTTTGGTTTTGCCGCTGGCGATAATGACAGGAGACATACTGCGCATGATTGGAATCCCTCGACACGGGAGGAAGCTGTCATGTAAAAGGTATTAATTTAAAAGAGTTTATATACGATCTTAAATTAATTAATTAATAATTTTTCATTATTAATAAAAAAAAATATATTTTTAAAAAATACCTTATAATAATCAAAACAACCTAAGACATCCCTTTATTTATTTTATCTTTTATTATAAAACATACTTTTATCGGTGCTTGAAGCGAAGCATATGGCATCAGCATCATGGCATCAGCACATGGCAATGAAGAATCAGCGAGAAGTGTAAAAGGAATACGAGACCATGGTCAGAGGAGACAAGAACCACTGACATGACAAAGATAAGGGATGGACGCATAACGCTAGTGGATACGAATCACCTGGAACGATCTAGAGGCTGGGGGAAAGAAAGACACTATACTACCAATAGGAGCCGCTAGCACAGTCTACAGAAATAGCAGATGACCGGATCACCAAGCAGAGGAGTAATTGCGGTCAGGGGAAGAAGGAATGTAAAGATAGCCTCATTTGTTTTGCCAGTTTGAAGACACACACACATACATTCGGTCTAGCTGTATAAGGATTCAATAATACTTCTTAGACATCATAAAATACATATCAGTGATAGTCTATAAACACGGACAAGTTGATAAGGGCGTGGGGTATTCTATAGGACGAGCAAGAATATTGCTGAGAGAGCCGGTCAGTCTTTTCGAGATCGCATCGTCTGATCACTGTATGCTTTGGGCCCTAACGACAGCGTTTCCCAGCATGGAACTACGGGGAATGAGAGACACCTGCTTTCGATCTGGTCAGTTTGTGTCCGTCAATGATCTATGGACCTCCGGCCCATCACATCCCCAGCCTTGCAGATTTGAACGAATCCAACGCGTGCATTTAGAATTTCTTTGTCAGTTCGTCCCGAACCGTAGAGCTGCCGCCGAATGGCCTTTACCTGTACGTAGACGTGAGGGTAAGCGGTTCCTTCTACATCATCATCATCATCATCATCATCATCATCATTCACCTACCGGATTGAAAAACTCCTAAGCTCGAAAAATCCCAACCCAAATCAAACCAGACCACAGGACATCGCCACAGCCCACCTCCGCGCCGCGACCGTCCCAGAAGCCTCAAACAGGCGCTTCATCGTCTCCCAAGGTCAGATCGGCAGCCAGCAGATCTCGGATCTCCTCCGCCATAGCCTACCAGCGCTGGCCAGCCGCACCCCGGAGGGCACCCCCAGCACGAGCTCTTTGCCCGCAAACGCGTACGGCGCGGACAGCTCGCCCGCGGAGCAGGTCCTCGGGGTCGAATCACTGAGCGCGGCGGACACGTTTGTGGATTTTGGGGAAAGGGTTGTTGGCGGTTGGGGTACGGCGGTCTGGAGGGCTGGAGGCGGTGGTGATTGTGTTTGCGATTGGCTTGTGTGGGATGAGTGGTGCTGGATCTGAGCGTCTGCTATTCAGCCCAAGGTATCTTGAACCACATTGGTACCAACTTGCAGGTATTCGTACAACCTGCATCACAAGCTCCAGGTTCAAAAAAGGAAGCCCAGACATCAGCGCTGGCATTGCCTTCAAAAACAACAACGTCAAAAGCGGCAGGATAAACCAAGCTCTTACCACTAGAGACTCGGAACTACCTGAATCCGTAGGAGAAGGGGGAACTATGCTTGTTGGCATTGATGTGACACATCAGGCTCCTGGCAGTATGGACGGCGTCCCAAGTATCGCTAGTGTTGTGGCAAGTATCGATTGGAAGTCTTGTCGATTACCTGGGAGTCTGTGCTGTCAAGAAAACAAAGAGGAGATTGTCAAAGATCATCGTGAGATGATGAAAGAGCGCTTGAACGTCTGTATGAGCAAGAACGCAAATGGGTGAGCACAGAGAAATAATCGTCTACCGCAATGGTAGGTGATGTAAAAGACAAGATCAAGATATATTGCTGATACAAGACTCATACATCAAGGGTATCTGAAGGGAAGTCTGATGATGTCTTAAACACAGAGCTCAAGAGGGTACAGAACGCATACAAAAATCTCAACAATCCTTAAGACATGCCCAAGATCGCTATCATCATTGTGGGTAAGCATCATCATACCCGGTTCCATCCCGCAACAAAAGGCAAAGCCGACACCGTGAGCGACTGGAACCCTCCGAACAGTACGGTCGTCGACAGAGGAATCACAATGGAGCGTCGTTGGGATTTCGAAACACAAGCACATGCGGCTTTGGAAGGCACCGTCAGTGACAGATCAATACCCGCTTTCTATGACCAAGTCGAGCGATTGACTCACTGGTTGTGCCGTCTCTATTGCCGAGCCACCAAGGCCGCTTCGATCTGTCCTCCCGCTTACCATGCGGATCGCATCTGCGCCCGCGGGCGATGCTTTCTCAATGAATGCCTCGACAGAGAATGGCCCAAGGATCAAAAGTTCCAGATCAAAATGGCGCTTTGGACGCAAGGAGTCCACGAAGAGTAGGGGTTAACCACCACATGCGGTCCTCTACCGCTTTATGACGCGGCGCGCCGACAGCATGTAGGTTGGAAGACTCGATGTTCTACATCTCGGTCGGATATTGCGGTGTGTTTTGCTCAAATCGCAGAGTCGACGGTCAGTGGCTCGCTGAGATTCATCAGCATGGGTCGTATCCTAGACGATGAGCCAACAAATTCGACGAGGTAATTTTGGCTTGAACAGCGGGCATGAAAGAATGACGTGGAAAAGGGCCGAAGCCGGGCTACATCACGGGGCGGGGATTGAGTACCGACGGCAACCTACCTGCCTTGGGGTCTCGTCAATGCGCAGCTGATATGGGTAGTAAGAAGCCCACTTGCAATCCAGCGGGCAGATGCTGCATTAGCTCGTGGATTGATGCACCAACCGATTACAGTCAAACGATAGAATTGACCAAATTTCTGAATCGATAAAAGCCTCTGATGTTGCACCTTTTTTAAACTCCCTCCTTCCATCTGGGCCTCTTTCCATTGTCATTTCCTATGTAGTAGCTAGTCGCAAGGCGGGAGAATAGCGTAGACGGTGCTTTGCGTGCAATTCTTTACGAGTATCACGACTCAATCTCTTCGACTATGCTTCGGCGTCTATGATCCCAGCAACGTTGACGGAAGGTCTCCGTGACAGTACGGGCCGCTTTGGCGATGATGATGATGGCTGCGGCTTCCCGCAACTCCACCGTCGCTGCCACCCGTTTGGGAAATACGTCCGTTCTATCGTTAGCGCTGGCCATTCTTTCGACCTTTAATACTCGCCTGGTTGGCTGGGGGTTCGAAATTCGCTACGGCCGTTCTTGAGTGTCATAGCTTGACAGCTTGGGTTCGTCCCGGGAATCCGGGAAGGACGGCGCTATCGTATGCGAATACCCGTGAGTTTGGTGGGCGGTAATGACTACCTACTATGGTACGTTCAACGCCAAGCATCGATCAGAATGGATTTTCATTGCCTGAGTTGCCCTCGGCACTCGCTGTTTCCACCATGCATGTGTTGAGTCCCCCTAGCCCCACTGCGGTCGGGCTTCGCTTGGCGTCTGCTCTTTCCGTTATAATATTTCGATGAGAAGTGGATAGATGACCACACAACAAACGAATTCATCGTACTTACGACCATGGAAACCAACAATTCAGGACGTGACCAGGTCGTCCGCGTGACCGTGGCGTGTGGTATTCTCGCGACCCTGGCGGTATGCCTCCGCTTTGTGGCACGATTGAGGAGTAAAGCTACCTTCGGCGCCGACGACTGGTGGATGGCCGCAAGTTTGATCCCATCGTACTGCATGCTGGCAGTGGGCTCGATCAGTCCGTCCTATGCTCCAGCGTTTCCATTCCATGCTGACGAATACAGTGATTACGAGTGGTAAAGGTGGCCAGCATGCTGACACGTTGACTGAGAGCCAGATGGCAACGTTCTTGAAGGTAGGAAGACGAACCTCGAAACGTTTCCTTGGGGAAGTCCCTGACTCGTTTGTACATTTTAGACACTCGACGCATCTTTAATAACCTACACTCTCACCATCACCATGGTCAAGATCTCCATCCTACTCCTCTACCGCCGCATCTTCACCACCCCCAGCTTCAAAAGAGCAACCACGGTAGTCGGCATCGCGTGCATTTCTTGGCTCATTGCAGCGCTTTTCTGCCTCGCTTTTCAATGTCACACTGATGCCGAGAGGTACAATGCGGATAGTATTTTCTCAAACCAATGCATCGATCTGAAGGCTTACTGGGCTGCTACCACCGGCTCGAACATGGCTCTCGATCTTGTTATATTGTGCATGCCGCTTTATATGGTGTGGAACCTCAAACTTGCGACTCATCAGAAGATATGGCTTTCTGGCACCTTCGCCTTGGGCACATTGTGAGTGGAATGACTTGGTTGATTCGCAAAATTGCTGTGGCTGACGAAGCGTGGCAGGGTTTGTGTCGCCGGATTAATGCGCATCATTACGATTAAACTGGTCAAAGGGGGGGATCTTACCTGTACGGAATGTCAGAATTCAGAGCTTTAGTATCCTGACGTGGGTACAGATACCGTAGTCACATGCTACATGTGGTCTCAAGTCGAGCCCACCATGGCCATCGTCTGTGCCTGCCTCACCACTTTGCCCCCCCTCTTCGCCGGACTTCACAACTTCCTCCCTTCTCTCAGCTGGACTAGCAGACGTACTGCATCATCTTCTTCCGCCAAGAACAACGGACGCCGCTCCGACCTGGGGATTGACCCCGAAAGCGACCAGAAAATTGAGAAGAGGCCGATGAGATGGCCGTCGGAACGTCGTAAGAGTGACATGGAACTATCTGGATTTGAGCAGCTGGCCAATGCCGGAATGCAGGGGGGGATTAGCTTCTTGGAGATAGCCGAGAGCGAGAGGACGGAGCACAGTTTGCAGGAGGATGGGGCATCTACCACGGCCAGGGCGAAGAGTGAGGAGTCTTTTGTTTGAAGTTGCGGAGAGGCTTCAAGCAAATACTTTGAAGGAACAATTTGCAACGAAAAGCAAAGTCATAGACAGGATATATGGTTTGTGAATAAATGCAGCATAAAAAAAGTCAAACTATCGACGGCTCTGTTTGCACTGTGGTACGCACATAGCTAGCTCTTAGCTCCTAGGGTAGTAATATTCTCATATCTCCGGACGAAGCAACTGCAAGTAGACCCCACGAGTGCGAGCTAAAAACTTCGCATAAACACACAAATCAGTGAGTTGCCCCTTAGCGCGCAACATGTGTATGAGAGAGCGTGATATGCTGATTTGGACTAACACAAATCGTATGTGGAAACAGTGAACAGGCACACAGGCACAATCAAATGACATTATCTGCGGTCGGGCCCTCTCAACGCCGGCGTTAGTAAATCTGAACCGGCACATCCTGTCAAGATGAAGGTTCCCAGCTCCTCTCAAGCAGACATGGGACCAACCACTTGACAATTATGGCTTTGAAAGAGATACATCGATTGAATAACCAAATGCTGGTAAAGGACCGAGTATAAATAGAGCTTGTTGTTTGACTTTTCCAGTCTGGACTCTCATATGCGACCCACTAACCCACAGTCCCACTGTGACGATTATTGGCCAGGGTCTTCAATCCAGTGTTAGGCAAGAAAGACCCTTCTTCGAAAATAATTAGTCAACTCTGGATCCGCAGGTATGGAATCCGTGATCCAGCCCCAAAGGTAGTTTGCATATATGTCAACAGCCCACCCGGGTACATTGCGCGATTTTTCCGTTTCCTCCGCCTGAAGATAGCAACGCTCTAAGTATAGTCTCACGTTTCTCTGGAAAGGCTCGGTTTCTTCCGCTCCCTCTCGGAGCCAGAACAATTTCGATCCGACGGCGGCAGCAAGTGAGATTCTGATATCCTCCAGCTTGATGTTCTTGTGTCGGAAGACCATAGACATCGCCTCATGGTATGTCGAGGTCAGAAAGCTGTGTTTTTCGTCAATGAAGAAACGTTCCTTATCGCCGGTAACGAGATTGAGCGATTGCGATAGTTCCTCGCCAGTTCTTCCCTCGGACCGAAACGTCTTGTCCGGTATCAACTCGAGTTCACGTTGCAGGACCCTAATCGTGAATTCTCTCGTCTTATAAAAAGGATCCAAAATCAATTTGACAGCGACCACCATATGCTCTGGAAGGACGGGCAACAAACCCCAAGGCTGAATGGCGGTTATTGCATGCGTAGCATTTAACAGCTCCCTCGCTATGTTTGCAGACTTGGGTCCCGATTTTCCAGCGGACCATTGCGCTACCGAAGTAAGTCCACTCGAAGATATCAGATTTTCCATTACCAGAACATCATCGGCCTCAAAAACGTCATTCCTTTGCGCGTAATCCGCAACCGCCAGCTCTCCGGTACCTACAAAGCGCTCAAAGGAGTACTGAATCGTTTTGAGTTGCTGTGGCAACGCATATCCACTCCAGACCTCCGTCGAAGACTTATGGAACTGCATGTCCGGCACGGTGTTCCATTCACGGGGAATTACCCATCCCCTTCCGTGACGACCCTCGATAGGAATCATACCAAACGCAAGGTCAAGGCTGTGAGCAACGGGAACGTCACGCATACCCGTCGTAACGCTCCTGATGGCGTCACGGAATCCATGATGAGAGTCGAAATTCGCAATCTGCGAGAACGGTCCGTAGTCGGCGACGCGCATCTGGCCATAGAAAGACGTCGAATGTCGTGAGCTCTGCGGCGCGAAGTCTCCAGGACGGAAACCGCAGAGGATGATCAGTGCTGCAAACTCTGGCGCCGAGAAGCCGTAGGAAATGCTCCCATTTTCAACTAACGCATCTCCGAGTCCCGACCTTAAAGGGCGGATCCAGAGGTTACGACCCGAAATGACACGTTTCCGCGTTGGAGCTAGCTGTGGTCTCAACCCACCATATGCGTCTAGATCAGCAGCCTTTATATCCATCCGACCAAAGAGATTACTCCAGGAACTTTTCCCACATACTCCATGATCGTCTTGCGATGTGGCAATGGTCTTCTCTTGCAAGTAGAAATGCTGTAGCCAGCCAGAAAACGTAGGAATTACGCCTTCTTGGATCCCATTGCTGGGCAACTGGTCCATCAGAATGCAACTGGCCCACGCGCCAGCGGCCCTTTCTTTCCATCGTCGGTTCTCCGCAGTCACATACAGCAGCAAGCTACGAAGCTGGGTCAATACAGCAAGCAGGCCGACACCGGTGAAAATAGTTCCCAGCCAAGTCCCCGCCAGTGACGCAACATTGGCCGATTTGTCAAAGTCAAGTGGAGCCATGTGCTTGAAGATTCTGAGACTAGAAAGAACGATGCGAGAACAAAGGCGATGATGGACGGAATGAATCTTCTTAATTAAATAAGAAACTCAATGGGTGCATTACCAGTGACACTGGAAAGATCTTGTCAGCTGGCACTGGGAAAGAGAGTAGATGTACAAGGTGATGGAACCTCTCTTGAATCTCATATTGCTCGCCCTTGATTCTAATAAAGTGGGGTGTGAGATGCCAAAATGCCAACGCATGCCCATGGCGGAGGCGGAGCAAGCACACCACTTGGGGGCCGGCGACTACCTTTCCAATCATAGTTCTCGTTATACTAAGACAGTAAGCAGGTCTAGACAGGATCAATACCGCCCCACACCACCTTCATGGCAAGGCTGTAGGAACCATGACAAGGCTGTAGGAACCATGGCAAGGCTGTAGGAACCATGGCAAGGCTGTAGGAGTCATGGACCGAGGCGGACGACGTTGGCCGCGAAAGTCCTGAACTCCTGGGCTGGAGAAACCCGGATAGAGCAGCGGAAGGAGGAAAACATGCCCAAAATGACACGAAGGCATAAAAAGAAGATGTCGCACGTAAGAATAGAAGCCGAAGGACCCATGCAGTGGACCACCAGATCTCTTGTTATAATTAAACAGGGGGATTCACTAAGGACCCCGCGCCTTAGTATTCTGCTAGGATTCATGTGCGTGCGCCCGTGTGGCACGATTAGAATTCCGTCCCTTCATCAAATAGGGCTGTCTCGCGGAAGCATCAAGATGTGAATAGAGAAAGAGAGAGCGAGGGGAGGTCAATATGATGATAAACTCATGCCTCGTAGGATATGTGGTCTACTCATGGTAGCATCATGACTGTATTCGTATAATCCAGAAGTGAGTTCTTTGATAAAGTAATTCGGCTAAGTGGAAGGATTTACTGGCGTCCTCGCTCTATCAAAGAACTCACTTCTGGATTATACGTGTATGAATGTTGGTATTGCGCAGTCTGGCCGACCTCCGGGGTTAGCAGCGGGCGTAACCGCCGCCCCACTGGCCCGAAACAGGGGCGATCATCCTGCGTGGGGATTGCGATTACGACGACTTTCCATCTTTGCTTCAACTTCTATGCCACCCCCTATCCTTCGCCCTCAACCATGAATCGCCAAGCGAAAAGTCATCAAAATCTTTTTACGGCGTCAGTGTGATTGAGCCCCCTTGATACTATGATTGAAGGAAGCAAGGCTCATGTTTCACTTTTATCAGCATCGAGCATGCAGGATCACCGATTTCAGGCAAGAGAGACCGTCCTCGCCGAGCAAGTCCCTGGCTCCCTGCATCCAGGGGATTCGATTGCGTAAATACAATCAAATACGATAGTTTTTCACCGGCCATGGCAGAAGCTCGGCGTCTATTTCCTTGCATCGATCAAGGGGTTTGTGAAACGCTGAAACACAGAAAGAATTTATTGGTGCTGGGTGAGCCTTGCGTTAGTTAGATGAAGCCCCTCCCATCTTATAGCCCCGCTCCACTCACTCCCAACTGCCATCCACTCGGTAACTCCTGAGTCTTCCTCTTGTGTTTTTTTCTCTCCACTTCTCTATCGACCCTTTACTTTCTTTTCTTCGTTGTTAAAAGCAGATTTCGTTCTTTCATCTGCTTGGACAGACAGTCACTCATTCATTCACTTCTGCCCTTTGCGAGCTTGGTTCTTGCCACAATCATTCTTTCAAAAGTACATACTTTGTAAGGCTACAGACCACTTTTACACCTTCAAAACTTGCATTTTATCGGCTGCTTCGGTTGTCTTAGGAAGCAAAACATACACAAACTCGCGATCCCAACTTCACCCACTTGACAAGTACCCTGAACGACGTCAAAATGCATACCTCAGTCCTCATTTCAACCTTCCTCGGCGCTGGCGCCCTTGCTTTCCCTCAACACAAGCATGCACACCTCCACGAGAAGAAAGACGTCGTCTTGTACTCCCAGTGGCAAGAAGGTCCTCACACTCTCGTCCAAGAGTTCATCAACGAGAACAAGGTGGTTGGGACCGCACCTCCTCTTGCTCCAACCTCCGCCGCCGCCGTTCAGGTCAAGGCAGATTACGCCTTTCCTCAGGGAGGTCATTACTCTTGGGCAGGCGAGGCAGGGAAGCTGCATGAGCGCCCTTCATTCCCTATGACAAGTGCGGCCGCTGCTCCCGAAGCTCCTTCCCCAGTCATCACATCGCCCGTCGTCTCCTCTACTCCACCCGCCCCCGTAGTCATACAGGCCAGCCCAGTCGACTCACCCCCCGCCTCCTCTTCCTCCTCCGCCCCCAAATCCTCAGGCAGCGATACCACCACCGGCACCACCAGCGGCGCCTGCAACCCCACCGACGGGGACGCATGGTACTCACCTCCCTGCACTGGATCCTCCGGCGCCTCAGCCCTCGACAAAATGAGCAATTTGCGTAAGACATGGAACGACACCCTCACTGACTACGCATGGAGTCCCGGCCTCGCCCAAAACGCCCACGACACGGCCTGGCTCAGCACCACCTGGACCTCGGGCGTTGACTCGAACGGCAACCCAACCGAGACCCCCAACGGCGAAGGCCGAGGCTGGGTCATGGGCCATCACTTGTTCAACGGCAGCGACGGACAGTGTATCGCCGAAGGCGACAACACGGAATCGGTCGGGGACCTCACGCCCATCGAAGCCATGTTTTTGATGTGGATCTGTGAGAGGCCGAACGCAGCCATCCAGGACATGTGCACTGCGATCAACAGCACCGGCGGTGACGCTGACTGCTGGTGTGATTTGTTAACCGATCCGAGTTGTCCCTGTGGCCATGCGATGATCATCATAGACCCGGGTACGAATAGCCTCGGGTGCTACTTCATGGATGCGGTGGCGGCGGCGGACAAGGCGGATAACGCAGTGAATGACATTGAAAAGGCGAAGGAGTTGGGCTCGCCGGGGAATGGCGCCCCGGGGATGTTGACTTGTGATTTCTCTACGTGAGACGATGGTTCCGTCGTCTGGCCTCTCTGCCTGTGCCTATTTACATGCTCCAACTCTTAACCAGAACATTTCTAACGTTGCATGTGGGAACCGAGCACGAGGTCTACCCAGCCGAGAGAAGCAGCTTGGTGTGCATGCATGGTGGTTCCCGTACTCTCTTCACACTTTCGCTTCTTCCTTTCACATAGCTCGCCGTCAAGCCGTTGTTCTCGAGTACATCATTCGGGTGCGCCGATAGATAGATGTATGTATGGATGGATGGACGTATGTACTAGTACATATACGATATATACGATTCACCCCCTCTTACGCGGTGAAAACAAGATATGCTCTGCTCACCCCCTACCTACCTCCCTACCCACCTCAACCAACGAGATAACCGCGACACGAGGCTGCTGTGCCGCCTCCTTCTCCATCACCTACCCCGAACGCGAACACAAATCTCATATACCGAAGCCTTCTCCTTTCCCGGATAAGAGTGAACCTGTAGGCCTTCTGTGCAACCCGTAGACGGGCTCCGCAACGCATACGATACGTGTTATGTAAGGTAGTCAGTCACTCAGACCTCCGTGTCGGAAAACATGTCACTCTTGACGATTCGACATGACCGGGTAATCCTGACCACCACTGTATCGGATGTTGGTATTTCTGGAGTTGTAAGGACGAGATGTTCCGTTCGGCTTGTAACTCGTTGTTGGATATGCCGTTGACGACTGTAGGTCCAAATGGGAACATCTCGATGGCGTGACTGTTATCGGTCCAGTGGCCCGTGTCGAATCTTACGTACGGTCGGGAGTTTTTGTGATCAGTTTCGTTGGTCGGGACTGAGCGGTGAGCTTGTTTGAGAAAGGGGTTTGAGTGCTGTCGGTGTTGGGATTTTGGAGGAAGGTTGTGGAGCGCAGATGAGGTGGGAAGATGTTCGGCTGGGATGAGGATGTGCAGGGTCGACTGGCGGAGGTGTTGGGGTTCAGGATTTGATTTGAGATATGCGGAGCGCGTCTCGTAGTCACCAGGGTATTCCGGATCAGAGCAGATGGGTTAGGTAGTATTGCAAAAGCTCAGGTCTATTGATTTCCTGTGCCAAGACTGGGACATGGTGTTTGTCCTTTGCTCTATCTGCTTTAGGCACACCAACGCCTTTTTGCACACCCTACTGTTTCCATTCACGCTTCATTACCCCCATCCTCAGACCTCTCCTCCCGCAATCTCACCTTCAATACCTCCCCGCAGCCCCATTGGCATACACCGCGCCCGTCTTCTTTGCCCACGGCCCGTGCGTCCCCGACGCGAACCCCGTGCTCGCCCCATACCCATACCCGGAGGACGCCGTGTGACTCGGCGCCGAACAATTGCTCCCGAGGACGAACCAGTTGGCCGCGAGCAGCGGGGAGTGGAAATCCACCGCCACCCTGCTCACGTTGAACGCGACGCGGAAGGTGTCGTTGTAGGGGAAATTGGACGGGATGATGAAGCCGGGCGGTTGCGTGTAGAGGAGGGCGAGGTAGGCGTGGCCGACGGACGAAGGGGCGACGTAGGGGACTTGGGCGCTGGTGTTTGCGCTGCCGATGCCGGCGGAGGAGAAGGTGACGTCTTGTTGGAACCAGACCAGGTCGGCGGGGATTGGGGAGCTCAGGTTCGCGGTCGTATCGACTATGATCGCGATGTAGGTTTCGTTGAGGCCGAGGGTGCTGCTGAGGGTGGGGGTGGTTGAGGGGACTGGGTTTGAGGGTTAGTAGGGAAGTGGAAGTGGACACGGGAATGGGAATGGGAGGGGGGTACTGACCTTTGTAGGGGAGAGTCTCGCCGGCTTCTACGGAGACGCTGCCGTATGATAGGCCTAATGTCTGGTTGGTGACGGCTAAAGTATAGCTGGGGGGTGTTTGGGTCAGGACGCTGCCGATGAGACACACCGCTGCGGCGATTAAGGAAAGCATTGTAGTTGCGGTTTTGAATTAAAGTGAGTGGGTTTTCGAAGGTAGGCAAGGAAACGGCGTGCACCCAAAGTGCAGCAATGTGTGTCAAAGTGTTAAGAACACAGGAACGCGAAGATGCGCATTGCTATTTAATGCTGGTGTTATACGTGCAGCAACGCTCACCGAAGGACGGTTTGATTTCATGTCTAATGATGATTACGCAGGTACGAACTGCAACGTGAATTTCGTGCTCCCTAAAAGGGAATATCGCGTTAGACCCGTGGGATAATTCTCGATGACCGAATTCCTCGTTGCGCGGATTTTGAAGCTATCCGCATTCGGTCATGCAGGTTTCGGTGATCTCGTCGATCCCTAAAATAGGCCAAGGATCAAGGGATATTGGCACTACCACATCGTAATGACTGAAGCAAGTCCGCTTGCTCATGTAGATAGTATAAAGGCTTTCCTTTGGCATGGTCATTGAACGAACAGACAATGCGGTCAATCGGTTCAAGCAAATTGGTTCCATCCGCCGCGGCGCGAGGAATAGTCAAGAAGCAATCTCCCTACCTTCCGCAGCCACAGCAGAAGTCTCAGACGTATGCGTTGTATCCAGACATTCGACGGGTTCTATCGGTGGCAGAATCGCGGAGCCACTTTGAGCCTACCGAGATAGATGGCACTGGGGCAATGGCATTGTTCGTGATAATCATCATCGATTTATGGTTACCGATTCGACGTGAGATTAGCGAGACCGCATGTCAGCGCTTAAATGCGCCGCTAGATTGGTGTGAGCGCGCTGCAATGGAACTCAATCAATCTGGCGTAAGAATCATGGAGTGACCGAAACATGCATTGGTCAACGCTCGCGGCCACATCTGGCCTCGCGTTTTCAACTTGAGATTCTAATTCCCTATTCGATCTTAAGTGCTAGTCAATTAGTAGGTATGAAAATCTCATAGATATAGTTTATCTAGATATGACAGGTCCTTCGTTGCTGTTGCTGGGATGACTGGAGATGATAAAGAGAAAGAGATGCTGGCAGAGAGGCACAAAGAAAAATTTCCGGGCAATTCTCGGTTAATTTGTTCTGGGGAACGAGCTAACTCAATTTCCATTCACGTCGGGTCAATTCTACGGCATAACCTGTAGCAAGCACAACCCTGTATGCAACCACTGGGAAGTATTGTTGCCTAGATGAGGTACGAGGTATGCAGGCCTTGCCCAAGATTGGATTGCGGGCTATCCTCGTAGATCGGGTAATAATGATGATGGAAATCCGGAACCGCCAGAGCCGAACGCGACGACGGAGGATTTCACGAGCTGCAGGCGATTGTACATGCGAGCAAATTTTCACATTTTGGAGGTTAGAAGTCTTTTGTCTTTACAAAAGCGGACTCTTGTCGCCCTCTCTACTAGATACCTAAAAAATGACCCTACCGAACAGGTCAAAGAAACAAAGGAGCAGAGATTCTGACCTACAGCGAAGAATTTCTTAACACTTTTCAATTCTCGAAAGCAGCAGTTGGGCCCGTTAACTGCCTAATTACATTAACACGTAGCAACTCTAGCATGTATATCTTCAACCTTTTTCAACTCTCAAAGCAGCGTTCGAGTCGGTTATTCTGCGAAAGTGCTTTGATACATAGCAACTTTAACTTGCACCGAAGAGATTCTTAAATATTTTTTAACTATGAAAGGAGTAGTCAGAGCCGTTTTCTGCATAAGATCTATAACACATAGCAAATTAAACCTGCATCGAAGAATATCTTTAACACTTTTTAATTATTCAAGTAGTGGTTGGACCTGGACTGTCTTGGAAATGCATCGAAGAAAACCTCCAACACTTATTGAGTCCTTAGACCCCTTTTTCTGCAAGATTTCCTGAAAGCACAGCAACTTTGGCATGTATCATGGAGAATTATTTATGCCATTGTATGCTAACGTGGCCCCAGCAACAGTTCGCAAATCTAGAATCCGCTTTCCCACAGTGGAATTGATTTTAACATCTCTAGCAAATCCTTGACATTTCCTTAAATATGAGTCCGTACGACCGAGAGGCGGTTCTAGCTTCATTACGGAGCCAGAAAATCGCCATAGCCGACCTGAAGGCGAAGCTCAGTGGTTGGCCTCGCAGGATCAGTCCCAACCTTGACACGCTACGCCAGGATGTGGAAGCTTGGCTTGAAAGGTACGGTGCGATACCTGTCTATAGAGAAGTCATCATAACCGGCTGACAGGACTGATACGGATTGATAGCACGAAGGGCCACAGCAAATCTCATACTATAGTCCCTAAAATCTGCAGACTTTGCACTGTTTGGCGCAGTATGGTGGCCGCAGGCAAGTATGGAACGTTTGAGAATTTTCACTTACCTTGCAACTTGGGTACGTCCTCTGACAATCGTTGCTGCAGATGACGATACTGATAGAAAGACCATTTCTCGATATTCTTCTGGGACGACAGTAAGCACTGCCAAATGAAAGTGGCGTGACACGCAGTATTAATGAGAATTCATGATAGAGATTGATTCGGACAATGGATGCTTGGGGAATGATTTCGAGCGCTCACAGGATAATCGCGCCGAGACCCTCCGCTACGCTCGAGATTGCATGGGGATTTCCTGCGACAGACCCTGCGAGATACCTTCTCCAATCACAGGGAGTTTGAAAATCGTCGGAGAGGCAATACGCGATGCATACAACATCGGTACAAAGATCCTTCCGCCGCTTCTGGCATCGAGTACTGATTTTTTGTGGATAGAACAGCGCGAGAGAGTTTCATCTGGGATGGGGATCTTTATCGAGACGACGGAGCGGGAGCAAATTTTGCGCTTGAGCTCAACAAAACCATCAGTCGTGGAATACTGGGAATGTCGTCTCGGTACCAGCGCGGTGCGCGTGTGTCTGGCTGTCAATGAGTACGTCAAGCTTCAATCTCCGGATAGCTGACAAGAAGATCTGCGAAATTTGCGAATGTAGCAGCTGAATTGGTTCCAGATATGCGTGGGGCGGCATGCAGCTTCCGCGCTCCATCATGGAGAGTCCGAACATGAGATTGCTTTGGAGCCGTACCAACATGATCAACTCATCGTAGGGACATCAATGCCATCGCTCTCAAGCCTAATGTTGACTGGTACTAACGACGACGATTGTCCATCAGCGTCAACGACTTACCGTCGCTGAAGAAAGAGATTGTAAGCTCATCCTGTACCTTAGCCTCTATTGTTCAGAGTTCTGTGGCCTTGCTAAGACACGACCATGCTCTACCCAGGCACATGGCGGTATCGAGAGCCTTGTTCCCCTGCCCTTCCCACAAGACCGACAATTCTTCCAGCTGCCGTCAACCGAGTAACTGATATGTTATTCGAAAGTGTGCAGGAATTCGAAGAAGCTGCGCAACACCTTTCAAGCAGCAACGATGCGTCTAGTGGGGATGTCAACTCAGACATTTTCAAATTCGTGAATGGGTGCAGGTTCTGTTGTATTGGAATTCTGGCTTGGAGCTAAGACCACGGTTCGAATGAGGAACATACTGCGCTAGATTGCTTGTAATCGTCAGCGCTTGTGCTGACTCTACACCTGTCAACAGTCTCGTGATTTTGCGCTATGGTATCAAGTGCGAAGACATGAGTCGTGGGGTCTGTGTTCAGGTGTGATCAAAGAGAGGCGGATCTGACGAGGAGTATGATGGTTCTAGCCTCGCATAAGGATCTTGTCGGCAATCTACGCTTGTTGTATCCTTGATGCAGCGTTACGGGCTGACAATGTCGATATCGCTGCTTTGCTATTAGGGTCTATAAGGGTAGGAAATAGCAACGTACAAATCAATATCTAGCGTACAAACGCCAGAACAGACATTGCAAATGATGAAACAGCCATTCTACTCCACAGGGAGTGGTCTTTCAAACGCGCGGAATTACCTTCAGAGTCTTGCACACCGCTACTCGTACCATTGACAGCCCCCATTGAATGACTACCTTGTCTTGGCGATGGAAAATTGGTAGTAAAGGGTCCAAACAATCCTCCCGACCCAAATTCTCCCATTGTTATACCAACTAAGTCTGCAGTCTGCCAATTTGAGCCCGCGCTGACGCTTTTGAGCGGAATTCTTTTCGAGCCAACCACTAACTGAGCAGCTGTGCTCAGAGATACGAGCGTCCCATCGATAGTGAGGTCTCAGCACATGGCAGAACGGTGCGTTCGAACAGTAAGGGACTTTAGGTCGAAGAGAAGCTGACGACCACAGGAGGGGATAACCACCTCGCCATCGTGATGAGATCCAACCGTTGTCCCGATTCTGTCTGCCCGTAAGCACCTGATCCTTCGCCTACGGTTGCCAGCAGGGGTTGAATCCGCCATCGCTGCGGTGCTTTTGTGGAAGATACGGATGCGACGCAGGCAGCACGTGTTTTGGGACCGCACTCAACTCCGGGGGTTGCGGTCGGGTCGCCTGGTGGGTTCCTTGGTGGTAGAAGTACAGTTCTCGTGGTGTTGATCGGCTTTGTGAGGTTACAAGATGATTGATCTGGTGTGTGAACAGGGCATGATAGGGTGTTGTGCAAGTTTTCGACAATCGATCAACGGAATCGATGAGTTGATGACTGTTCCTGGAAGAAACAGATGTGATCGTATTCAGGTATGTGGAGGGAGGATACACTGGGAACGCAACGGGACTTGGTGCGTCTTCTCTGTCTCTCGGTCTTCGGGAGTGGGTATGTGGGCGTTATTGTTGACTGATTTTCCAGGCACCACCAACGGTAATGTAGAAATGGACTTGCATTTCCATTTCCATGTGTAGTGATCGAGAGACGACAGGATTCGTGGATTTAAATAGGCTGCCAGATATGAAGAGAGAAAGCCGGGAAGTTGGCAAGGACATGGAACTAGTTCCTTGGGAAAACATACGAGCGCTATCTTTCGTAGTGTTAGAATATCAGCAACGAGCTTTAAGCAAGAGTGTTTTTGGTTTCACGTGGCTGTGTTGCTCTCCGGTCGGGTTCTGCCGGCGCAAATTGCATTGCCCTAGAACCAGCAGTACGACACGGAGAATGCATATAAGACAGCCGGATAAAATTGAAAGCTGGCCCGGAATTGAGTTGAATCGAAAAGGTTCGTACAAAGCAGCAACCGTACCAGCAATTCTGAAGCAGCGAAAAAGCTTTATTTACATTTCCGCCTCTTTCACTTCGCTGTCCTCATCTTGAATTTTTTTGAGAAAGATCGCTGGACCCAAGAGTGTTCCACTTAGAGGGTTTCAGCTCTCTTCTCCAAAGCTGTCGCATTCAACATGGTGCCCTCCTTCCATTTCCCTAACGATGGCTCGACTGGTCCAGATATCCCGACTTGAAAGACGCCCGCGGCTATCCGTACGAGTCCCCCTCTATACCCGTGTTCTGCATTCACACATTCCTGCCGAACGCTCTCCGCAGAATATGCAATTTCACTTCTAGAGAAAGTGTCACGGTGTATTGGCAGCCCCTGCCTGGGCACAAGCCACAGGCCACAGCTTCCATATTCCCATATTCGTTGCCTATCCCACACCAGTAGCTCGCGGTCAGATCCTTCGATGAACATGTTGTGGACGGCCTGATAGCAGTCCGCTGGGTGAGTGATCCGGCTGGCTTCTTTTGTGGGGTCCCGGCCCGGGTGTTCGGGTATACATACTGGGCGCCAGGTCGCGTTGATCGTGAGATTGTTTGTTGAAATGACTATTGATAAGGTTGGAGGTGAGAAGGTCGGTGGGTTTGCATCCTTTGACGTTCCAACAGTTGGAATGCGTTCTGTAGGGATGGCAAATGTAGTGACTAGTAGAGAAAAGGCGAAGCAGATGATCAAAGCGCGAGATAGCATTGAGGGCTCAAATGCAGTATAAGCAGTAGATCTTCAAACATGCGAAGGCTCGAAAGCAGAGAAAGAGAGAGAGAAGCACAAATGTTGCCACATATGGCATGCATGGTGCTCGTGAAATAGATGTGCGCCAATACTGCTGTCGCCAGAAATCACGCAACGTAATTAGAATCTATTCTCTCGAGAATGAGCCAACGCTGCTCTAGGCTTGAGATACGACCTATTTATTAGACAGTGTGAGCAGTGGAGGCAGTCGCCAATCGAATATGCGAACTCAATCGCTGCCTCATCGCATTCGTCAGGACTGACGAGGCAGCAGATTGCATAATACTCTCTACTTGATTTGCGCGCTCCCAGATACTGCCAGGTACTGGGGTTCTCGCATTCCGTGCTTTCATTGTCGTTGCTTAATATCATTGCAGAACATCTACCTAGGCGCTGTGGCTGGGATTGGTCCGGCTAAGTTGCCTCGAAGGATTTCCACATTTTGCGCAGGAACTCCGAGACTCATCTCTCTCGCTAGGCTAGGATCAAACGGGTTGAGTGCATCTTCAGTTAGTACCACGCTCACGTTGCATTGTTGTAGTCACCATTGATGGAGTACAAACATGTGATGTGAGCGAGGTGTTCTCGATGTCATCGCTCATTCAGAGGAGTTTTGCAGTTTGGACTGCGCCTCCACATCCGAGGATCTGCGCCTGCGGAGCCCCGCAACGGCACCACAGCATAGTCTCAAGTCTTACGATAGCATTCCTTTTTCTGGTCGCTGATGAGAGTAATGCGCTCAATCCTTCCAACGGTTCATACCTGCTTCAGATCCTAGAGCCGTCGCTCCTTCTCTTTCATCCCTTCCATCTTCCATGCATGCATGCATGAAACGTCGTTTCGCTTCTCGTCGCAACTAACCTCAAACTTCTCTTCTCTACAATTAGTATCCTTAGTCTGAAGCTTTTCTGCAACACCATGTCGCAAGCCGTCACCAAAGAGCTACCATCTACAGGACTTCCACCCACTCGGTATCCTAACAACATGAGAGGCCAAATTGTACCCTATGGGCAGCCAGCTCTTGCCCACACAGGAAGCCCTCCCTCTTTGTACCCCAACAACATCGGGGGACAAGCCGTTCCTCAAGCGCAGCCAGCTACCCCCTATGAAGGAACGCCGCCATACACAGAAAACCCTCGCTGGACAGCACCCCTTCCTTCCACGGGCGCTCCTCCCTATACCTTCAGCCCTGCCTCGACAGCAGCTCCTCCCTCGTACACAGCATCAGCCGATCCACCCTCGTCCTCCCGTCTCCTGCACGTCTACCATTCAGGTATGACGCACCACAATACCCAAATTCTCGGCCCCGACAAAGTTACCGTCCTTTACACGGTTAAAATGAATACCGGAGGTCTCTTTGGCTCCATGCCAGATGTAATAGTCTACAAAGCCAACACCGGTACCGTTGTCGGTACGGCCACCTTCCACTCCTTCTCTAGAGACATTGAGATGGTTATCCACAACAACCCCATTGCCCTCTCTGCCTCGAGCATCTTTACTAGCGCTCACGAATGGACCAGTTTGGCCACTACAACAGATGGGAGAAGGATGTGCTTTAAGTGGAAGTCGGACAACCTCTTTAACGGGGGCGACATGATATGTTTGGATCAACACGATAAGGTGTGTGCAAGGTATGAGAATAGCATGTGGGCGTTACAGAAGGATGGAAAGTTTGAATTAGTACCATTCGTGAGTGGGGTTTTGGCGGACGAGGTTGTCGTGACCGGACTAACGATGCTGGAGGCGAGGAGAAGGAGGAGTAGAAGTAGTTGACCGAAAATTGGTGCTGCAGCGAGTTCAAAGGGGTTTAGTGCAGGTGGGGGAGGGTACTGAGAACGATGTGGTTGAAAATGTCAAGGTTGGCTTCTCTCTCGTTCTGGCGCCTTGCGACATGCCATAGGGCAAAGTATGTTTCTTCATTGCCTATGTACTTCTACGATTGTCTCTATCATCGTTTTCAAAAGATCTTCCAGTCCGTACGCCTGTCACAATCTCGTTACTTTCCGCAAATGCCACATCGTCATTTTCATTCCCTCGTCCCGTTCTGTCTCCTTTCAGCCGCCCCTAGAACATCGCAATAGGGTTCGTGGCGTTGGCGGGCCTCGACTGCGTCACGTCCCAATGCTCAACAAGGCACGTCCCATCCATCCTGTAGATATCCGCCAGCGCAATTGGCTCCTCGTTCGCCTCGTTGACACGCACGTGGATGAAGCCGATGTTGTTGTCGAAGCTGTGGCGGAGGACTATGGAGGGCACATAAGGAATGACTGCAAGCAGGACTCGGAGTCAGCCTTTCCAGTTTCCCCGCCATTCGGACATCCACCATTTTTTGTCAGGCGAGGTAGGATGCTATTTTTTTTCACTCACTGTACGACAACTTCTCCTCGTTCGCAATCCTGCCCTGCGCATCAAAGGGGTCATGCTCGGTCAAGTTGAGAGCGATGTACTTGTTGAAGGCGCCAATGACGTCTTTTTCGCCGTAGAGCTGGTTGACGAAGCCGTCGAAGATTTGGCGTTGGATGTATTCGGGCGCCGGGTGTCCGGGGCAGTAGCTGGCGTTCGCGCTGATGTCTGTGTAGGTGCGGGGATAGAGACTTGGTGCTCGGAGAGCGAGGAGGGAGGGGATGGAGGCGAGGGTTGTGAGGAGGATCGAGGTACGCATTTTGATTCTGGGGGATGGGGTGGTAGTAAGAGTGCTTAGGGTGGGCTTGATTTGGCCCTGCGTGTGGAGTTGTGGGGTTTGTGGGATGAGTGTGCTTGCACGGGGGAAGAATCGGATATATATATCACCGATATCTAAAATTTGGAGCATATGATGCAATGGTCGAACATGCAGAGCTCGGATACCGTTGCAAAGAGCAAGAATATGATGCACACGATTTCACCACGGGTGGACTCGATTCGCGCGCCTCTGAACATTAGGCACGGGTACCTGCATTGGAGGCACATCGTCTTTCCGAGCTAGATTGGAAACGATCGACCATGACCTGCATATTCGCACCCAGTCCCCTAGTCTATGATCATCATGCCAACACTGGTCCGCTACGGTTACCTATCACCCTCAACGTTCCTGTTGACGCATTGCCCTTTCGGGACAACCGAAGCGAATATGTCCGGCCCGGGACGCTCCTGGTCGAAGATCCCTCGTTGACGTGAACGACAGGGAAACATCTTAAGGATTTCCAGTCGACGTTCCCTGATTATTTATCATCCATTGATGAAGGAAGGCATTCACGGCGTTGAAGGATTCGTCCCGCTACTTTAGTGCAAGACGTGGCCGGCCGGGGGAATATGCAGGTCTCGGTCGCCTGGAAATGTATAATGTAATGTAAGGTACGTTACGCGCGGCAACGACACCACGTTATCCGTGATCATCACTAACGCTGGCTTTTTGAGTCTCCGGTGCACGGAGAAGTTCGTGCGTGGAGGGGTGGGGTAGGTAGGTCGTTGTCGGCTCTGTGGCAGGGTTAGACTTACCCTCGCGGTGATTTAAAATTGCCGCAGCTGGTGACGAGGAGGGCGGTGGCGTAAGATTATCATTTGGCCCGTGATCGGTCATCAATTATGCCGAGGGGACATTTTCACAGCGGGATATCACGGGGATGATGACAGTTTCATGCAATCAGCGTGTTTGAGCGACTGGCGGAGAATCAATCTAAACGCTCTAGACATTAGGCGCGAGGAGTTATGGAGCCTCGACGGCGTTGGGAAGAGGCTCTCATTGTGATCGTGGGTGTAGATTACGCTCAGACAAGTAGACACACCCTTCATACCGCAACCATACCTCCCTTGATCTCACCTTCGTAGACCATGGGCGCCCCGACCATACTTCCTTCAACCTGATCTTCATAAGCCATAGGCGTCTTCGCCGACTCAGCCAAGTCTCTCATTCCACTCGTATTGCCAATCACACTAGGATATGAAGCCTGCTCCATAGTAGGCTCCGCGGCCCCTTGAGCAGCGACAGGCTTCGTCTCCATGTCCATTGACTCAGGAGTTGGTGGGTTGGCAGCGTCTCCTGGAATCCCAGTCATGACGGCCGCCTCATCCATCATCTTCTCCTTCTCCGACTCCCCAAACGTATCCCTGCCACTCGCAAACACTTTGTCCAGATCAAACTCGCCCCACTTGATTTCCACCGCCAGTCCAGCGAACTTCCACTTTCCATCTACCTTCTTGTACCAATGCTGGTTCGTGCCGTGTGCATGGCCCTTCACTGCGACCGCGGTCTTCGTCTCATCTGTGTATCTCTGATGCGGAACCCGCAACTGATGCCATCCGATGGCTTCGGTATCCGACACTTTCTCCCATTTCGACGAGCCGATGAAATGCTGGGTTTTGAGCAGAGGATCACCGAGAACATGTGGGTCGGAGGCCATGGCTACGTATTCGTCTGCGGGAAGGGCTTCCCATAATTTGTCAAGGAAGGAGCGGTAGTCGATGCGCATGGTTGGGGCGACGCAGGCGCGGAGGCGGGCCCAATTCTGGTGGATGGGTTAGTGGACTTGTAGAGGACATGGAGAGGGAGACGAGCTTTGGAGTCATAGCTTTCGGCCCATTCGAAGAGTGCGGCATTAAGGCCTAGGTAGTCTGTGTAGAGCTGTCAGCAGGAGAGGTTAGAGGATGCAGAGGTGTGCGTACTTGCCTGAGAACGAGATTTCTTCTGGTACGAGAGGCATGATTCGGAGCTGTATTGTGCGTGGTAGTTGAGGGCTGAAGCGTAGCAGCTCTGGAGAAAGCTAAAAGGGCTCTGGTTTTCTATTCAGAGCCATTGAGCCTCTCTATTACAGAGAGACCAGGTGACTGGATTCTCGCCCAAGATCGGTCACCGAGGATCGCATGGCGAGAAGACGACCATTCATCGCCTTTCAACGAAGTTCTTCGGGGGGCCGATTCTTTTTCAAGCTGTCCGTCTCCAACATAGCTATCGGCCTCGATTGGCATTGTTTTTGGAGAAGATTTGCAGGACAATCCAAAAGTTGAGATTGGTGGAGTCACCACGTTACCGTGGGCACTCTCGCACTCAAAGCTAGCCACTACTCTACTTTACAAAAATCGTAGTTTGATTGGTCAACTCTCCCGGCGCTATTAAGCGAGGTAACTCACTCCTGGACAGCACGAGTAGAGTTTCCCGTTTGGCAGAGTCCCCACTAAATTGACCTTCGCTTTACGACTAGGTACACTACGGTATAATCAACCATTTCAAAGATATTTTATAATCGCAACATAGGTATTTGGTCCTTTACAATGTGTCCAAAATCCTCGTATTCGTGAATTACATCTGAACTGAAAAGTTCAAGTCGAAACTCAGCGATTTTCGCGTACTCTTCGCGGGGATTTGGCGTCAAGACTAAAATTCTAAACTACTTTACCATTCAACGAAACGAATATCTAAAGCGTTGAGCTCATGATAAGTCGTATAATCATTGATTGTCTACTCTTGAGAATTTTGAAACGTTGCGACACCTATAAATGTGGGTATTCAAGTCTGCAGGTACCGGGCATTAAACCCGGGCTCGGAATAGACTTTCTGGAAACTCTGGTGTAGCGGTTAAGATGGTCGTACTACCATCACAATGATCACCTCCAAAGAAGACTGACGTCTGAACAGTAACGAATAGAAACCCTACGATCCGTGAGCAACCTGTAGGTAGAACCAGCGTCTCTTCTGGGTAACCGTTGCGCGAAACGGCATCCTCCCGGGCATTCTGCTGGCGCCTATTATCAATCCAGCCGCTAGAAGCTGCAGGAAATTTTGGAGAATACGAGTTGAGGTTGCCTGCAAGGAAACGATGGTATGGCGTATAGTATCACTAATGTGAGGATGACAGCCAGCAACACCGACGCGGCGGTCCACATGCACATAAGCAACAGGTACCAGCGTAAAGAGCGTCTAAGACTGCTGTAGCACGTTGACCTGAGCAGACTTCATGTAGTTTTCCGAAAGCAGCAGATCTGAAAGACACCGATCATGGCTCTCAAAAATAGTGATTGATTCAAGTCTTCTCCTGACTGGACCGCCCCCCAGCAAGATTCATCGCATGGCATCGAGGCAGAAACCGATGGCTTGGAAAGAATCAGGGCATCTTTCAACCCTGTAACCACCCGCGTTGGATTCCAGGTCCAGAGCAAACAGTAGGCAGCAAAAGTCCCTGTCACTAGATATGACTCCATAGCGCATCACGAAACCGTCAAATCAGGGGATGACCATTCCCACCTTAACTCGCGACATCGAGCGCGAAATCGCCACTGCTCTTCATCATCCATGGTGGTGTCTGGATAAGTGGCAATTATCTCGCCAAGGAAGTGTACCTCCTATGGCCCATTCTGCAGACTTCGAACGTTTGCGTCATCAGCATGAATTACTGCTCATACTCCAACATGCTTCCAAGACTCCCGGGTCGAGCTCACAAGCGAACGTGGCGGCTGCTGCATCCCTTATGGCACGTGCTGATAATCTGAAGATCAGTGGACCAGTTTTGAACATGTTGATTGTTTGCCATCCGCTGCACTCGCTAGAAGGATTGCATGAATACAAATCAGACCTGCAGATGAAGGATCCATTATTTCTCACAGCTTGTTGTGGGACTGCTATTCGCCCAACACATCTGAGGGCAGCAATGATTTCACGTCGCCTTTGTTGAGGAGGTTGAAAGGCCTTTCACCGCAGGTGACGTCTGCTCCTAAATAAGACTGCCTGAGAGACGAGGGTATTGCGTATGCAGAGGCTTTGAACATGGTTGAAGTGCTGACAAGACTTTGGGAGTATCCAGGGGTGCCCTATGGGTTCACCACGATAGTGGGGCTTCAGAATAAGCAGAAGGGTGGAAAAGACTAGTGGAAGGTGAATTAGCTTACGTTCTCGCAATGGGCTTGTTCCATATTGAAGCGAGGAGTTTTGCTGAATTATCGACCCCAAAACCCAGCAATTTCTGGGCGTGCCAACGTCCGTGCCCAGAAAGTATCCTTTTCGATCAAGTATGCAGCACTCAACTGAATTGACGACTCTCTTATTGAAACAAAGCCAGGTCATGCATGAAGGATTCTGCAGCGACGGAAATAGTCTTGGCAAATTAGATCAAGTTAGCGCTCGGGTTCCGCGCGCATATCGTTCTGAGGTAGCAGGGTAGGCAGCCTCGTCGCACTTCAACCTCATCTCTTCAATATTTCCCAGTAGGCACTTATTCACGTTTTCCCTGAAATGACATTGATTGATCCACGATGCAGCCGAAGGATTTGGCAACGGTACGGGTATCGAACCTATCCCCTAGCTTGGGAGTGAGCCGGCTTCACAGCTTCCTTGATCGCCAGAATGTAAATGCGACGTCGAATATATCTCTCTGTTCACACGGATCTGCCAAGGACTCTTCGCTAGTTGCGACGGTCACCTTCCAATCCCAATCAAGCGCAAAAAAGGCCTTGAATTTGAACGGGAGATTGCTGGCCGGTCGCAATGTCAGCATAGAACGAGGGTTCATGGGTCTTGCAGTGCTAGCGGCACCGGAAGATCCAATGCTTGAGTAAGGCTTGGCCACGACACCATCGAGCATGCATTCATAGCCTTTCGTGAACGTGCTGATCACTAACCGAGCAGCATCATCGCCGTTCACGGTCTCAACGGTCACGCCTACGGGACTTGGGCTCACCACGAAGATGGACAATCCGGTTTCGAGGCTATGTGGCTTCCAGACTTCCTTCCAGGTAATGTCAAAAACGCACGAATTTTGGTCTATGGCTACAACTCCGCGTTGCTGGGTTCCAACACCTCTGTGAGCAGTGTTAAGGACTTTGCACACGATCTCTTACAGCGGATCATAGACGATAGGGCAGACCAAGTCCGTCATGCTCTCTTCTTTGGGGTCAATACTTATAATTTAGGTTGAATCACGGCCTTCGATTATATATGCCATTCATTGGGGGGTATCGTGGTGAAGCAGGTAGAAGCCTCTTTTGAACCTGATATATACTCCCCCTAAGACTCAATGCAGGCACTTGTCTCTGCTCATGCAGATTATGAACGATATCATAGCATAAGAGTTGCTACACGATCCATTCTTTTTCTGGCAACACCTCACGGAGGTAGCAAGAGCGCAAATATAGGATCTCTATTATCGCATGTTGCATCCTTAGCGTTTCAAAGTCCGTCGCAACAGCTCCTTGAAACACTCAAACATGACTCCGATGTATTGACTCGGTTGTCAAACGGATTCCAGGAGATCCACTCTTCTTTCGACATAATCAACTTCTACGAAAGAAGAAAGACCCCTGGCTTGAATTCTTTGGTACGTTTTCATTCTTCGGATATGCAAGCTAACTGAAAATATGAAGATCGTGGACGAAACCTCATCCAAGCTGGGACTGGAAAATGAAGTGCTGATTCCGATTGATGCCACGCACCGACGAATTTGTAAATTCCAAAGTCAAACTGATTCGCTTTTTCTACCAGTGCTAGCACAGATAAAGCGATGCTCGGCTCAAATCACCAAGGCTGATCAGGCGCAAGATAATGAGTTATTATACTAGTCGTTGTCGTTGCTTACAGTTGAGCAGTAGTGACGAATTCTACAACTACGGTCGTACCTGGGCATTTCATAGTACCAGTCTCTCCAAACCCCAATTTCGTAGGGCGCACAGAACAAATGCAACTACTGGAAGACTGTCTGAGCGCTCAGGACTACGATGTATGCACGACATATCCCATCGTGGCAGTCCATGGTCTCGGAGGGGTTGGGTAAATTCGTGTGTTTTTGATAGTGAAGCTCCGCTACCCATTCAATATCACTAGGAAGACACAACCTGCGACCAGATTCGTCTATGATCGAAAAATCAGAAAGCCTAGTGCATCAACTTTTTGGGTTTCTGCGCGGAACGCGGACGAGATAGAAACAGGGTTTCGAGAAATCGCGGATAAGTTGTCGCTGCTCTCGTTTTGTATCAGTATCTACCTACAGAGATGGTCATTTGGCTGGATTATCACCCAACGTCCATTCCAGAAACCATTTTCCCTCGGATCAATCAGGTCTCCCATCATATTAGAGTAGTACTCGCCAATCTTGGTGATTATGCAATGCATGCTGCTACCATCCCCGTGGAATGTTTTATGCTGTGCGAGGTCTGCTTTCTGGCTGGCTTCTCGAGGCATTTACTCAATCCGTTCGACATATCCACTGCACTATCGAAAGATTTGGATCGTATCATTAAATTGGTTATCAGCAGGCTATCTCACGACCAAATGCCATTGGGATATTTTCTTCGCAGGGTCGTTTTGTGGCTCCGAGGGGACCTGAGGCAAAGAAACCACCTAACCCCAGTCAGCAAGATGGCAGACACATTTGAGACGCTGCGTTTCAAAATTTCACTGGAGGAACGCCCGGACGATTTTCTCATGCTGCTGGCAAGCTCTGTTGTTGAGGTATGTGATACTCTCAATCACACAAATGCTGAACAGCTTGCCGTTGCAACAACCGATATTGCAAAAGAAAACCCGAATCGAGAGGAACAGCGCCGGCACATAAGATACCGTCTTCTTGAGAGTCTTCGACGTCTATTCTCCTCCATGGAACCTTCATCGACCCTGCTACGCAGGACTAATTCGGTGATCGTGCGTCGCCTTTTAAGAGTCATGACGCCAGAGGAGTTTGCGACTCAGAAGTGGTTCGATATGAAGCAGAAGCTGTCCTCTGACGAACTAGGTCCCCTTGATTTTGATGAGAAAGCGGCTTATATGTGTCTCATAGCGGAACTGCTTTGGGAATACCGAGGCCCGAGGTACTTCCTGGATTTGCAGAACGTCTTTTCCACTGTGATTACCGAGTGCTTATCTATGAGGATAAAAGCGCGACAGTCAACTGTTCTGCAAAGAGACCGGGCAGGTATACATGCTTTGTCCCGTAGTAGTTACATTTCCGGTAGCTTTGGAAGGGACGTTATCTCCAAAAGCAAGAACAAAGTAGATAGACATCTCATTACTCCGCTCGACTACATATGGGCAATCACTCTCCTGGTTGCCCAAGTGACGTCCGACCCTAGGCAACGGTGGAAGACTTCGCGCATTGGTGATTCCCACATCTGGCCTCTGGATCTTTGTCAACGTGAATGGAGCCTTCATCTTGTCTCAAGCGTTAGCAAAATCTACAAACGTCTTCGTGCTGACCAAGGTGATGAATCGGTTAGATATGCGCGGTTTCTCAATTCCTTCGCGGATCTGAGCGTTAGGTACTCTTTGATGAACATATACTCGAATCTGGAGGACTGGGAAAGGCTTCAATGTGAGCTTGTGACGGTTTTACCATGTGATGACATGTTGCGCTTCTGCAGCACACCGAAGGCGTTTCCATGGGAGGCTGAATTAATCGCTAGTGTGGAAGAACATGCATCGTCACCACCACCGTACACACCCCAACACAAGGGCCAAGAGGTCTTTTGGCCTTTTCTGTTCTCAAGACTGTTCAAGGCGGCCAGAGATTTGATGGCAGGCCAAGTTTCGCACACTTCAGGGGTATCCGAAGCGTCCTCGGAGCCTACTCGGCTTCAAGAATATGAGGCTAAAAGTCAAAATGCCGCCGCAGAAATCGAGGCTCGGCTGGAGGCAGCCGCATCTCAGCGTCAGTCACAGGAACAAAAACGTCCTCGGAACAACACATCGAGACTTCGGGCCTTGGGCCTACCTGACTCTTTCAGCTGGATCGCAGATCCTAACATTGATAGTGCAATGGCACACTTCTTCACCCTTGCGCAAAAGAAGGAGATGCTCAACGAAGCGGAAGCGAAGGACCTGCGACTGAAGATCAGGGCTGTGGCGCGGATGTCGCCTGAGTCGTATGCTAAATACCTGGGGAACTTGGAAATCATCTATCAGCTCGCACAAAAGCTTTCTGCCAATGTTCCAGGATCGATGCACGTTGGGTACGCATCGGATGAAAGCGATACAGGGAGTTCAGACGATTATATGGAGGAGGAAACGGACGAAGACATCGAATTTGATACTAATGCCAGGATCACGCAGTTTGACTGGGGCTGGTGAAGAGGTTACTGTCACATTGATCGCAAGTGCGACATTCGTATATGCTGGCGAATGTTAGTCTGCTAGGGAAAATGCTATTTCAGATTCAATGTGTAGGGGGCGTTTGGTCTGGCCTTCTTACTGTTCTCTTTCTGTGTACCTACTGGACTTTCCATCTACAAAAAATCTACTGCATAGCCTTAACACCAAGCAACTCCTGCGCGTTTCCATAGGCAACCTTGTCCATCTCCTCGTTCGAACATAGCCCACTCCTCCCAAGTTCATCCATAAAGTCTTTCCCTTCCTCGTTGCTCGAGAATGGATAGTCAACGCTGTAGAGAATGTGCTCAATCTTACAGACTCTCAGCAGACACGCCATAGGGGGCACAGAAAACATGCCAGCGGTGGTGATATAGATGTTCTGATCCCACACGGTCTGTAGATCTCGCTGCCGCTCCGGCCATTGCTTCTTGGCGAAGCGTATGATGCGATCTAGCATGTACGGCAGCATCTCGCCCATGTGTCCAATGATGATCTTCAGCGTGGGATACTTGTCGAACAAGCCGCTGGCAAAGAGGCGCAGTATGTGCACCCCGGTTTCCGAATGCCAGCCCCAGCAGTAGCTGTCGAGACCTTGCGCTACGATCTCGGGATAGTTGCCGGAGCCTTTCGCCATTGCCGGGCCCGGGATTGTCGGGTGCAGATAGATGGGCACGTCGAGGGCTTGGCATTGGGAAAAGACGGGCCAGAAGAAAGTGTCATCGTAAAAGCGACCTTTCTCATGGTTGTTGACCAGCGCCCCCACGAATCCCAGGGTCTTGACACAACGCTCCAATTCCTCGGCGGCAGCGGCAGGCTCGTTCATGGGAACCATGGCGAAGCCCGCAAAGCGCCCTTTGCTCCCTTCCACCGCGGACTTGAGCTCATCGTTGGCTTTGCGGCAGATCTCGCTGGGCGCCGAGCCGTTCGTGGGGCCGTGGGATATCACCTGCAGAGTCACCGAGCCAGCGTCCATGTCTTTGAGTCGTTCATCACCGAGATTCGATAGCTTGGTGGTGATTGGAGGAGGAAAGTGTTGGATAGCGGTCGGAGCTGCATCAGAGGCCCATGCACGAGTGGTTTCGGAGAAGAAGTGCTCTTCGAGAGTAATCAAAGGTCCACTCTTGGCCATTACTGAAGATTCCTTTTCTCAAACAGTTCTTTGTGGCGAGGGCAGGTATTGTGAGATTTCTTGATTAGGTAGATGTCGATAAAAAGATATTAAATGACGTGCATGACTTTGTCGCTCATGGGCGCCGGAAGGCTAAAGTTTCCAGCTGCACAGAGCCTAAGAATAGCATCTTCTCAGCGGTGCCATGGCTGGCCCACGCATAGAACTACTACTAATACCCTCGACGACGGCGCCGTTATCACAGTAAAGCGTAAGGTGTAACTGGTGTAAGCGAGATAGCCATCTACGGATGGCCACAAGAACGGCAAGCATCTCTTTAAATTGAATATCCTTCTTGCGGTAGCGGGTAGCGAAGTGTATACTAAACGTATCGTCTAGTTCAAGATGAGCGGCGATATCCTCGAGGATATACCCTCCTATTCCGAGCTTATTAGAAGCGTTTATTTATATAAAATAGTAATAATATACGGCTATACGCCGAAGTAGACGTATCTTATTCTATTTAAATAAAAAGATATTCTATTAGCGTAGATCCGCTACGATTACGGCGGTAATATAATAATATTCTTATTTTTTAAATAGTATAAAGTAGAGTCTTCTTAGAAAAGTCTTATTAGAGATTACCACTTTAACGAAGAAGAATAGTAGATTTATCGTTAACTTAAGCTCGTTATAAGAAATACTTCGTTTATTTAAAAGAGCTTTTATCGACTTTCTCGCTCTTTTTAACTTATCGAAAGAGAGTCTAATCTTTATCTTCTCGCTATTAAACTTAATTTCTAAAAATTCGACTCGAATATCTTTCTTATTCTTAATATAATTTATCTTTAAATTATAGTTATCGTAAACGATATTAAAGTCGTTATTAAATTAATTTATATCGCCGTTAAGTAGAAGAATAGCGAAGAAGTCGTCTAGATAGTAAAAAATAATACTTTAGAAGAGGATAATAACGAGTATTTAATAAAGAGTCTTAGCGAATAGATTGAAAATAAAGGGCGCGGTGCGTAGGTTAAATAGTAAGAACCTATCAATGTAATAGAAGCTATTCTAAAAGAAACCCAGTAGTTAAAAGTTCGACTCGGCTATGGGGATGTATCTGAATGCGTCGGCGAGGTCTCGTTTGATTATGATTGCACCACCTTCAGGACCGCCCACTGGACCCATAAGAGGGCCCTCTGATGGACCCTTACCCCCTTCTATCCTCGCTATATCTTCTGTCCACCAGCCAGGTCCTTCAGTAGGACCGCTCACTCCGTCAGAGCCGGTTCTCAATCCCTATATTATTTAATTATAATTCGCCCGTCAAAAACTCGAACGGAAATAGGCCGACGAAAACAATATACTTTAGGACCGTGATGAACTCGCCCGTATATAAAGCGAGGTTAATAAGATCCGTACCCGTCGCCAGTCAACTGCCTCTATTATATACCAGCTTATACTTTAAGCCCCTATGCCATCGGCCTATCAGCCATTCCTATTCATATCACCTCCCTAACTATCACCTATACCTCTTTAGGCCTTATAATCAACTTTAACCCTGCCGTAGTAGAGAACGCCAACATTATCTAAGACGGAAGTAGTGCCACGTCGCTCCTTCTTATATCAAGGTAATAACCCTATAATAACCCCCCTTCTTCTTCGTTTTAAAGCGGTAGATCTGAAATATATTAAATAAATTTATTATAAGATATTCGATATTAAATATCTTAATAAGCTATTTAATAGCTTTATTAACTATCTCGCTAACGATAATAAGAAGACTAAGAAACTTAAAGAGCTTCTTCGATACTTCGAGGTCTATAGTCAAATTATATATTTCTTTATCTATAAAATAGTTACCCTACCCCTTTAAGAAGTTCTATTAAACTATCGCTATTATATTTCTAATCTATTAACTACCTATACCTTTTAATTAATATACTATTTCCACGAGATCTTTATTTATAATAGAATTTAGCTTTATTAAGATAATATCTATATATAGCGAATACTCAATAATTATCTTAAAAATTAAATCTTAAAATAGCGACTTTTATAGACTTAATCGAGAGCGTATCTATCGTATAATTTACGTCTAAGTTAAGCTTTACCCTAGATATATCGTAATACTACTTCTATATCTTCTTACTAGAATATCTAAAACCCTTAATCGTTCTACTATAATTGATTCAATCGCAATAAACTCTATAACGCTCGAGGTTATCGCTATCTATATATATATAATATATATAATTAATTATATTCTATTATTAGCTATATTAACGAAATCTTCGCTAATATTACCTCGCTAGATATAAGATTTTCTTCTATTTCTCGACTATAACTAATATTAAGAGATCTTAAGTCGATAGTCGAGTTATTTCTATATATGCTTATCTCGCTAAATAAGCCTCTACTAAAGAGACGTAGCCTATTAAAGAAAGACGACTAAAAGAAATAGCTTAAGAATTACCTCGATTAGATATTCGTTAATATCTTACTTATAATTATCGCCCGCGATATTAAAATAAACTATTAAGACCTTAATTAGTTACTATTAAGTAAACCTCACTCTAGTATCGCTATAGCACTCGAAATACTATTTAAAGACTTCTAAAAGTAGGAGGATAATGACCGTTTAATAAGGTTAGACGTGAAACTCTCGAAATACTTCATTTTATCTTTATTAGACCTTATCTCGAAGCATAACGATAGCTAGAGAAGGATTTACGATCTTTTCTTCTCACAGCTATACTCCGTCAACTACTACATTCACGAGGCCTACGAAGCACTCGAGTATATCATATTAAATAATACTATCGATACTCTACTCACTTAGAGCCAGAGTGTAATCATAATTAAATAAGATCTCGTCGACGTATTTAGACACATCTCTATAGCCGAGTTAAACTTTTAGCTATTAAGTTTCTTTTAAGATAGCTTCTATTATATCGATAAGTTCTTATTATTTAATTTACGTACTATATTCTTTATTTTTAATCTATTCGCTAAGGTCCTTTATTAAATACTCGTTATTATTCTATTCTAGAGTATTATTTTCTACTATCTAAACGATTTCTTCGCTATTCTTTCATCTAATAGCGATATAACTTAATTTAACGATAACTTTAATATCGTTTATAATAATTATAATTTAAAGATAAATTATATTAAGAATAAGAAAGGTATTTAAATTAAATTTTTAAGAATTAAGTTCGATAGCGAGAAGATAAAGATTAGACTTTCTCTCGATAAGTTAAAATAGATAAGAAAGTTAATAAAAGCCCTTTTAAATAGATAGAGTATTTCTTATAACGAGCTTAAGTTAGCGATAGATTTACTATTCTTCTTTATTAAAGTAATAATTTCTAATAAGACTTTTCTAAGAAGGCTCTACTTCGTATTATTTAAAAAATAAGAATATTATTATATTATTATCGTAATTATAGCGAACCTACGCTAATAAAATATCTTTTTATTTAGATAAAATAAAATATATCTACTTCGACGTATAGCTATACGTTATTACTATTTTATATAGATAAACGCTTTTAATAAGTTTAAAATAGAAGGATATATTCTTAAGAATATCGCCGTTTATTCTAAACTAGACGATATATTTAATATATACTTCGCTATCCGCTATCGCAAGAAGAATATTTAATTTAAAGAGATACTTATCGTCTTTATAACTATTCGTAGATAACTACCTCGCTTATATTAATTATATCTTACACTCTACTATAATAATAATATTATTATTAAAAATATCCGTAGTAGTTCTATATGTAAGCTAGTTATGGTATCGCTTAGGTAAATAATTATATTATTCGCTTAATATAATATCGTTTATAATATAATTTAAATTTCTACTAAGTGAAATACTTTAGTTAACTTACTCTCTCGCTTCAAATTTAATAGAATTACCAATTTATATTTATAGTTAAGCGCTCTCAGTCTATATAGAATTTATTAAGCCGCGATTTATTTAAATTATAGTATAAGAAGACTTCTCTAAATTATAATATTATAAGATATCTCTAATAGAATCTAGTTAATAAAATAAGAAGTAGTTATTAAACGGCGAAGGCCTTCTATATCGAGTTTTGTGCCTTATTAAGAATTATCGCGTTTTCCGCTACTATTTAGTTATTTATCAACTAGATAGTACATCTAGCCGATTATTATATTTAGATTAAATCTATTAAGGCCTATCTTATAAGCGTTCGATTAGTTTATATAAATATAGAATTCGAGAATCTCGAGGTTTTTTACTACTTACTATTATAGCGAGTAATTATTAATATTCGTAGACTATATAGCGAGATCGATATTAAAGAATATCGTCTAATTACGCGAGATCTATTATTTTATATTCTTATCTAATTCGATAAGACTTCTCTAGAGGGAGTCACCTTATATACTTTCTTTTATCTTATATTTACTATATTTCTTTATATAAGCGAATTTATATAGTCTTAAGCTAAATTCGAGAATAGCGACTTTGAACGATAGTATATTATAAGACGTTTAGTTACGCTCTATAGTTATTATATAAAGCTATCTCTATCGTTCTCGAAAACGGATCTATTTAGAAGAAGAATTACGCTATCTATTACCGCTATAAATAATAACGTCTACTCTATTTATTCGCTACGAAATTTATTTACTCGCTTCTCTATTAATGGATTATCGCCGTTATTTAATCTAAATAAGGCCTTTATAAGATAGTACATTATCGCTACGTTATGTAGTACTTTATATATACTCGGTTACCTAGATTACTACTCAGAACACTCTTTCTATAGGGGGTCGCTATCTCCGCGAGGGACGCCGGTCTAATCGATAATGAGATTTAACTACTTGGTCGTTGGAAGTCTGATTCGTACCGCCTATATATCGAAACGCACCCGGCCTATATTCTCGCCGTATTACGTCGTTTTTAGCGTCCTTATATAGCTTAGAGCTAATAGGTTCCCGTCAGGTGTGAGTCTATTTTAGGAGTTTTTCTAGGGCTAAGCTGTATAGTGGACCGCTATCTGCGTACGGCTAGGCCTTAGAACCCAGCCAATTATCATTTAGAACTTATTTGTGCGTGTAGTTTTCATAGGACGTTACGCGAGATAGTACTAGTCGCTATAGCTTGACTAGGGGCTAGTAAGGGAGAGGTATAGCACACGCTTATGGTAGGATAGCCGAGATTGCTATGTTGGAAGAGCCTTGAATAGGCGGTATCCCCCCCGTTTCTTACTTCTCATTCTTGTTCCTCTCGTCGTAAGAAGAGGTTTTTTGGTCTTTTCCCACCCACCCGCGCCTTGTTTTTTAGCGTTTTCTTGTACTTAGACTTTAGGTCTTCTATCTTACGTAGAGGGAGTTTTCCTAGGGCTGAGTTGTATAGTGGACCGCTGTCTGCGTGCGGCTGGGCCTTAGGACTCAGCCAATCATCATTTAGAACTCATTTGTGCGTGTAGTTTTCATGGGACGTTACGCGAGACAGCACTAGTCAGCGCCAAGCCTTAGTGTACAGCAGTCCTTTGAGCAACTCCCAATACCCAGAGAAAAGTCAATAGACGCAAGCGAATACTCTACAACATCTCATCCCTTTCTCGCAGTCTCAAAAGCCTTACGGCTGGCATGCGCTGCATTTTGCAAAGCTTTCACTCCCCAACTATCCACACGACTGCCCAAGGCGTTCTCATCCACGAAACATGCATGTGGAAAGGTACATCCCACAGCGCAGGGGGAACTCCGGCCGCAGCAACCGCTACAGCGCCTCTTCTCACGAGAGAAGAACGCGCTGCTGGATTCTGGACGCAATAAGCTCGAAAAGGATTCACCCTGCTCCAAGCTTACCAATGTGTTCCCAAGAATGTTTGGATTGAAGGGTGTGAAACACTCTGATCCGGTATCATTCGCAAAGCCAGCGGAATTTTTGGAGCGGAGTCGAAATCAGAAATTGTGCCCCCACCTCAATCAGTCCCGCATCTACCATGCAGCCTAGTCTGGTGCTCTAGTCTGCTGCTATGCCTCAGCTCCTATTTGCTGGGCCGCGGAGCACTCACGCACCTTTGACCGTGAATTAATCTGAGAGATAAGGAATCATATCTCTAGCACCACAAACCCACGTAGGCAACTCTTGCAACGCATCATTGACCCAAGCCTTATCCTCAACCAAGCGGTAGATTGAACTCCTTGCCTATCAGTATGGCTGGGGCTTTCTTAACTCAGCTTGTCACAATCGAATTACGGGAAGACGAAAGTTGCATGATTTGTATGGAGGCATACGGCGCTACCCTTTCCGAGAACAGAGCTGAGCTGCCGAGAAAGCCGTCCGTCTATTCTGCGGTCACTTAATTGGCTCAAGGTGCATCACAATACGGCTTTCCCCGGAGAACAGTAGCCAGAATTCTTGCCCTTACTGTCGATGCGAGCTTTTCGTCCTCACCCAAAAAGGGAAAAATGTCGACGATGAGGACGAGGAAGAAGATGAACCTGCGTGGCGCTACCGCCTGTGGCGAAAAGAGTGGGACGTCGTCCAAGGAACACTAAACACACAGGGCAATACAACCCTCGAAGCGCAATGGCTACAGTGGCGGAGGGACTGGAACACGGCAGCAACTCGGTTGGAGCAAGGCAGCATGGAAAGAGCGACGGCGGCACGAAATTTGCTTCAGACCCAGCTAGGACTGTCGCAAGGGTTCTTCGATGGACTCGGAACCGAATGGCCAATTGCGGAGGTCGCGTTATCTCTTCAGACCATGCGCTTCAGGGAATGCCGCCTTTACAACCAGTTCGCCGCTGGTTCTTCTCAGTACTTGCAAACTCCGCCTGACCGGTCGATTTCGAAGAATCAGGAAAGATAGGCTCTTCAAGGAACTCAAGCGTTGCGGAGCGTTTCGTAGTGTTCTGATGTCGATTGTTAACAAGCGCAAGAAGTGGGACATACTTCGTGGACAAGCGCTCGTTTGGGATACGACTTGTGGGGTCTGGTATTCGAATGCTTATTAGATTTCTGTCAACCTCAGGAGGTGTGTTAAGTCTATAAGTATGTTAGTGGTCAAGCGAAGCGATGTCCATAAAGAAATAGCAGTGCTGTTGTATAATTAGAGCGGTTCACAATTATTTTTCTCATCTAGCTCTGTGTTGCTCTATTTCTTTCTGCGATACGTCTTTCACGACATTCCAATATGCAAAGCGTACCGGAATCTCAAGTAGTAGACTCACATTGAAACGATGAGAGCGCGACCGTGGAGCAGCAAATGTTCTAGTCTGCGCTGAAGATATATCCCTCCGTGCAAATGGAATGGCTTACCCCAGTGATTCTTCATCCTCATTTCCACTCGATTGAAACTACCTGTTGTTCATGCACGCCAACCATCCTTTATTTGAATTGAACAAGGCAGGTTTCGATCATCGCTCCGAAATGGACAATGGAATCTTGATGTCAGTGATGGCTTTGTCCGAGATATGGTAATCGTACCACAACTGTAGGCCGTACTGCAGCGTCAAACAGCTTCAGCCCTCTCTCTCTAGCTCTTTGCATTATCTTGCCCCAGATCTTCAGCTCGGAAGCCTATTCAACATTCACATCCCAACATGGCAGACGAATTCCGGTTTCCCGCTTCGCATGATCGCAAATCGCGAAATTGCCAGATAGTACCTGCATGACTTGCAAAAAAGGATAACTACAGAGCGCCAGCAAGAGCTCCTACGAATGATGACTTGTCATTTTCCTCTCGGGAGGCCAGCCACCTGGCTCTCATCTTGCCGAAATCGAATATTTATACTGAGGTTCGATTTGCTCGGGTACCAGGAAGTGTGAAGCAGTAATTCGTCTTTCATGTGGTCCTGCGGTTGGCGAAAAGGGCATCGAGGCATGGATTCTGCGTTCACGGGATGAAAGGTTATGTGCGTCAAGCCTAACTTGAAGTGCGCGTGGGGCCGCTCAGACAAACAGCACAGATGTCAAGATCATGATAGAAGACAATCCATCTCATGCTGGTTGGATAATGTTCCCAGAGCGCAGTGCTGGACCAGGGGCAGTTTCCGGCACGCTATCCAACGGACGAACAAGACACGCCGACACTAAGGGCATGTGTACCGCCGCTCACCATCTAGTCTGGCTAAGTCTGCGCAACCAAGGCGTATGCTGCGTCGGAAACTTCTGATCAATATTATCATGCAAACCGAATGAAACGAAAAAGGAAAATCAGTACGTTCCCGAGACACGCAACGTGGACAAGTTTGTGTGTTCAAACTTGAAGATAGCAGAGCGCCGTTCCTAAACTCTTCATATCTCTCCGCTGCAAGTTGTCTATGGCTCTCAACCCTTCAGTAGGACCTGATCAACCATACTCCAAGGACCTGTTCGACCCTTATCGAGTACTAGAGATGATCGTCTCATTTAAGATAGCCAGTAAGATACATGACGGAACGGCCTCGTCTTTCCTAAACGCAATGGCCAACCTGGGCGACAATCCCAACATGAAGTCCACCAACGCCGTCCTCAACTCATTCGGCGATCTCAACCACACGGAACAGGACAAAGTCATGGAAAGTCCCAAGGTAATGTTTCGAGCATGTAAATCACTCGAGGGGTTGAGAACAGACACTAAGATTGATCAGTACTGGAATTCGCTTGCAAAGTGGGGCACGGAAGAAGACCGCGAGGAAATGTCTCGCAGGAACGTGGACAGACTCAAGGGAGATCTGGAAGATACGACTCAAGGTGTCAGCACGAGAAAGTCCGCGGCGGTCAAGGCTGAAGCGGCTCGGTTGCTTGCTACGATTCCCAAAGAAGGTAAGCTGTTCGAATGGACGAGGGCAATGGTCTGCAAAGAAGATTCAGGGGATGGTTCTGCAGCTGGCAAATGAGGGTTGGGACGAAGTCAATGAGCAGGTACTTGGGGTTCATGCTGTGAGACAAAGGTGGAGCAGCGGATTGACAAAGCCGAGGGAACCCCGTGTAAGAGCGCCAGGTTTTCGTTCGTAGTCACTGCTCTGTTGAGGAAATCTAACTCATAAACAGCGAACTTGTTTTGTTGGCCCGTTCGCCTCATTCCCGTATGATTGTAAATTCTATCAATTTGCTCCTCCCACGCCCCATCCCTCATCCCTCCTGAAAGCCGTCGATATCTCCGTATCCCCCATTGTCGCTCCGCACTTCTATATAAAATCCGTCTCTTCGCCGGCAAGCTCCCACACACATTGCCATGAAGATCCATCCAGTCCTTACACCTCACCCGTCTCAAAACCCAATGGGTAGACACCAGGTTCAATGTGTCCTAGCTGATGTCTGAAAAGTAACGAATCTGACATGTTGCGTAGCAGCTCGACGAACTGCCTTGCGATTCTCCCAGTCGAAGAGATGGAAGAGGGAGTCGGCGAAAATAATATCAAACGTCCACTCCAACCTTGCCAGGGTATGCGAGTTTTGCAGGAGATCCGCCCTGACAAACGTGCTTTTCAGCCTTCTTCTGTCCAGAAAAATATCGTGATCAGTATTTATCAATCCCTGGTTCAGATGTAGGCCACATATGTTCTCGGATAACGCACCATCGTGGACTATCCGCCGGATATCTTGCCGAAGCATCAACCCAGATCCAAAAGCTTCTCGTCATCTTTGATGTGCGTTACGATTGATGGATAGAGGGGAGTGAGGTGGATGCCCAACAGGAGGAACACGAATAAGCCGATGCAGGGGCATGGAAATGGGAACTGTCAACCTCGACCGCGAACTCAATTGAAAGAAACGGTGAGATTGAGACGCACCACTTCTTTGACATGATCTAATAGGCGATCCGGACGTGTACCGCTGTACTTCTCTAGCAAATCTCGTGCTGGTTGCGGAGTTGTTCCTACATCGGCCCTGTTCCAAAGCAGGTCTTTGTTCGCAGCACTAGGCTTAGGTTGGGTTTCAGTCATAGTCGGAATGAGGTGCAGTGAAATTGATGAGGGGTCGCAGGTCTCTACCGTACAATACGTGAAGGTAGGCAGAGTTGCGATTCTCGTTAGGTCTGAGGAATTGCTCGCAAGCTGGTAGGCACTAGGTAGGTAAGATCTCACGAAGATGGTTAGGCAACAAAGCTGAAATCCGTGAACAGCTGAGTGAGTAATTAATC